>NC_079195.1:199998919-200321419 GCF_029499605.1 Hyla sarda
ATGCTCTTAACTCTGAGATGCCCGAGTGCCGAGATACCGCTGATAGATGAGAGAAGTCGGAGGGACCCTCCTGCTTGATCCGACTGGAAGAGCGAGCCCCATTCACACAAAAAGATATGGAGGTGCAATAATGGGTAGACCTGCAGAAAAAGGAGGCAAGAAAACACTGAGCCTAAATAGAACTAAACTGCTCACTTCTATTATGTTAAAGCTTAGATACATCGGTTGGGTTAGATGTGGTCGAAAAAATGAAGACAATAATTGTCTTGGGCAATATGTATGAAAATAACAATTTATCCTTGATGCAATGGGCCACACAATTTTCACTGGTGCTGATCTTTGACCCATGCAAAAACTCTCCATCAAGTTCAACCTATATCCCTATTGTGTCCCTACTGTGTTGATCCAGAGGAAGGCAAAAACTCTTATGAGGCTGATGCCAATTGCCCTATTTGATTGATCCGTCCACATCTAAGCCCCATCATTTGGACATGCTCAACTAAACATTTGATGTTCAAAATTGTTCAGAACTGGACACATATGCAATGGAATCCTAGTTTATGTAACTGTGAGATGACCGGTCAAAGCTGCTACTGCAACAGGTCATATATTTTCCATAATATTCTCATCATATAACCATAATGTCAGAAAGAATCAATTCCTATCTCCCACTTTCAACCCATGAAGTTTCTTAAAGAGGCTCTGTCATTTTTCTTTCCGTTAATGGGTAGTCCAGCAAAAAACATCTTATCCCCTATCCAAAGGATAGAGGATAAGATATTATTCGCCAGAATACCACTTTAATACTTATACACATTTATTGTAAAACTAGCTGAGTACCTGGCGCTGCCTAGTTTTTCCTACCTAATCCTTTTATGGGAGGAAAAGCAACAAAAGAGGAAGCTTTTGTCCTAATTTCCCGTCCTCAAATCCTGACCCCATATGCCCTCCTCATATCCCGACCCCAAATCCCCTCCTCATATTCCGACCTCATATCCTGTCCTAATTTCCCGACCTCATATCACGTCCTTATATCCCGACCTCATATCACGTCCTTATATCCCGACCTCATATCCCGTCCCTATATCCCATCCCCATATCCCGTCCCTATATCCCATCCCCATATCCCGTCCCCATTTCCCGAACTCATATCACGTCCTTATATCCCATCCCCATGTCCGACCTCATATCCAGACCTCATATCCCGTCCTCATATCCCGACCTCATATCCCGTCCCCACATCCCGACCTCATATCCCGTCCCCATATCTAATCCTCATATCTTGTCCTCAGGTGGGGCTGAGTTGTGATGAAGATATTGTAAGCTGAAAATAAAAGGGGTGTGTATTTGCAAGATGGGGCATGGCATGTGGGGAGGGGTGCGGCTTGCCAGCCGGACTGACACATTCACCTGGAGATGCAGAGCGGAGCTTGTAGAGTAAGGCACCAGAAGTCCTAAATACTTGTATGGGACATGAAGTAACGTGACTGAGTTATTATCAAAATATCTCCAGCCGTTTGGAAGTTATGCAGTAACATATATTTCCCATAGACTTGTATGGGACTTTTAACGAAAACCCCAACTCTCGCAAATGGGGGTGAGTAAGGGCTAATTCACCTATCCTATGTTTGTTGTTGACATATAAGTAACATGTGTGCCACGTTTCATGTTAATATCTTCAGCTGTTTGGACGTGATGATGGAACATATACACATACACGTTGAGTATTATATATATAGATAAAAATTCTGGAGCATCTTTTCTCAGAACTCTAAAGAATACATTGTGCCATTCCTCTATTATTAATCTGGGAAATCTAAGAATACATCACTATTCCCGCAGTTTAATTATAATGTTTCAATTTATATTTTTCCAAACTCAAAACTTAAAAGCAAATGAAAGAAGAAAACCCCACATTACCTTCGTCACACCACATGGGAGTATCGGCATCTTATGTTGCTGTGTTCTACCTAACACACTTCCTATGTCCCCCTTCAATATAACACCGTTCAGTGCTACAGTCTAGATGGATCCATAGAACGCTACATTGTGTTGATCAGCCTTTGATGTACAACCTGATCGATGAGATTACGAGAGGACCATGTGACAAAGACAATGAACTTGCTCCTGTGTAATGTGTCTCTTCGTCCTGGGAAAAACATCAGGGATGAGATGGAGAAAGGGGTCGGATTTCTGATGTATGAGCATCTCTCATCCCTTCATTATGGGAAGTACAATATGGTTACAAGTATCCGGCCTGACCCTTAACCTGTGCTTTATCCTCTCCCTCCTAATTACTATTGTCTTATAATTGCCGTCAATGACAGACGACGAGACTACATAATTACGGGACTTTCAGTTTTTATGACATCTAACCTGAACAATATCTCAACCCCAAGAGCCCGTATACTGTATTCAGCTCCCCAGTCATATGTTTTACAGAGTCCTATTATTACAGACCTCTGATTGTAGCCAATACATTGTTTACCTGTTATGTGTGTATTCTGCGTCGTCTGCGCCCTCATAAGAACCCATGTACTCATCAGGCGTCACCGGATTCCTGACATGGCCAAGGAAATGCTCTCTGTCCTCTAGGACGGTGCTGGCCATCTCTTCAATTCCCAATAGGCTCTTCTTCAGATTATACTGAGCATATCCTCCATTCACTAGAACAGAAAAAGAGCACAATGGGATTTTTTTATGAAATAAAGAATTGGTGGAAGTGTTGGGATTTATATTATCCAAATAAAGGTTGATTTCATTAATCTTATATCTAATTCATCTCGTCTACACCTGTTATCCTACATATATTGTTCTCCATTACCTACTACTAAGGCTTTGTACATTATTGATGCATTATGGACATAAGATTGTAAACTGCATCTATGAGGGAAGAGGAAGAAGCGTCTAAGGCGAAATACAACAACTACGTAAAAAATGATTCCAGTAAGTTACAACAACAAAGAGATATAGAAATTAACAACTTATCATAAATTTTATACGCGTAAAGGGTTATTCCAGGAAAAAACTTTTTTATATATATATATATATATATATATATATATATATATATATATCAACTGGCTCCAGAAAGTTAAACAGATTTGTAAATTACTTTTATTAAAAAATCTTAATCCTTTCAATAATTATCAGCTGCTGAAGTTGAGTTGTTGTTTCCTGTCAGGCAACTGTGCTCTTTGCTGACATCTCTGCTTGTCTCGGGAACTGCACAGAGTAGAAGAGGTTTGCTATGGGGATTTGCTTCTAAACTGGGTGGTTCCCGAGACACGTGTCATCAGAGAGAACTTAGACAGAAAATAACAACTCAACTTCAGCAGCTCATAAGTACTGAAAGGATTAAGATTTTTTAAATAGAAGTAATTTGCAAATCTGTTTAACTTTCTGTAGCCAGTTGATATATAAAAAAAAAAAGTTTTTTCCTGGATAACCCCTTTAATAAAGCCTTCAGCCTTTCATAACTACAAATTAACATTAGTCATTTTTATGTCAAACATTTAGTATCTTTAGGCTAAATAATATTTAGCCTAAAGATACATAAATAATGTTTAGCCTAAAGATACATAAATAATGTTTAGCCTAAAGATACATAAATAATATTTAGCCTAAAGATACATAAATAATGTTTAGCCTAAACAATCATAAGTTTATATATAATGCTACAATTTTTACAACACATGCATTATTAATAACATTGTCTTTTTATGGACGAATACATATTAATTTGTTCTATATTACATTCCAAATTCATTGTTCAAAATGTTCCTTTTGTTTAATTCTTTGAAAAACCCCAATAAAAATCATGTTAAATGGGATTTTTAAATGCGTTGCTTTATGGCAAATCAAGTCAACACTCCACAAAAAAATTAAGTGAATTATCATGAAAAACAGAATACACCAATTGTTCAATACACCATAAATAAAACTAATGTAAGTGCCACCTTGTGCCTAAAAATATGCCCCACTTCCCAACCATTAAGGCAGGCAGTGCTGACATGTTACCACAAGGTGGGCTGAAGCAAATGTTCTATTTGGCCATTAACCCTAGCCATCTCCTTAAAGGGGTACTCCGCTGCTCAGTGTTTGGATCAACTGTTCCAAATGCTGGAGTCGGCACCGGGTGCTCATGACGGCATATCCCTGCCCCCTCATGACATCACGCCCCGCCCTCTCAGTGCAAGTCTATGGGAGGGGGCGTGACGGCTGTCACGCATCCTCCCATAGACTTGCATTGAGGGGGCAGGGCGTGACGTCATGAGGGATGGCGGGGCTATGCCGTCACCAGCTCCTGGCGCCAGCTCCAGCATTTGGAACAGTTGATCCAAACACTGAGCAGTGGAGTACCCCTTTAAGTGCCAATATAACCATGACCATATAGTGCTCAGACACCGGTTCTACACAAGGCGGTCTGCAAAACGTTATCACACTGCAGACTATACAAAAGAATATAGACACAGTCATCGGCAGAACACACAACTATTATGTCTAGTGACTCACAGGTGATGTCTTTTTGTAGTCATTCCTTTTCTTCTCCATCCAGCTCAGAGCTCTATGATGACGTCCCCTGAATGCTTAAGGGTAAGCTGCTTAGCCATTTTCAACCTTGTAGCCCATCCCCACTCTTTATAGCAACAAAAATTCAGACCCTGGACAAGACCCCTAAGTTAATAAGACCCCAAACAACCCCATCCCACTGGCAGCAGCATTGTGCTTCTAACCACCCCTCCACCACTGGCAGCAGCATTGTCCTTCTAACCATCCCTCCACCACTGGCAGCAGCATTGTGCTTCTAACCACCCCTCCATCACTGGCAGCAGCATTATGCTTCTAACCACCCCTCCACCACTGGCAGCAGCATTGTGCTTCTAACCACCCCTCCACCACTGGCAGCAGCATTGTGCTTCTAACCACCCCTCCACCACTGGCAGCAGCATTGTCCTTCTAACCACCCCTCCACCACTGGCAGCAGCATTGTGCTTCTAACCACCCCTCCACCACTGGCAGCAGCATTGTGCTTCTAACCACCCCTCCACCACTGGCAGCAGCATTGTGCTTCTAACCACCCCTCCACCACTGGCAGCAGCATTGTGCTTCTAACCACCCCTCCACCACTGGCAGCAGCATTGTGCTTCTAACCACCCCTCCACCACTGGCAGCAGCATTGTGCTTCTAACCACCCCTCCACCACTGGCAGCAGCATTGTGTTTCTAACCACCCCTCCACCACTGGCAGCAGCTTTGTGCTTCTAACTATCCCTCCACCACTGGCAGCAGCATTGTGCTTCTAACCACCCCTCCACCACTGGCAGCAGCATTGTGCTTCTAACCACCCCTCCACCACTGGCAGCAGCATTCTGCTTCTAACCACCCCTCCACCACTGGCAGCAGCTTTGTGCTTCTAACCACCCCTCCGCCACTGGCAGCAGCACTCTCCCCTTATCTCTACAACTGACAGCCTTCCCACTTGCTCCACCTTCCCATCAGTTCCCCACTGTAAGCATCACTGCCCACCTAACATCCCTCCATTACTGGCGGCAGCTTTGTTTTCATTCCTTCCCCCCACTGACTATACAAACATACCATAAAAAATATTAGGTACTCTACTGACTGTAAACTCAGACTCCACCATGAGACTCAACGCTTCCATTGGAAGCGTTGAGTCTCATGGTGGAGTCTGAGTTTACAGTCAGTAGAGTACCTAATATTTTTTTATGGTATGTTTTCCAGTATTGTGTTTCCAATATAGCATAATGGAAGAGTTGTTAAAGAGGTACTCCGGTGGAAAACTTTTTTTTTTTTTTTTTTAAATTAACTGGTGCCAGAAAGTTAAACAGATTTGTAAATAACTTCTATTAAAAAATATTTTTCCTTCCAGTACTTATTAGCAGCTGTATGCTACAGAGGAAATTCTTTGCTTTTTGAATTTCTTTTTTTGTCTTGTCCACAGTGCTCTCTGCTGACACCTCTGTCCGTGTCAGGAACTGTCCAGAGCAGCATAGGTTTGCTATGGGGATTTTCTCCTGCTCTGGACAGTTCTTGATACGGGCATCAGGTGTCAGCAGAGAGCACTGTGGACAAGACAAAAAAGAAATTCTAAAAGAAAAGAATTTCCTCTGTAGCATACAGCTGCTAATAAGTACTGGAAGGATTAAGATTTTTTAATAGAAATAACTTAGAAATCTGTTTAACTTTCTGACACCAGTTGATTTAACAAAAAAAAACTAAAAAAAAATTTCCACCGGAGTACCCCTTTAAGTCTTTTCCAATTTTACATACATAATCAGTTTTAGCAATGCATAAACAATCTTCATAATGAAACTTTAATTTGAACCCCAAACATTTTTGTTCACAGCCTCAAGCTCAATGGGGCAAAATAGGATTTTTACCTTAAAAGGAGAATCCAGAGGGGGGATTTTATATAAACTGGTGCCAGAAAGTTATACAGATTTGTAAATTACTTCAATTAAAAATTCTTAATCCTTCCAGTACTTATCAGCTGCTCTGTTCATGTTAGGAACTTTCTAGAACAGGATATAGGAGCTATAGGGATTTTCTCATGCTCTTGACAGTTCCTGACACAGACAGAGGTGTCAGCAGAGAGCACTGTGGTCAGACTGAAAAGAACTACACAATATACTCTGGAGCATACAGCAGCTGATAAGTATTGGAAGGATTAAAGGGGTACTCCGGTGAAAACCTTTTTTCTTTTAAATCAACTGGTGGCAGAAAGTTAAACATATTTGTAAATTACTTCTGTTAAAAAATCTTAATCCTTCCTGTACTTATTAGCTGCTGAATACTACAGAGGAAATTCTTTTCATTTTGGAATGCTCTCTGATGACATCACGAGCACAGTTCTCTCTGCTGACGTTATTATAATGATAATAATGCTTTATTTATTGTTGTCCTTAGTGGGATTTGAACCCAAGTCCCCAGCACTGCAAGGCAGCAGAGCTAAACCACTGAGCCACCATGCTGCCCTTAGCATACATCTGCTATGCATGGTTGTTAAAATGGACAGAGATGTCAACAGAGAGCACTGTGCTCGTGATGTCATCAGTGTTCCAAAAAGAAAGGAATTTCCTCTGTAGCATTCAGCAGCTAATAAGTACTGGAAGGATTAAGATTTTTTAATAGAAGTAATTTACAAATATGTTTAACTTTCTGCCACCAGTTGATTTAAAAGAAAAAAGGTGTTCACCGGAGTACCCCTTTAAGATTTTTAAATAGAAGTATTTTACAAATCTGTATAACTTTCTGGCACCAGATGATTTGAAAAAATGTTTTCCTCCAGAGTGCCCCTTTAACTAAAGTATCCCTAACCCTAATGTGAACTGACATCTTTACACGTTGAGCATATGGTACGTTGTATGTAGCATGCAATACATTTTTTTTTATCTGGCCCCAAAAGCACTAAGAAAGCTCCACATATCCTCATATGAATGTCATCAGTTTTGTGTTGGATCTGGCAGTGGTTACATAATGAGAACGTTAATGCTTACTATTACTTGGAAAACTGCTGGAGAATACTATCCATCTTACTGGTATGCTGACAGGCCATGTAGCAGATAATTGTACACTGGCAAATGGCACCGCACGCCCTGCTGGCACTGGAGCATTAAAGGGGTACTCGGGTGGAAAACTTTTTTTTTTTTTTTTATCAACTGGTGCCAGAAAGTTAGACAGATTTGTAAATTACTTCTATTAAAAAATCTTAATCCTTCCAGTACTTATTAGCTGCTGAATACTACAGAGGAAATTCTTTTCTTTTTGGAACACAGAGCTCTCTGCTGACATCACGAGTACAGTGCTCTCTGCTGACATCTCTGTCCATTTTAGGAACTGTCCAGAGCAGCATATGTTTGCTATGGGGATTTTCTCCTAACTCTGGACAATTCTTAAAATGGAGAGAGATGTCAGCAGAGAGCACTGGGCTCAAGATGTCAACAGAGAGCTCTGTGTTCCAAAAAGAAAAGAATTTCCTCTGTAGTATTCACCAGCTAATAAGTACTGGAAGCATTAAGATTTTTTAATAGAAGTAATTTACAAATCTGTTTAACCTTCTGGCACCAGTTGATTTAAAAAAAAAAAAAAAAAAAAAAAAGTTTTTCCGCCAGAGTACCCCTTTAAGAAAAAAGTTTGCCGCAAACCGCCAATATTAAAGGCTCTGCCATGACTGTTACAATAGGTTGTAACAGACTTACACCACTTCTATAAAGACAACCCCGTCATAAGCCTAATAATAAGATATATACAGTGACCCCCCCCCCCCCGACCTATGATGACCCCGACATAACGATCATTTCAACATGCGATGGCCTCTCTGAGGCCATCGCATGTTGAAGGCAGCATCAACATACGATGCTTTTGTATGTCGGCGCCATCGCATAAACGGCTATCCGGCAGCGCAGACTGCTTCAGCTGCCACCGGATAGCCGTTTACGGTGCCCCGTGTGATCCGCTGATGATCACTTACCTGTCCTCGGGGCTCCGGCGCGTCCTCTTCGGGATCCCTGCATCATCAGTGCTCTCCATCGTCGTCATCACGTCGCTGCGCACGCCATCCCGTCATCCAATAGGAGCGGCGTGCGTAGCGACATGATGGCGGCGACGGAGAGCGAGGATGCCGGGGAAGCAGAGGCCTTGCCGGAGCGTCAGGGACACGGCGACAGCGATGGAAGGCGACATCCAGGGCAGCGGTGACGGTCCGGAGCGGCGGGGACAGGTGAGTATAACCTCCAATACCAGTGGTCTTCAACCTACGGACCTCCAGATGTTGCAAAACTACAACTCCCAGCATGCCCGGACAGCCGTTGGCTGTCCGGGCATGCTGGGTGTTGTAGTTTTGCAACATCTGGAGGTCCGCAGGTTGTAGACCACTGTCCTATACTTTACATTGCACGGATCCCTCAACATACGATGGTTTCAACAAACGATGGTCCATTTGGAACGGATTACCATCGTATGTTGAGGGACCACTGTACTAATGTATGGCGTCGATGTGTCACCATCATCTACCACACTATATTAATACCTTCATTGTATGAGAAGATACAGAAGACACGGATTAACCATTTTGGGATTGTCTCCAGAGTAAATTTATCTGTTCTGTATGCCATCTAATGTTCTCTAGATGAGAATACTATGTGAACCCTCTAACCACGCCAAGAAGACTGTCCAGAATCACAATATATTTTCTGGCCCCTTTAACAAAGTGAAAGGATAGCATCATCCAATTATTATTTATTTTTATTAATTTGGCCTAAAATGTTATGGGCTTGAAATAGCAGGGTGGGGACAAAAGAACAAGGAATCCTAGAGGCTCCATCTTAAAAGGAAAATCTTGCAAGTCACAATCCCGATTCAAGATACATTGGAAAATCCAAAAACACTCCACCCCACACCACCACCATCCCTACATTTACAATAGTTAGTATTTAAAGGGGTACTCCAGTGAAAAACATATATATATATATATATATTTTTTTTTTTTATCAATGGTGTTGGAAAGTTAAATAGATTTGTAAATTACTTCTATTTAAAAATCTTAATCCTTCCAGTACTTCTCAGCTGCTGTATGCTCCACAGGAAGTTCTTTTCTTTTTGAATTTCCTTTCTGTCTGACCACAGTGCTCTCTGCTGACACCTCTGTCCATTTCAGGAACTGTCCAGAGCAGGAGAGGTTTGCTATGGGGATTTACTCCTACTCTGGACAGTTCCTGACATGGACAGAGGTGTCAGCAGAGAGCACTGTGGTCAGACAGAAAAGAAATTCAAAAAGAAAAGAACTTCCTGTGGAGCTTAAAGCAGCTGATAAGTACTGGAAGGATTAAGATTTTTAAATGGAAGTAACTTACAAATCTGTTTAACTTTCTGGCACCAGTTGATTTAAAAAAAAAAAAAATGTATTCCACTGGAGAACCCCTTTAAGAACCAGGAAAAATGTTGGGGAGTGACAATGTGCATCTATAACAGGGGCACCAACTATCACGTGTGTTTTGTAGTTCTGATCTATCCGATGTATAGGATAAAGGAGTACTCCAGTACTTTATAACTTATCCCCTATCCGCAGGAAACGGGGATCCAGAATGGGGCCTCATCATTCCCTGTGCTTGGAGCTGTATGTCGTCAGGTGCTCCATGATCTGTCTATGGCGCTGTCATAGAGAATGCCCGGAAACACTGACCTAGAATCTACATGTTCTCCCCACTAAAAAATGTACTATTGTACACAGTGCTGCTCTAGTGGTTTTTCATAAAACTTTACTCTTTAAAGGGGTACTCCGATGGAAAACTTTTTTTTTTTTTTAATAAACTGGTGCCAAAAAGTCAAACAGATTTGTAAATTACTTCTATTAAAAAATCTTAATCCTTCCAGTACTTATTAGTTGCTGAATACTACAGAGGAAAGTTTTTTCTTTTTGGAACACAGAGCTCTCTGCTGACATCACGAGCACAGTGCTCTCTGCTGACATCTCTGTCCATTTTAATAACTGTCCAGAGCAGTATATGTTTGCTATGAGGATTTTCTCCTACTCTTCGCAGTTCTTAAAATGGACAGAGATGTCAGCAGAGAGCACTGTGCTCGTGATGTCAGCAGAGAGCTCTGTGTTCCAAAAAGAAAAGAATTTCCTCTGTAGTATTCAGCAGCTAATAAGTACTGGAAGGATTATGATTTTTTAATAGAAGTAATTTACAAATCTGTTTAACTTTCTTGCACCAGTTGATAAAAAAAAAAAAAGGTTTTCCACCGGAGTACCCCTTTAAATGCTATGAGCAACTCTGAATGCAATAATTCTCACTTCTTCTAATTACGGTACAGGAATATTTCTTCCATAGGTCTGAATTACATTTTTTGCTCAATTTCTTTTCAACAGCCTCTTTTTTTTAACATGCAGTCCAGACTGTTGTGTCCCATTCTCAGTGAAATCTATCAGACTTGTACTGGGAGGGGTCTGTTTCCAGCCCTTATCTGTCCTCTCCTGAATGAGCTTTGATGTTGCCATGAATCAGCTTAGACAAAGTTTGTTCTGGAAAGAAGACATAAAGGCTAAAAACAGACCCATGCTCCTCTCATGGATTTCACACCAAGAATTGGATACAGCAGTTTGTACTACATGCGAAAACCAAGAGGCTGTAGAAGAGAAACTGAGCAAAAATCTTAATAAAAACCTATGGAGAAATTGTGCAATACCAATAAAAACAATAAATCACCTAAGGCCACAAACAGTTGTGGTGGAGAGGCTACTGTAAATTTTGTCACAATTCTACGGCAAAATCCTTATGTATTAGCATTAGTAGATTTTGTTAGGTGTTTACACTAGATTTTAACTTTTGCATCTCCACAAAGGGGTCCGCAGTAATCCCACAGGATGCTGCCCTGAAATCTGTGCAATACTTTTCCACTACATGTGAATGGGGTTTTGAGAGCCCCTTCCAATGTATTGTACTGTACCATGCAACCAGAAAAAGGAAAAGTACAGAGATGTATAGTGAGCAATTGGCACTGGAAAATACTAGACAAGTAATGCGCTAATGGATAAAGAGGTGGTGTCAAATGTCCGATATGGATCGATGGCGGTGCATCACGTATAAAACAAAATGCAATTCATAGTGTAAAAAAGAAAGAGAAGCGGAGCACTGACGCGATCACTTGTACTTCGGATTAAATGCTGAAAACGGAGGTCCCGATTCCGGTGACTTCTGCAGGGAGGCAATGGTGGAATTGGGGGAGCTCAGATG
The DNA here is from genome assembly GCF_029499605.1 of Hyla sarda. NCBI lineage: Eukaryota > Metazoa > Chordata > Amphibia > Anura > Hylidae > Hyla > Hyla sarda. The sequence continues at coordinate 200,010,678 of NC_079195.1, forward strand.
CCGGCCGCAGTCCGTTTCGCGCCAATGGGCGCTTCGTCAGGCCGTACGGCCTGACGAAGCGCTCATTGGCGCGATACGGACTGTGGGCGGCGTCTGAGCTCCCCAAATTCCACCATCACCTCCCGTTGGCACAATACAGACCGTGACCGGAGTCTGAGCTCCCCCAATTCCACCATCACCTCCCGGCCTGACGAAGTGCCCATTGGCCCGATACGGACCATGGCCGGCGTCTGAGCTCCCCCAATTCCACCATTACCTCCCGGCCTGACGAAGTGTCCATTGGCGCGATACGGACCGTGGCCGGCATCTGAGCTCCCCCAATTCCACCATCACCTCCCGGCCTGACGAAGTGTCCATTGGCGCGATACGGACCGTGGGCGGCGTCTGAGCTCCTCCAATTCCACCATCACCTCCCGGCCTGACGAAGTGCCCATTGGCCCGATACGGACCGTGGCCGGCGTCTGAGCTCCCCCAATTCCACCATCACCTCCCGGCCTGACGAAGTGTCCATTGGCGCGATACGGACCGTGGCCGGCGTCTGAGCTCCTCCAATTCCACCATCACCTCCCGGCCTGACGAAGTGCCCATTGGCCCGATACGGACCGTGGCCGGCGTCTGAGCTCCCCCAATTCCACCATCACCTCCCGGCCTGACGAAGTGTCCATTGGCGCGATACGGACCGTGGCCGGCGTCTGAGCTCCCCAAATCCACTATCACCTCCCGGCCTGACGAAGTGCCCATTGGCGCGATACGGACCGTGGCCGGCGTCTGAGCTCCCCCAATTCCACCATCGCCCCCCTGCAGAAGTCACCGGAATCGGGACCTCCATTTTCAGCATTTGATCCGAAGTACAGGTGATCGTGTGAGTGCTCCGCTTCTCTTTCTTTTTTACACTATGTATTGTACTGTAATATGTTGCGGATATCCAAAAATCTGCAACAAATCAGCCATTTTTGATCACGGCCATGCATATATTTTAGAATCCGTCCTATATTACACATAAGTTATACAAGAATCATACACAAGGCAGCAAGCCTTCCACTGTACGCTAGACTCAAGGGGCCGTGGTGCACTCCATAGCGCTGTGCCCTTTGGCTCTTGTTGGCCTCTCTTGCCTTCACTTGGGAAACGCACTGAGACTAAAACATCTCATTCTCTTGGACTATTTAGAGGACAGGTCAGGTAATAACACTATCCCTAGCAGGTCCCTTGGTATCAGCAGGAAACCGGCCAAATAATATACTGAGGATAAGAAATGAAGCCGGAAGTTTCAGTTTCTGCCCGGAGTTACATTTGACTTACTAAGTAATATAAAATATATTTATTAAAACAGTATGTACAAAAAAAAACTGTATTATGAAATCTTCTGTTTTTATTACATTTTAATTAAAATATGTGGCTTCTCTACAAGGATTAAGAAGTTTGCCAACATTTAAAAAAAAAAAAATAAATAAAAATAAAAGCTCTGTACCATAGACTACTATATGCTTTATTCTTCCACTAAGTGGTTCCCAATCTGCGCACTGCGGTGCCTTGGGGAGCTATCCAAAGCGCTGCCTGTCCACAGTAAAAGCAAGCGGGTGGGCAGGTAAATAACAATGATAGGAGGCGGGGGTTAAAGCTGCTCCCCCCATTTACTAAAGCACTGGCACTGCCCCCTCCCCTGTCTTATTGGAGGCTGACGTACAGATACGGCTGTGATATCCCAGGACATCATTCCTTAAGCTGGATCTCCTACGTGCAGTCAGACTGCGCATAGGACACGGTGGGCTCCCCTGGGCTCACCGCATGGAGAGGACACCGGGTAGAACAGATCTCAGTAACCAGGATGGATCAGGTCCTGGAGCTGCGGAGTCGGATGTAATATCATCTGCATTATTCCACCATGATAATATACCAATACTTCCCCAGTATCCTATACCAGTGCAAGTGCACTACCGCCATACTACCATACTACTGCTATATATGTCATACTGCTACTACCCCATTATATTACTACTACTCCTCCCATTATACTGATGCTATATATGTGGGTCATACTACTACTACCACCCCCAGTTTACTATACTAGTGCTATATGTGTCCCGTCATAATACTACTACCACCCCCATTTTACTATACTAGTGCTATATGTGTCGGTCATACTACTACTTCCACCACCATTATACTATACTAGTGCTATATGTGTCAGTCATACTACTACTACCACCCCCATTATACTATACTAGTGCTATATGTGTTGGTCATACTACTACTACCACCCCCATTATACTATACGAGTGCTATATGTGTCAGTCATACTACTACTACCACCCCCATTATACTATACGAGTGCTATATGTGTTGGTCATACTACTACTACCACCCCCATTATACTATACGAGTGCTATATGTGTCAGTCATACTACTACTACCTCCCCTATTATACTACACTAGTGCTATATGTGTCGGTCATACTAATACTACCACCCCCATTATACTATACGAGTGCTATATGTGTCAGTCATACTACTACTACCACCCCCATTATACTATACGAGTGCTATATGTGTCAGTCATACTACTACTACCACCCCCATTATACTATATGAGTGCTATATGTGTCAGTCATACTACTACTACCACCCCCATTATACTAGTGCTATATGTGTCAGTCATACTACTACTACTACCACCCCCATTATACTATACTAGTGCTATATGTGTCAGTCATACTACTACTACCACCCCCATTATACTATACTAGTGCTATATGTGTCAGTCATACTACTACTACCACCCCCATTATACTAGTGCTATATGTGTCAGTCATACTACTACTACCACCCCCATTATACTATACTAGTGCTATATGTGTCAGTCATACTACTACTACCACCCCCATTATACTATACTAGTGCTATATGTGTCAGTCATACTACTACTACCACCCCCATTATACTATACTAGTGCTATATGTGTCAGTCATAATACTACTACTACCACCCCCATTATACTAGTGCTATATGTGTCAGTCATAATACTACTACTACCACCCCCATTATACTAGTGCTATATGTGTCAGTCATAATAGTACTACTACCACCCCCATTATACTAGTGCTATATGTGTCAGTCATAATACTACTACTACCACCCCCATTATACTAGTGCTATATGTGTCAGTCATACTACTCGGGTATACAGCAGAATATACAGCAGAGTATAACAACTCACAGCATTGTGCAGCGGGGGAGACAAGACAAGGAAGCTAGGGAGCGTGAGGACCTGACAGCTGTTTCGTACCTATACGGTACAACCATATGACACCTGACACCTTTCTATCATGCCCAGCTAGCCCCCTCCCCACACTCATCAATAAGCCAGGAGCGCCCAAGACTCAGCCGTCGTCAATTATTCCTATTATCATCTCTTCCACCGTGAAATTGGGTCTTTGGGGGAGATTTATCAAAACCTGTGCAAAGGAAAAGTTGCCCAGTTGCCCATAGCAACCAATCAGATCGCTTCTTTCATTTTGCAGAGGCCTTGTTAAAAATGAAAGAAGCAATCTGATTGGTTGCTATGGGCAACTGGGCAACTTTTCCTCTGGACCGGTTTTGATAAATCTCCCTCAATTTGTCATTAATCAAAGTGAATAACTTTAGTGGCTTTCATTTTCTGCTGATAGGTGTAAATAGAGTGAAACCTCTCCAAAAGACCACCTCATTGAGAAGACCACCTCCTTTATCCAGGACACATACATTTTGCATAGCGGCCTTGTTTTTTTGTTTATTTAGAAGACCCCCACGGTAGATGACCACTTTTCTATGCCAAATTAGAAGGTCTTCTCAAAGGGATTGCACTGTATAATTACGGTATACAAAATTAGTTTAAGGGTCTATTCACACGTACAGTATTCTGCGCACATTTGATGCGCAGGATTTTCTGCTGCAGATTTCAGTGTAAACTAAATGACAGAACACAGCATCAAATCTGCGCAGGATACTGTTCGTATGAATATACCCTAAAGCAGCGGTCTTCAAACTGTGGCCCTCCAGATGTTGCAAAACTACAACTCCCAGCATGCCCGGACAGCCAACGGCTGTCCGGGCATGCTGGGAATTTTAGTTTTGCAACATCTGGAGGGCCACAGTTTGAAGACCACTGCGGCCTAAAGCAATTCAGCATCTGATAGTCCAGAGATTCAGATATTTTAGCATCTATTTCTGGCACAAAATAATCTGGACACTCTTGAAGCATGCCTGCTCTTTTTTTGGTAAATTTTTGGGGATACACTGTCATGTGTGGGTACATGAATAGCACTGTTTCTGTCCATTATGTAACTTTTATGGTACATGGTGTAATTTGGTAGGGGCCGGGGGGGGGGGGGGGGGGGGGGGGTGATGCCTCCTATACACTGTACACACAGAAGAAGGGATCAAACTCATTAGAGATGAGCGAACTTACAGTAAATTCGATTCGTCACGAACTTCTCGGCTCGGCAGTTGATAAATTATCCTGCGTAAATTAGTTCAGCCTTCAGGTGCTCCGGTGGGCTGAAAAAGGTGGATACATTCCTAGGAAAGAGTCTCCTAGGACTGTATCCACCTTTTCCAGCCCACCGGAGCACCTGAAAGCTGAACTAATTTATGCAGGATAAGTCATCCACTGCCGAGCCGAGAAGTTTGTGACGAATCGAATTTACTGTAAGTTCGCTCATCTCTAAAACTCATCTTTATTTCTAAAGCACACCTTTAGCAGCAGCATGGGGGACATTATAGTTCAATACTGAGCAGTGTAAGCTGAGCATCCAGCACTTCTACATGGGACAGCTATAAGTTTGTCTCTTTTCAGTCACTTATCCCCCCCCCCCCTGAGTTTAAAGGGGAACTCCGATGGAAGAAAAAAAAAATTCTTATTGGCTGGTGCCAGAAAGATATACAGATTTGTATATTACTTCTATTTAAAAAATCTTAATCCTTCCAGTACGTATCAGCTGCTGTATGCTCCAGAGGAAGTTGTATAGTTCTTTTCTGTCTGACCACAGTGCTCTCTGCTGCCATCTCTGTCCATGTCAGGAACTGTCCGGAGCAGGAGAGGTTTGCTTTGGGGATTTGCTCCGGTTTAAATAGAAGTCATTGACAAATCTGTTTAGCTTTTTTGGCACCAGTTGTTTTAAAAAAAAAATAGCTTTGCACCGGAGTACCTCTTTAAGGGAAGGGTCACACATGCCATATTTTGCTGCGTATTTTACTACCAATTTAAGTGAATGGGTAGCAAAATACGCCGCTGATTTTGCTACTCCTAGTAAAATAAGCAGCAGCAAATACGCAGCAGAATACGACCATGTGAGCGAAGAGGGAGCAGGAAAGGAGCCTGATAAGTAGCAAAAGAGGCATTTTTCTCTGATAAGATGTACTACAAATTTTGCCACATTTGCTTGTACTATTGAATAAGCAAAATTTTCAAAGTCTAATTTAGACAAGAAACTGAATACTAGTCGCAAATTTTGCACATCCGAAAAGCAAATGTTGTATACTTTTCTATGTTATGCACACGTCTCCATGTCCATGCTGTTATCCATACTTATCATCCCCTATAAAAGAATTGATTGTATAGATGTAATTATATCTAGTCATCAGAAATTACCTTTATCCTGAGACTCCGGGAAATACCCAAGGCATGAATCATAGATAGAGACTAGAAGCTTATCTGACGCCAGTCATCTTCTCAACAGCAAGAAGATGTAACGTGCAAAAGTATCCGACCCTCCCGGTTTCACAATATCATTGTACGTCACTACCTGGAACTGGCAACAATCATAGGTTTGTTTCTTTTTTTTTTTTCTCAATTCAGAGAAAAATCCTCTGTAATGGATTCTACACAAGCTTTCTACCTAGAGCACAGAGGCAATAAGAGGTTTTTTTTTTCACGTCAGAAAGAGCATGAAATAGAAAGCAGATGTGCCAGGCCGCTCATTCCACAGCAATGTTTCCAGAATCTAACATGGCTACAAGACATGTCAAACAGCTGAAAGCGGCCTTCTCCATTGCCAAACCACAACACCAATGAGGTTTAAAATCAGCTCCGAAAATATCGGACACATAAGGAAAGAAAATCATTTGTTTTTCCTTTATGGTTGTTTTAGCTCCTACCCCCTTCAGTGATTTTTGGCACGGTTTGTAACTCTAAGAGCCATAACTCTTGTATTTTACCGTATACAGAGCAACATCATAGCTAGTTTTTTGCGGGACCAATTGTACTTTTACAGTCACTCTTTATTTTGTCATTGTATGGACTGTGAAACAGCAAAAAATATATATTTGTGAACTGAACTTTGAGGAATTTTGTATTTACATAGTTTACTTTGCAGTAAAATTGATGTCTTTATTCTGCAGTTCACTACAATTACAGCGAGAACCAATTTATATAATTTTTGTTATGTTTTACTTCTTAAAACGAAATGTGTTGAATCACAATATTTTTAAATTTTTTTTGTCTACAGATCTTTAGGATAGCTAGTCTGCTCTGTGATCTGTGGTTTTTATTGAACCTTTTGATTGCTTTGTATTACATTTTTTGTGGGATGTGATGTGGTAAAAAATTTGTAATTTTTACATGTGGCATTTATTTTTTGTTTACGCTGTTCACTGTGTGGTGATACCACTTTTTTCCTTTTTTTTTTTTTTTTGCAGTTTTATTTGAAAAATGAAAAAGGGGGTTGTTGAATTTTTTTTTATTATGGGGGGATTTTTTCTATATTTTAAGAAAGTATTTTTTTTTTCACACTTGAAGTTACTTGTATAAGCAATCATTATATTGCTTATACTGATCAGAAGACCTCTGTCTACCATGGCAACCAATCGGCAATCCGTGATTGTGTTGTGGGGGTACCAATCGGACCCCTGACAGGTGCAGCGTCTTTCAGTTAATTCTCTAGATGCAATGATCCCTACTGATTGCAGCATGTAGAGGGTTAAACTGACAGGATCAGACTGAAGTCTGATCATGGTTGTTGCAGGCTGGTGTCCACTGTAAGATACAGTAATAACTTTCACTAAGGTTTTTTAGAGTAAAGACATTGGCCCTTATTTACTATTGTAAAACCGAGATGTTTTGTCAGGTTGTGCGCCAGATTCTGGCACATTGCGGCAGAAAATTTGTCTGCGCCAGAATTGAAAAACCTGACCAACTCTCCATTTTACTAAGAATACGTGAAAAAAGGGCGTGGTCACCAAAAAGTGGGTGTGTCCCTGAAATTTTCATAAAATCCCAACATATTTACTAAGGTTTCCACAGAAAATGTGGTGGATTTGAGCTGAGGAAAACCTTACAGCTCAGAGCAGGTGTAAAAAAAAGCAAAACGTAGGGCAAAGCGCAAAATGCAGGGAAACCTTAGTAAATACCGTGGAAAAATACCTGTTAAAGACTCCACTCCACTCTTAGAAAATCAGGACAATTAAGCAAGTAAGGGTGCATGCACACCACGTTTTCAGGCTACGGCTGCCGGATCTGACTGGGGGAGGGGAAAATCGTGCGCTCCCGTTACCCCAGCCGGACCAGTGCTGAAATCCAATGACTATAATGAGCTGACCGGTCGGCTAATTTCTATCCCGTATCCGGTTTTGTGACCGGACCTAAAACCGTAGTATACTACGGTTTTAGGTCCGGTCAGAAAACCGGATACGGGTCAAAAATAAGCCGACTGGAGTCAAACGGTGACTACGGTCGGCTCATTAAAGTCAATGGATTTCAGCACTGGTCCGGCTGGGGTACAGGAGAGCATGGTTTTCCCCTCCCCCAGCCGGATCCGGCAGCCGTAGCCTGAAAACGAGGTGTGCATGCACCCTAAGGGTGCGTTCACACGTGTGTATTTTGGCTGCAGATCTGCTGCAGATTTGCTGTTGTAGATTTTGCTGCCCATTGACTTCAATGGGCAATAAAATCTGCTGAAGCAGATCTGCAGCAGAAAATACGCACGTGTGAACGCACCCTAAGACCATTTATTGTCAAAAGAACTTTCAAAGAAGTAAGGATTCTATTAGGTTACTTGGCAGGGTTCCTAAAGGTCAGACCCCCAATAGGACAATAGGACGTCAATTTTGTAAGGCTATGGAACCCCTTTAAACTATGCCATTATATGTACTCATCTAGGTTGCAGGTATGTTACATAGTTCATGGTAAATACAGATAAATGATGCCTGTCAATTTGATTTTGATGTATTATTTAAAACTCAATGAATAGTAAGGATTCTTCATACATATAGTGGAAATAGTACTAAATATTGGGTAAAGCAGTACTAAGGAATATGGCCTATAGAGACAGATACAAATTGTCTTAAAGCCAACCAAATAAATATAAAGACCCTTTGCAATGTCGCATCTTCAGCGCAGAACAGGTCACATACTGTCTCCTACTAGGATCACTTCTTCCATTAGTCCTTCCCTCTCAGATTTGGGTGTGTCAAGGTTTTAATGTCAAAACAAAATTTTCTTTCCAGTGGAAGAAAGTAAAAAAGTTCTGTGTGTCCCATTTTCCACTGACATGCATACAAGCCTGATGTGAATGTATGGGTGGAACCTGCTCATTGTCATTGGCTGCCATTCATAGAGAAAAGAGTATACAGATTCAGAAGAACAGTATATATTACCACTACATGGACATGGCACCTAAACCAGTATAAGACCGCATACCACTCAGAATGGGAAACAAAGTTAACTTGTCAATTTGTTTTCCAATGTGATGATCTGCAGATCATTCCTTATGTAATGATCTGCAAGACACGCATAGTCAATAACTGAACTGGGCTAAATCCCTACTGATCTAATCGATATATTTGTTTGTCCACCCGCTTATTGAGGATTGACCACAGCTTCTTAAAGGCTACTCCACTTCCCCAGTGTTCGGAACATTGGGTGCTGGGGTCGTGACATCCCGACCACGCCCCTCTTGATGTCATGTCACACCCCATCAATGCAAGTCTATGGGAGGGGGCGTGGTACGCCCCCTCCCATAGACTTGCATTGAGGGGGTGTGGCGTACATCTTGAGGGGCGTGGTCGTGATGTCACGACCCCCGCAGCCCGCACCCAGCGTTCAGAACAGATTGTTCCAAACACTGGGGCAGTGGAGTACCCCTTTAATGAGACTGAGATGTGGGGAATTTCCTGGCCATGGATCCAAGATTTCAATGGGGTTTTTTTTGCACCGAGCCACCAGTTATCAATTTTGCCTTGTGACATTGTTTATTTTATGCAGATAAAAGCATTGCTCTTCATTAAATTGCTCCTGGATCATTGGAAGTGTGGTGTTCTGGAGCGGAATACCCTTGTCTACTTGCCCTGTCAGGAGGATGTCACTATATGGTGCCCGCTTCTGCCACTACAGCTACATTTCTAAATGTATTATGTCATGGCAAACACCTTTATTGTGTTCCTCACTGTTTAATGTCACTGTTTAATGTCATGTAAAGAGGTAATGTTGTTTCTGAGGGAGGATGAGTAAAAAACCAAATGAGTAGCCCAGCCAATCAGGGCCTACTGCCCTGTCTCCACCTGGGTCTGACCAGACAGGGAGAAATCTAGTCCAGGCAGTGCGGAGTTGGGCAAGGTGGAGACAAGTCATCTTCTTTGTGACCTGTCCCATACCTCATGGGGACAGGCCCAAGACCCAGTTGCTAAACTATTGGAATAAGGGGGACTACCGGTACACTCTTCACATGGATCCTGTTGACCAGGTCGTCAGTCCAGTCTTTGGGGACAATAGAAGCCCCATAGCACCTAAAGGATAGAGGTGTGAAGATCCTCAGGCCACACCTGTCCATTATAGTCCACTCTGGCAGTAGACACCAAAATTGGAATTCCTACTGTAAAGCAGCGCAAGTCAGTGCTAGTCAGCACCCATAAAATGAGTCTATTCAAGTAAAGTATAATCAAATCAAGTCTATTCAAGCCCTTCCTAGTCAAGTCTTAGTCACGTCACTGTCAGTCAAGACTATGAGTCCCTACAATCCTATAAGAGCAAATGTGGTTTCTTGCTTCATCCATAATTCCTCCTAATGACGGCAGGGTCCCGCTGAAACAGGGGGACACGTTACAGTGTTTTCAAATAATTTAGTGTATTCTGCACATAGCCTAAGGACAGCAGCCTCAAATATACCAAATTTAATGTGGAGTTTTTTTTCACTACTACATCAATTTGACATATCATTGTGCAGTTACACCAATTTTTTAGATTTGAGTCGGTCTATTATAATTTAAAGTGAACACAATAAAAGTAGAATTTTAGGGGAGCCATAATATAGGGATCTTTGTGTACTGTCCGGCGCCCGGCCCTGGGTTTTTGTGAATAAACTGTTACAATTGCACATCTGTTAAACTGAACTGTATGTATTTCCTTCCTGCAATTGTTCAAGTAAGGTTTAAGTGGTTACCTTAACCTGGCATTTGAGGTATTCCTTACCTGGCACTTGGAACCGCTTTTCCTTGGAGTGTGGTGGGTTAACACTCCTGGCGTCACGGACATTGCCCAACAGCCATCTATCCTGATAACATGCTCTACACACCATACCCCTGCCTACCAGAGAAGAAGTTCCTGTTTGAAGATGTTTAGATACTATCCTTAATTATGGTAATGTTATTAGGCAAAATTGTAGGTGAGTCCACTCTCTTGGATGAAAAGTCACCCCACACGAATGGTCTTAGGACGCTTTACTGTTGACATAACACAAGACTCATGGTAGCGTCATTTTTTTTTTTTCTCCAATTTTGGCAGGATTGTCACAAAGAGTCTGAAGGGGGTTTCATCAGAGAAAATAACAGAATTCGAACTACAGAGGACTGGGGTAAAGTCCTTTTCTCAAATGAAGCCCCCTTCAGACTGTCTGGGATATCTGGAAGAATTATTATCCTGAAAGGAAAGATGATATCCAGCATGCCAGCATTGTAGAAGTCTTGAAAAAAGGGGTCAACACTGTAAATATTGAGTCTTTACATTAACTTGATATAGTTATTAATAAAAGGTTAAAAACTTAATGAAAAGCGTATACCGTATTTTTCGCCGTATAAGACGCACTTTTTCTTCCCTAAAACTGCGGGGAAAAAGTCGGTGCGTCTTACACTGCGAATACACCCCTATCGCGGCGGTCCCTGCGGCCATCAACGGCCAGGACCCGCGGCTAATACAGGACATCACCGATCGCGGTGATGCCCTGTATTAACCCTTCAGACGCGGCGATCAAAGCTGACCGCCGCGTCTGAAGGGAAAGTGACACTAACCCGGCTGTTCAGTCAGGCTGTTCGGGACCGCCGTGATTTCACTGCGGCGGTCCCGAACAGCCCGACTGAATTGCCGGGTTAGTGCTTACAGGACACCGGGGGGGACCTTACCTGCCTCCTCGGTGTCTTCTCCGTTCAGGGATCCCCTGTATGGCCGGCGCTCTCCTTCCTCGTCATCACGTCGTCGCGTACGTGCGTCGGCGTGCGTAACGACGTGATGGCGGCGACGGAGAGCGAGGATACCCGGCCGGCAGCAGAGGCGTTCTGGAGCGACGGAGACACGGCGACAGCGATGGAGCGATATCCAGGGCAGCGGTGACGGGTCCGGAGCGGCGGGGACACGTGAGTACTACCTCCTATACAGTGGTCTTCAATCTGCGGACCTCCAGATGTTGCAAAACTACAACTCCCAGCATGCCCGGACAGCCAACGGCTGTCCGGGCATGCTGGGAGTTGTAGTTTAGCAACATCTGGAGGTCAGCAGGTTGAAGACCACTATTGGGTTCAAAATCTTTATTTTTTTAGATTTTGCCCCTAAAAATTGGGTGCGTCTTATACGCCGGTGCGTCCTATAGGATGAAAAATACGGTAATTGTACATCAGTAACCATAGAAGCATCTGACCAAAAGATCTAAAAACACTGAAGCGGCAAACTCTGCAAGAAACAAACTTTGTGTCAGTCTCGAAACTTTTGGCCATGCATATATTGTTCTATCTGCCCCTTACTGAATGTATAGTAAAAAAAAATGTTAGATCAAATAGTACAGTAAAATATGGTTGCGACTGTGGACAAAGGGATTGAAAGAAACATTTTTTAACAGGTCCGATTGGCTCAAAAAATAAAAATGGATACTCATTCACCTGATCCCCCACCACTGCCATTCCATTTGTGCCCAAGTCTCCACTGCTCACTGCTTCCTGGACCCGTCATGGAATGCAGGATTTGTCCACTTGACCCACCACTGGCGGAGGCAGGTCACCATGGCAGCGTTGTGGCTGTGAGGCCTATAAAACTACTCTGACTTGAACCTCCATAGCTGAAATCCACATTCTCTCCCATGAGGCCATTTTAACTGTCCATCACCTACATCTCAGTCGCCAGCCTCGTAGGTAAGAAGCCAAAGAGAAAAAATGACCTAAGTCTGTGAATAAAAACAGGAGCTGGATTAATTTTACTGTAGAGAAACGTAACATATTGCCTCATAAAAACCTCCAAATCTGCAGTTATTCTGATTTACCGACTCTATACATCCAGTGCAGGGAGCCGTAAATTACAGGCCATTTCTTTAAGCATATATAGCGCTGCCAAAGGTGATCCCATGTTTTGGATATTTCAGGGCTTATGAAGGGAGGGTCTTCTGTTTGTGGAAAGCCGGAGAACTTTGTACCATTGTATAAAGTGATGTTGGCAGCATGGTGTCTGACAGTGCCACGCTTTCACTGTAATATGGAAACATGACGGAGCACTTCAGGAACGTGAGGATCCAAAGAAACCAGACTGTGTACGGGCATCTTCGCAGACTGGGGAGACAAATAAATTGGGTAATGCCGGTGGTTCGCTCCTGCTGGTGTGCTGGGCCTCCCGGCAGACACAGTTGGCGAATTACCTATCAGTGTGGTCCGCTCCCTGCCTCCATGCTTTTGCTGCCAGTTTCAGTTCTGCCTGGTTCCCAACCAATCCCCACTAAACACCATTGCCCAGATTTACCACGCTGTGTGAGAGAAAAAGTGGAGAGATTTTTTTCACAGCAACCAATCACAGCTCAGCTAACGAGCTCTGGTAAAGTGAAAGCTGAGCTGTGATTGGTTGCTGTGGGGAAATCTCTCCAGTTTTTCTCTCACATAGTTTAATGGGGTACTCCCGTGGAAAACTTTTGGTGCCAGAAAGTGAAACAGATTTGTAAATTACTTCTATTTAAAAATCTTAGTCCTTCCAGTACTTATTAGCTGCTGAATACTACAGAGAAAATGGTTTTCCTTTTGGAACACAGAGCTCTCTGCTGACATCACGAGCACAGGGCTCTCTGCTGACATCTCTGTCCATTTTAAGAACTGTCCAGAGTAGGAGAAAATCCCCATAGCAAACTGCTCTGGACAGTTCCCAAAATGGACAGAGATGTCAGCAGAGAGCACTGTGGTCATGATGTCAGCAGAGAGCACTGTGTTCCAAAAAGAAAACCATTTCCTCTGTAGCATTCAGTAGCTAATAAGTACTGGAAGGATTAAGATTTTTTTAATAGAAGTAATTTACAAATCTGTTTAACTTTCTGGCACCAGTTGATTTAAAAAAAAAATACGTTTTCCAATGGAGTACCCCTTTAATAAATCTGGACCCAGGTATATCTGGCAGCTTCATTGTTGCAGTCAGTGATTGAGTAGGGAGTTACTGCAGGGACAACACAGTACAATACTATTACAAGCAGCGAGGACCAGGAGCCATCAAGACAGCAGTTGCAGGGGATATGGGCAGGAGAATATAGCTTATTCTTACAGCACCCTAAGGCTGGGTTCAAACTGTAAAATTTCTGGGCAGAATTTCTGCCGGAGATCAAGCCGGCGGCACTGCATTGCCGTCCCCATAGATGTCAATGCATTTCTGAGCAGATCTCCCAAAAGATCCACCTAGAAATGCATTGCCGTCTATGGGGACGGCAATTAAGTCCAAGTGCTGCTGGACAAATCTCCGGCAGAAATTCTGCCCGGAGATTCCGTAGTGTGAACCTAGCCTAAGGGTCTATTCACATGGCAGAATTTCCGCTTGCCGAATTCCGCCTCTAATTAAAGCCCATAGACTTCTATGGGATTCTGCACCCACACTTCTGAAATTCCGCTTGTGGAATTTCAGAAGTGTGAATGGGAGTGCGGAATCCCATAGAAGTCTATGGGCTTTAATTTGAGGCAGAATTCTGCAAGCGGAATTGCCCAAGCAGAAATCCTGCCATGTGAATAGACCCTTAGTCAAGTATGAAAAATTTGTGCTGACAAAATTGAGCAGACACACAGGGCTACCCGCGGCAGCCCTGTGTGTGCAGTAATGTTTGGAGGCGGGCCCGTGTGTCACAGTCATGTCGCGCGCTGGGCCCGCCTCCAAACCTCACTGCACACACAGGGCTGTCGCAGGTAGCCATGTGTGTCTGTTCATAGGAGAATATGCAGCGTATTATGCAGCGGATTTTGTGCACTGTGAAATAAACTGCGTTTACGTTGTGTGACCCTACCCTTAGGGTCTATTCACACATATTTGATGCTCAGTATTTAAAGCTGCAGATTTAAAACTGTGTTTAGTCATGTAGTTTACACTGAAATCTGCAGCTTCAAATCCTGTGCATGAAATATGCTCAGAGGATACTGTATGTTTGAATACACCCTAAGGGTAGGGTCACACGGGCTGTATTTTGCTGCATATTTTCTGCAACTGATTTTGTTACCTATTGACTGCAATGGGTAGGAAAATAGGCAGCATCAAATACGCAGCAAAATACGGCATGTTTGACCCTACCCTTAGGGTGTATTCACACGTACCATATTCTACATATATTTAATGTGCAGAATCTGAAGCTACAAGCCTTGTGCTGCAGATTTCAATGTAAACTAAATACTTGAACACAGCTTTGAACCTGCAGCTTCAAATCCTGCGCTCCAAATATGTACAGGACACTGTACGTGTAAATACACCCTTAGGGTTAGGTCACGCGACATGGATCTGCCGGTGGCCCGATCCTTAGTGTGCCTCCAGCTGTTCCCCCCTGCTCGCAGCGTCAATTCGCCGCTCCGAGTAGTCACACAGGGCAAATCGCTGTGCTGTTCGCCACACGCATGCGTAGTCTACACAGACATCGTGGCCGCACCATGATGTATGTGAGTAGACTGTGATCCCTGTGTGAGTGGTCCGAGCAGCAGATTGCCACTGCAAGCAGGGGGGAACTGCTGGAGGCACACTTAGGGTTGGATCACTGGCAGATCTGCAGCATAAAATTCACTGCAGATCAATGTCGTGTGACCCTACCATTAGAGTTTTCCCACATGTTATATTACATCCTTAAAGGAAATCTGTCATCAGTATCATACAGTTTTGTAGTGCGGGTGATACTGATCAAAATGATACTTACAATGCCCTAATTGGCCTAGCAGTTATGCCATTATTGCCGTTTTTCTTTTTATGTAAATTAGGTCCTTAGGGCATGGGCGGAGCTAGGACTGGAGCTCTGGGCACCCCACTTGATCTTCTGCCATGCAGGCGCTCTGCTTTGATCTTCTCGCGGCAGATTTTCGCCACGGCGCATTCTCCGCTTCCAAAGTACACCCAGAAGCGGTGTCAGTTTCAGTCTCATTCCGGCAGCCAGCAGTTAAGTGTGAGGATGCACGAGGGTGAATGAGGCTGAAACTGACTCCGCTTCAGGGTGTGCTCTGGAAGCGGCGCATACGCCATGCCACGAGAACATGGAGGGAGGCTATGCATATTGATGAGCCAGGCGGAGCACCCGCCCGTCAGAAGATCACGTGGGGTGATCTGCCCATGCCCCAAGGACCTCATTTACATAAAAAGAAAAACAGCGATAGTGGCGCAACGGCTGGGCCATTCAGGACATTGTAAGTATCATTTTGATCAGTATCACCCGCACTACAAGACTGTATGACAGTTTAGTGCGGGTGATACTGATGACAGATTTCCTTAAAGGATGTAATACAACATCCAAATGTGGGAAGACTCTAAGGCTAGGGTCACACGACATGGATCTGCAGTGAATTTTACACTGATGATACTGATGACAGATTTCCTTTAAAGGGGTACTCCGGTGGAAATTTTTTTTTTTTTAATCAGCTGGTGCCAGAAAGTTAAACAGATTTGTAAATTACTTCTATTAAAAAATCTTTACCCTTCCAGTACTTTTCAGAAGCTGTATGCTACAGAGGAAATTGTTTTCTTTTTTAATTTTTTATCTTGTCCACAGTGTCCACAGATGCCCGTATCAGGAACTGTCCAGAGCAGAAGAAAATTCCTATAGCAAACCTATGCTGCTCTGGACAGTTCCTGATAAGGGCATCAGGTGTCAGCAGAGAGCACTGTGGACAAGACAAAAAAGAAATTAAAAAAGAAAAGAATTTCCTCTGTAGCATCCAGCTGCTTAAAAGTACTGGAAGGGTAGAGATTTTTGAATAGAAGTAATTTACAAATCTGTTTAACTTTCTGGCACCAGTTGATTTCAAAATATATATATGTTTTCCACCAGAGTACCCCTTTAATGTGGTGTGCCATGTATCGAGAAATAGAGATTGGCAAACTCCGGAAATCTTTACTTCACATTATGCACCCTATGGAAATTCAGCAAAGAATTTCCTCGCTGAATTCTGTCAATGGATCTGCGCTGCTCGGGGTTAATTTTGCACAGAATTTGGTAAGGAAATTAACCCCTGCAATTCCAAGTCAAATTGTCTACAGTATGGGCTTTTTCAGGTGGAATTCCACCAAAAGAATTAACTCCTTTATCCAGATCCACCTCAAAAGTTCCGTTAGAGAACTTCCGTAGTGTGCACAGTGCAGCAGATTTCTATTGAGATCAATGGGATTCCCCTCGGAGTGGAAAATCCGTAGTGTGCATGGGCCCTAAATGTCATTTTGACAAATAAGTCTTTTGGATTGGATACATTAGTGGTCTCTAACTTGTGACTCTCCAGCTGTTGCAAAACTACAATTCCCAACATGCTGTGGGTTGTACTTTTGCAACAACTGGGGACCCAGAGGTTGGAGTCCACTGGGATACATTATACAAACCATTTCTGAAATGCGCAGTTAAAAGCACTATGGGGGAGATTTATCAAAACCTGTCCAGAGGAAAAGTTGGGGAGTTGCCCATAGCAACCAATCAGATCGCTTCTTTCATTTTGAAAAGGCCTGTGAAAAATGAAAGAAGCGATCTGATTGGTTGCTATGGGCAACTCAGCAACTTTTCCTCTGGACAGGTTTTGATAAATCTCCCCCTATACTCGTACACTATACAATATGCATGCACTTTCTGATAATTCTTTGTTTTTGCGGGTTTTCCGCTGCGTATTTGAAAGGGGCGGGCTCTTCTCGGCTGTCCATAGCAGATTGTCCGCGGAAAATCCGCCGCAGTCCTTACTGACTTCAATGGGGATTACGGCGGATTTTCTGCAGCGTAAATTCCTCCGTGGAAAATCTGCTGCGCATAGCCGAGAAGAGCCCGCACCCTTACAAATCCGCAGAGGAAAACCCACAAAAACAAAGAGCGTGTGAACGCACCCTAAAGGCATCACAACCCAATATAGAATATTATTCCTAATTTATGCAGTAGCAAAAAAAATGTAAAAAGCAGGACTAGAAAATCTTTATAAAGAAAAATGTATACAGCTAAAAACATTCACTTTACTGCTGATAATGTGTAATTCTTAAAAGGGGTATTCTAGGAATTTTTTTTATTTGACTATGCTATAGGGGCTGTAAAGTTAGTGTAGTTCATAATATAGTGTCTGTACCTGTGTGTGACGGTTTTCTCACAATTCTTCTGTGATTTTCACCCCAATATTTATTTTTACCAGTATATAAAATGACTGTTGTCTCAGATTTTTCCCAGGTTGCAATGCGGCTGAGACCTGACATCACTAGTCAGCTGATGGCAGGGAACCCATCTGCTTCAATGGGTGGAGGGATCGCTTAGTGGGAGAGAGATCAACCTGCAACTAATGCAACAGCTTTAGGCACCCTGATTGAAAACCACAGATCTTTTGAATGGATGCAGCTCATTTATGTTTCAATAGGTGGGGTGGCTGATGTGTGGGAGGGAGGAAAATGGCATTATGGGATTTGCAGTCAAAAAGAAAAACTCAAACAGGAAATACCAGTTTACAAAAAGCTAGCCACAGTGTTATGGTAATCTCACAACATAGCCATTTAGCCCCAAGACAAGCGCAGATCCTTCCTAAGCATGTCCATTACTGTCTGCCAGGTACATAATAAAATCACCTTATGGAGGAGAACCCCTTTAACTCAGTTGAAAAATATTCCCTCCTGAGAAACCCCCACAACTACACCATTCACAGTAGGCAACATTCTTCAGGTAAACCTCTGACCAGGTAAAGCCCTGGAGTTCCACTTAAAGGGGTTCTCCAGTGGGAAAAAAATATTTTTCAAATCAACTGATACCTGAAAGTTATAAAGATTTGTAAATTACTTCTATTTAAAAATATTAAGCCTTCTAGTATTATCAGCTGCTGTATGCTCCAGAGGAAGTTGTGTAGTTCTTTCCAGTCTGACCACAGTGGCAGTGCAGTGGCAGCAGAGAGTACTGTAGTTAAACTGGAAAGAACTACAAAACTTCCTCTGAAGCATACAGCAGCTGATAAGTACTGGAAGGATTAATATTTTTAAATAGATGTTATTTACAAATTTGTATAACTTTCTGTCACCAGTTGATTTGAAAACATTTTTATTTTCCTCTGGAGTACCCCTTTAATTTCTATCACATTGTTTGGGTCTGATTTGTGTGCTTTGATTTATTTTTCTATTCTACTATAAGTAGTGAAGTAAAACAAGGAATATAAAAAGTTGTCTACGCTTTTTAAAGACACAATTCAAGTTTAAAGTCAGAAAACAGAACTGGACGGTCTCTAACTCTCTGCAATTCTCTTGTGGTAACGGGGTGTGATGAGGGCAGATGTTGTTACCCTAGGGGCAGATGGTATTAACCCCTTGCATTCGTGATGCCAGGGCGTGGTTTATCCTCGATACCACCCGAAGGTATAACGCTAGATCCTGGGCTAGGCACGGGGGCAATAATGACTCCGACGCCAAGTTACGGACAACGGTAGCTTTGGTGAGGGTAGACAGTTGGTAAAGTCTATACAGTTCAGCCAGGGCCCAAGGAGGTGACCAGTGACTCAGCGACCTTAAGGGCTTGCTGGGACTTGTAGTAGATATGGTCAATTTAATGCAGGCCACGTTGACTTGACAAATGGAGAGCCAGAGACCGTCCAGTTCTGTTTTCTGACTTTAAACTTGAATTGTGTCTTTAGAAAGTGACTGACTGACCTGACTTGACTGATGACTGCGACTGACTTGACTGATGACTGACAATACTGAGACTGTAGTTACTTGTAGCTCTTGTGGCTGCAGACTGGACTTGAGGTCTCCTATGACTCTGGACTCTCTAGGACTCGACTTGACCTCAGCAAAGACTTGTAAGGAAGAGAGAGAAGCTCCACCCAGGGTTTATATAGGGGAGACTAGCAGGGAGCCCATAGGTCCTCCCCTGGGATCACCTGGTCACTGATACCTCCTGGGTAACAATCACATGACAAGTCACATGGTAAACAGTCTTAAAGTGACAACGCTTTCTGAACACATTACATGGTATAAAACATTAGAAACATATTTACATGAGGGACAGATACAAGGGGGCCCAGGGACACTGCAGGGAGGCTGCCTGACAGGGCAGCAAGGGTACAGGGTAACATCTCCCGTACTGGGCCACCACACTATAATTAAGACGTTTTTCTCACTTTGAGGGAGAATAAAACGTCTAAGGAACTTCCAGCATATGCCAGATGAGCTCAGAATTTCCTTGTAGGATTCATCTCTTCATACTTGGTAGCATTTTCTATGTGCCCCGAAAAAATGACGTACCTTGAAGACCTCAGCCCTTTGCTTGATCTGTCAGCGCTGCTCTAAAATGTGCAATAAAATTTTTTAGTTAATGGCGGTACGTACGTCTTAGACTTATCCCTTGGCCCTAGTGCATTGATAAACGGAGATTTGCCAAACACCTTTGTAATAGCATTCAGTAATGTACATCTAATAGTGGTTCTTATAATATGTTTCCTGATGTGAAACTGACTGATAAATTGGTCAAAAATAGATGTGAAATTAATTTAGTACAATAGGATATGCTATACTGTAAACTATACACCATCATATATTGAAGGGGTTGTTTGGGGAGAGAAAATTTGTTATGTGAAATATATAAAAAAATAACTAATACTTACCTGCCCCATCCACACAGCTGTAGTTAAGACAGCTCCCTGCAATTTACTCCTGCTTCCTGATTCCCAGGGCTCGTGCAAGGATTTTTGCCACCCTAGGCAAAAGTTAATTTTGCCTCCTCCTTGACTCCGCCCATTGGCAAGCCCCACCTTACTGCTGAGGTGACATACTTTAACAAGCCCCCTCCTCATGTAATTAGCTTACTACTGGGGTGACACACTGTAACAAACCTCCTCCTCATGTTGCAAGTGGTTTGGATGCTGGTTGTCTAACTTTCTTGCAGCAGGCAGAGCGGCCCCGTCCCCCCCATCGTGAGGGCGCTATAGGCGGCTGCCTATTCTGCCTACAGGCATAGCCCGCCCTGCGGATTCCTGTGATGCATCATCCCTGCAGTAACTGTATCTCTAAGCCATTTACTGGCGGCAGTGGTGTCCCACTGCATCAGTTTTCCAATCTGTTGATGAAAAATTAGCCTCAGACCTTGGACTCTTCCTCCTCAACATCTACAAGAAATCTATGGAAGTGATCGATGGTCCATCAGCAACTCATGTCAGAAATCTAACGCACATAGAAGACTTTATGCAAAACATTCTTTATGTTACCCCATTTCCATTTATTTACCTTTTCAATTTATGGTATTGAAAACTATTGTTTTTTTAGGATCTTCTGATCTGTAGAGGACACCGGATGGACCCCCTCAATGGTTTGTATTAATTTGCCATGGATCTTCTTCATGTCTCATACTTTTTGTTGTATGCTTCTCTAAAACAAAATTGCCTCCAGTAAACATAAGTTAGGATCCTATTATACGGCTCGACCCTGCACAGTAAATGGATATGCGAAGCAGCTTTCTCATGCCACTTTTTGAAGCATGAATGGCCTATAAGTCTGCACATGTCTTTTTGAAGCTTTTCTTACTGAGATACATTTTTCCTTTAGTTATACCCAAAAAAAGGCCTGTCTGCTCCGTACTGCTCCGCAAGGGACATTGGGGGAGATGTATCAAAACCTGTCCAGAGGAAAAGTTACTGAGTTGCCCATAGCAACCAGATCGCTTCTTTCATTTTTTAGAGGCCTTTTCAAAAATGAAAGAAGCAACCTGATTGGTTGCTATGGGTAACTGGTCAACTTTTCCTTTGCACAGGTTTTGATTAATCTCCCCCAATAACCCTGAAACAGATGGCTACAGCTGGGTAAAATCTTGGCTTCCATTCCTAGTCATGTCCTAAGGCTTCTTATCAGAGTCAGACAGTGACTTAAAGAAAAGCTACCTTCAAAAGGTGGCATGAGAGAGCTGCTTTGCATATCTTTTCTTCCCAGAATTGATCAGAATTGAAATGATCTATTTACACCCAGAACTGTATCTATAACATGGGGGCATCCTCTACATCTGGAGGAAAGAAGGTTTCTACACCAGCACAGACGGGGGTTCTTTACTGTAAGAGCAGTGAGACTGTGGAATTCTCTGCCTGGGGAGGTGGTCATGGTGAACTCTGTAAAAGAATTTAAAAGGTCTGGATGCATTTTTGGAAAATAATAACATTACAGGTTATGGATTCTAGATCTATATGGACAGATGATTGATCCAGGGATTTATTCTGATGCCATATTTGGAGTCTGGAAGGAATTTTTACCTCTAGTATGAGGGTTTTTTGCCTTCCTCTGGATCAACTCAGCAGGAACTCATTAGGGTTATAGGTTGAACTTGATGGACTCTGGTCTTTTTTTCGACCTTATGAACTATGTTACTAATTCCCAGAAGAGCATTTGTGGTAGCCCTTGGGGGGTGTATGGTAGTGGTGGTATGGTATCAGTATATGAGGGGTTAATGTTAACCCTATAGTTCGTGATGCCAGGCTGAGGGCTGGTATGCTGAGGTAATGCTCCGGCCTATCGCCGCCCTTCCCAGTAACGATAGGTGCATGAAATGACTGAAGGTCCACAAGGAGATTGAACTTGAACAACTTTACTTAAGTGCTTGCGATACATCCAAGGCACAGTAACAGTCTCGTACAAACAGTCCTTATATTGCTCAGTGACTGACGGTTGTTGCGGACCTTGAGCTATTTAGAAAGTCTCTGAATTTAGGGTAGATATTTGCAGATCCGTCCGGATTTAGGGGTTATATTAGGTCCGGTGATGCTGCAGAGTGTTTGGGATTGATACACTCTCTATTCTGAATTACTCAGCCGTTGCTGCAAGGCTCGGGCCTAACTTACTGCGATAGCTGCTGCGCAGATCCTTCTCATTTGACAGCCCAGGAACAAGAGAGAGAAAACATGGCCGCCACTCCCTAATATGGGCAGGGGGCGGGATGAATCCGACTGGTCCGAACATCTGTCATTCACCATTACACAGAATAATGGGATTGCATACGTCACAGGGCCTCCAAAGGTCCTTAAGCAGAATACCATAGAGTTTACCTAGTCACGTGACCCGCAGGTCCTGCAACTCTATGGAACAGGTAATTAACCATTTATTTACATATATATTACTATATTTACATCAACCTTACATAAATTACTGAACTATTAGTTGGAATAGAGGCGACAAGGGGTAGGCTACACAACAGGGATCCCTACGACCTAGGGACTCTGGCTATGGGGACCCACACATACATAGGTACCGCATAAGATGTGGTACCGGGACACCACACATTTATGGCCTTTAAGTCTGCACATGTCTTCATGAAGTTCTTCTTACTGGGAAACATTTTCCCTTTGGTTACAAAACAAAAGGCCTCTCTGCTCTGTACTGACAAGGGACAATGGGGGAGATTTATCAAAACCTGTCCAGAGGAAAAGTTGCTGAGTTGCCCATAGCAACCAATCAGATCACTTCTTTCATTTTTAAAGAGGCCTTTTAAAAAAAAAAAAAAAAAACATGAAAGAAGCAATCTGATTGGTTGCTATGGGCAACACAGCAACTTTTCCTCTGGGCAGATTATGATAAATCTCCCCCAAGTAACCCTGAAACAGCTGTCTACAGCTAGGTAAACTCTCCTTGGCTTACATTCCCAGTAATGTCCTAAGGATTCTTATCGGAGAGGTGGCATGAGAGAGCTGCTTTGCATTTTTTTTTAAATCAACTGGTGGCAGAAAGTTAAACAGATTTGTAAATTACTTCTATTAAAAAATCTTAATCCTTCCGGTACTTATTAGCTGCTGAATACTACAGAGGAAATTCTTTTTTAGAACACAGTGCTCTTTGCTGACATCACGAGCACAGGGCTCTCTGCTGACATCTCTGTCCATTTTAGGAACTGTCCAGAGCAGGATATGTTTGCTATGGGGATTTTCTCCTACTTAAAAGTTTTTAAACAAATTTTTAATAGAAATAATTTACAAATCTGTTTAACTTTCTGCCACCAGTTGATTTATAAACAAAAAAGTTTTCCTCCGGAGTACCCCTTTAATGACTGACTCCTTAAAGAGGTACTTTGCCCCTATACATCTTATCCCCTATTCATAGGATAGGGGATAAGATGTCTGATGGTGGGGGATCTGGCCGCTGAGACCCCCCTCAATCTCCAGGCCGGCACTGCGACATTCTGAACACGGAAGCTTGGAGCTTCCATGTTCGTGACTTCACGACACGCCCCCTCCATTCATGTCTATGGGAGTGGGCGTGACGGTTAGTACATAGCCATCATGCTTTCTCCCATAGACATGAATGGAGGGGGCTTAATGGCTGTGGTCGGCCGTCATCCAGCACGGAGCGGAGATCGCTCCGTGCATCGGATGACTGTGGAGCTGCGCCGGAGATAGCGGGGGATCCCAGCGGCCGGACCCCCGCGATCAGACATCTTATCCCCTAATAGGGGTAAGTTGCCTAGGGGTGGAGTACCCCTTGAAGGAGAAACATTATCCCTTTGGTTGCAAAATAAATGAGTGTCAATCTCCTAGATCAGGACTCGTGGCTGGAGCATCGTGCGCGTGGTCCCTTGCTGCCATGTTGTTCATCGGCCGATCGCTGGCCCTATTACACAGTGGAGTATCAGCCTGTTCGGAATAGCGAAATAGAGACTTCTACCCTATGTACGAATGCTTGTTTACCTACGGGTAAGAACCTTGCACATTGTATAGTACCTATAGGAATATACCAAATCCGGGATCCTGTTGCGGATTAGGAAGAAAAGACAAATTAGGTTCAGCTGTATCCTTAGGATTTCACCAACTGAATCCTGATTTGCAGGCAATTTTAGTGTACAAGACATGCAGTTATCAGTTCAAGATGGTAATATACTGTTCCTATAAAACTAGAGTAGCCTTTGGTCTTCTGGTCTTAAAAAGTTTCTATACCACAAAGCTCCTGAAAAAAAAAAATCCTTACAGTTTAAAAAACTAAATTTACTTCTGTGGTCAAATTCTAAAAAAGATCTATGCAAGTTTGTTCTGTAAGGCTCAGATTTTTCGGTTTTCCGATGAATAGTTTAAAGCAGTGGTTCCCAACCAGTGCTCCTCCAGCTGTTGCCAAACTACAACTTCCAGCATGCCCGGACAGCCAAAGGCTGTCCGGGCATGCTGGGAGTTGTAGTTTGGCAACAGCTGGAGTCGCACTGGTTGGGTAACACTGTTTTAAACTATGTTTCCTTCCTGGACTCAGGAAGGAATGTGACCAAGGCAAGCATTGAGCCCGCCCTCACTCACCATGCATTCACTTCCTCACTGAGTCTGCTGTGCAGTGCTTGATCTCTTCATCCAATCACTGCACTCTGTAACCCCCACCTCTCTGTTTTCATCATGCAGTCTGATAGACAGGACAGGAGTGCTAGTCCTGCTCCCACTTCCTCGAATGTGGGAGAGATTTATCGTTATGTGTGGTTGTAGACATTCCTCCCACTTTTTTTTGCACTGTTTTTGCTTACTTGAGCCAAATTTATCAATAAGGAGCACAGACCTTGATACATTTTTTGTCAGGACCGACTGGGGGGGGGGGGGGGAGTTGGACAGGGAGAGTGAGCCCTAAACTGACCCTACTTGCCCATCCATCTTAAGCGATGGATCGACAACTTGGAGCCGGTCCCTCCCTGAGCTGCAGTGCATTGGTGTAAAAACAAATAATAAACATAGTCGGTCACAGGCCAGAAACAGAAACGGAAAACTACCAGAAAACCAGACAGGATACAAATACTAACAGGGTAGAATACAAACAGGCAAACTGATCAGGAACATAGGACACTGTTCACAAACAGATACAAAGTACGAAGGACAAAGATCAAATCAACCAAACAGGATATAAATATAGAACACTGTTCAAACTGGACACAGACAACAAACAGATTAGGTCCAGAACACAAGACTGGGAAACGGATGAGTCAGAATAGACTCCAGGAACAAACAGGAAAATAAACTCAATCCCCCAGAAAACCTCCAGAAAACACGGGAATATCTTATTACTAGAACTCATTCTCCCAGAGTCCACCAAGGAGCACGGAGATATCTTGTTACTAAAACTCAATTCCCCAAAAAAGGTCACAAGGATGTCTTGTTACAAAAACTCAGAAAACGGACAATCACAGTGTGAACAGCAACATAGCAGAATGGAAAAACAATCCTAAAACCTGATTAATGTAACACAGACTAAAATTTACTAAACAAGACTAATTAACCATGGCTAAAAAGTCTGATCATATCACAAGATAATTAAAAGGTAAATGCTCAAGCAGACATAGAAGTATAATGCACAGACATCATAGCAGCATTATTTCACTAACAGACAAAGTGTATTGCACTAAATAACCAGCAACCAGAATGCAGACTGAGCTGGAGTTAAATAGCTACACCTGCCTTGCACATAGGTGAAAAGCTTAACTCTTCCACACCTGGAAAGGAAAGCATAGAAAACTGATTATGCATGAAAAACAAGGTCTGAACCAGACTAAAACTGAAAATGTAAAAACAAACAACGGACATTAGATTTTTCACAGATGAAAAATCCCCTCAGAACTTGATTATCCCCTATCCAGGCAAGACAGGTGTGGCATGATTTTTATTTATTTTTTTTTTTTTTTAAACCTTTGCACACTTTCTTGCACCTTTTTCAAAAATGTGCACAAAAGGTGCAATGCCAATAATTATTCACTGCATTTCACAGTCAATTTTGAAGAAAGTGTCTATTATTGAAATTGCGCAAAAGGTTTGTGGCAAATTACACCCCAAAAAATCTCAGGAAGGCAATGATAAATCTCCACCTTTGTCCCAGCCTCTGCTTCAGTTGGGACAAAGATGATGCTTCAGTAGGACAGGATCATGTCCTACATGGTATGGCGACCCCTAGTGGTGTTGTTATAAGCCAGGATTTAGAAAGGTTTATGTTTGCCAAGATGTCCAATATATAAATAGGTTTTGAATCTGACAGTGTCCATTTAAGAATGTGAATTTTGTGTCCATGGCAGTTGTTGCCGAAAACCCCCATCTGTCCTTGATGATAGAGAGAGTAGATGATGTATTGTTGTTATTTGGTGCCTATGTTTGCCTCCTACTTCCAAAGGCTGTCTGGGCATGTTGGGAGTTGTAGTTTTGCACCCTGGTTGGGATACCATGTTCTACTCGATCATTGTATGATGAAAAAAAAAATAAGCCTTATTTACTCACCAGAAATGATCTCCAACAAAGACTAAGACAGACTAAAGAAAGCAAAGAGATAGAGAAACCAATTGGAATGGGCATGATAGGGGTATGAGTAAGCACAACTTATAAATTCCAGGGTTTTTTTTTCTGTATGATTTTTGGACATCATTTTCCAGAATTTTTCCCATTCTTCACTCTAGAGAAGAACGGGCTGGGAGACTTTAGTGTTTCGAGTTAAATGAAACCTGATTAAAAAAATATGTTTTTAATAGAGTGAAACTGGCTGAAGCCACACAGCATCAAACAGGGAGGATCGGTGCCCAACGAGCTGGCTGCGCTCGGCTCAAACAATCACCGCATTAATAGGAAACACACAGCAACCGCACAGAATGAACTAATGTACAACAGAGTCCGAAAAAAGTGCTTGTAATTGATCAGAATGAATTCCTCCAACAGCCCCATAATTACAGCTAATGCACTCAATAGTCAGCTGGCCTTCTCCCCTGGGATCAAGAGTTTTCTTATTCTTGATAATGAACAACCATGGAGCCCTCTATCTGCATTTCCATCTGCTCAGCCCATGTAACTTTCCTGCATTGAAGAAGTTATAAGTAAAGTAGAAGGCTGATCTATATCAGTAGAAGTCAACCCGGCGTACAGGTGAAACTCAAAAAATATGAAAAAGGAAAGGAAGCATGAAGTGCTCCAAAATCTCCTGGTAGATGGTTGTGTCGACCCTGGACTTAATGAAGCACAGTGGACCAACAGCAGCAGATGACATGGCTCCCCAAATCATAGTGGGGGGGGGGGGGGGCTTTGGGGTTTTCATGAGCTGTAGCCATAATCATCACAATTATGACAAATCACGGCTCGAACTATCTTGCTTTGCATGTAATGAGTCTCTCTCATATATTAGTTTCACCTTTTAAGTTGCTTTACTGAAAGAAATTAACTTTGCATGATATTCACATTTTTCGAGTTTCACCTGTATAGTGTGGGCCTCAGGTGAATAAGTTGCACAGGACTGGATAAAGGGGTAAACACACCCATATCCAGACCAACAGACCAGGGGAACAGGCCCCTGTAAAACTTCTTCTTTATTAGGAAAAATGTAAACAGGTGTACGTCCTCAAGAACAAGCAGAGAAATTGGTTTGACGTTTTTCAGCAAAGCCTTATTTATCCTAAACCATACTAAGGTATAATTTAAGAACAATGATCACATGATGTGGTGACCCAGTACAGAATCATGTGTTCTTCTGTACTTCTGCCCATCCTGTGTGGCAGATGCTGCTCAATGTCCGTCATGGGTCCCCTCTCCTCAGAACTCTTTATAATGCACTATATAATATACTGTCATATAGTTATGGCCGTAAATGTTGGCACCCCTGAAATTTTTCAAGAAAATGAAGTATTTTTCACAGAAAGGGATTGCAGTAACACATGTTTTGCTATACACATGTTTATTCCCTTCGTGTGTATTGGAATTAAACCATAAAAGGGAGGGAAAAAAGCAAATTGGACATAATGTCACCAAACTCCAAAAATGGGCTGGACAAAATGATTGGCTCCCTTTCAAAATTGTGGATGAATAAGATTGTTTCAAGCATGTGATGCTCCTTTAACCTCACCTGGGGCAAGTAACAGGTGTGGGAAAATCACACCTGAAAGCAGATAAAAAAGGAGAAAAGTTAACTTAGTCTTTGCATTGTGTGTCTGTGTGCGCCACACTAAGCATGGACAACAGAAAGAGGAGAAGAGAACTGTCTGAGGACTTAAGAACCAAAATAGTGGAAAAATATCAACAATCTCAAGGTTACAAGTCCATCTCCAGAGATCTAGATTTGCCTTTGTCCACAGTGTGCAACATTATCAAGAAGTTTGCAATCCATGGCACTGTAGCTAATTTCCATGGGTGTGGACAGAAGAGAAAAACTGATGAAAGGTGTCAACGCAGGATAGTCCAGATGGTGGATAAGCAGCCCCAAACAAGTTCCAAAGATATTCAAGCTGTCCTGCAGGCTCAGGGAGCATCAGTGTCAGCGCAAACTATCTGTCGACATTTAAATGAAATGAAACGCTATGGTAGGAGACCCAGGAGGACCCCACTGCTGACA
Source organism: Hyla sarda (assembly GCF_029499605.1). Taxonomy (NCBI): domain Eukaryota; kingdom Metazoa; phylum Chordata; class Amphibia; order Anura; family Hylidae; genus Hyla; species Hyla sarda. The sequence continues at coordinate 200,039,618 of NC_079195.1, forward strand.
CAGAGACATATAAAAGCAAGACTACATTTTGCCAAAATGAACTTAAGTAAACCAAAATTCTTCTGGTAAAACATCTTGTGGACAGATGAGACCAAGATAGAGCTTTTTGGTAAAGCACATCATTCTACTGTTTACCGAAAATGGAATGAGGCCTACAAAGAAAAGAACACAGTACCTACAGTGAAATATGGGTGAGGTTCAATGATGTTGTGGGGTTATCCTGCTGCCTCTGGCATTGGGTGCCTTGAATGTGTACAAGGCATCATGAAATCTGAGGATTACCAACAGATTTTGGGTCGCACTGTACAGCCCAGTGTCAGAAAGCTGGGTTTGCGTCCGAGATCTTGGGTCTTCCAGCAGGACATTGACCCCAAATATACGTCAAAAAGCACTCAGAAATGGATGGCAACAAAGCGTTGAGAGTTCTAAAGTGGCAGCAATGAGTCCAGATCTAAATCCTATTTAACACCTGTGGAGAGATCTTAAAATTGCTGTTGGGAAAAGGCGCCTTCCAATAAGAGAGACCTGGAGCAGTTTGCAAAAGGAAGAGTGGTCCAACATTCTGGGTGAGAGGTGTAAGAAGATCATTGATGGTTATAGGAAGTGACTGATTTCAGTTATTTTTTCCAAAGCATGTGCAACCAAATATTAAGAGTGCCAATAGTTTTGTCCAGACCATTTTTGTAGTTTGGTGTGATATTATGTCCAATTTGTTTTTTTTCCTCCCTTTTTTTGTTTAGTTTCAATAAACACAAAGGGAATAAACATGTGTTTAGCAATACATGTGTTACTGCAATCCTTTTCTGTGAGAAATACTTAATTTTCTTGAAAAATTTCAGGGGTGCCAACATTTACGGCCATGACTGTATAAGGGTTAATGTATTGTATTATTTATGTACTTGTTGCCTTAAATCTATTGTTGTCAAGGACCTTGACCCCTTGTGAGACCATATGCTGGTGCGGTTGGCCCTGGGTTCCTCCTAATGCAAGACAATACTAGACCTAATGTGGCTGGAGTATGTCAGCAGTTCCTGCAAGAGGAAGGCATTGATGCTATGGCCCGTTCCCCAGACCTGAACCCGATTGAGCACATCTGGGACATCATGTCTCGCTCCATCCACCAACACCACGTTGCACCACAGACTGTCCAGGATTGGCGGATGCTTTAGTCCAGGTCTGGGAGGACATCCCTCAGGAGACCATCCACCACCTCATCAGGAGCATGCCCAGGCGTTGTAGGGGGGTCATACGGGCACGTGGAGGCCACACACACTACTGAGCCTCATTTTGACTTGTTTTAAGGACATTACATAAAGTTGGATCAGCCTGTAGTGGGGTTCTCCACTTTGATTTTGAGTGCGACTCCATATCCAGACCTCCATGGGTTGATAAATTTGATTTCCATTGATAATTTTTGTGTGATTTTGTTGTCAGCACATTCAACTATGTAAATACGAAAGTATTTCATACGATTAGTTCATTCATTCAGATATAGGATGTGTTATCTTTGTATTCCCTTTATTTTTTTTGAGCAGTGTATATATATATAGCTATGGCTTTGCATTTGCATGGTGCAACCTGTCACATCTTATTTTCATTTCTCTATTTACACCAGTGTGTACAGGGAGGATGTTGTTTCAATACATTGATCAATGATCTTATGACACACCTAGGTCATGTGACCAGACGTAGCTTGGGGGTGTAGGGTATATGGGGTGTAGCTGTGCGGTAACTAAAGGGTGCTTGCTTAACCCTTATCACTTGTGACGCCAGGGTGAGGGCTCCTCTGTATATGCTTGTCCTATCGCCACCCGTCCCAAGAGTGATAGGGAGGTATAATAAATGATTGTCCACAACTGGAGGGTTTTCAGAAAACTGTCGGAACTTTTACTGCAGGTTTTATGCAACATTAAACAGGAACAGGCTTTGTACCATCAGAGTCTATGAGGATCCTGACAGTTGGTTGGGACCTTGTGAGTCTTAAGCTAAGGAGATTTATATGCGCTGTTCCGCTGGATTTAGGGGATTGAGTTTAGGTCCAGCAGTCACACTAGCTTTAGCGGGGATTGGTATTGTAACTCACGATTAGATTCAGGCCGAGGCTGGCAGGCTTCAGGCCTAAGCTTGTCTTGAAGGATATAACAGATCTGCTCAGTCTGGTAATTCGGAATCAAGAGAGACGCCGCTTGCTTTGCAGCTCAGGAGCAAGAGAAAGCAGGCACCCAAGAGAGCGAGGATTGGCTGGCAGCTCCCTTATATGGGCAGGGACTGACCTTGAGCTCATTGGTCCATACCATCTGTCATTCACTTTACAAGGAATTATGGTCTAGACATGTGACCACACACATGACCAAGGAAGATCCTCCAACATACTCTAATAGAACTAACACTAGTCACATGACCTAAGGTCCTGCGACACTATATATACAATACATATAAACATCACAAAATTGAAGAAGGAAAAGGTGACTAGGGGCTATCCCACCAGGAGGACCCTACTGGAACGAAGTAACTCTGACTTTGGGGACCACCATACAAGATACGGTATACCATACGGTACCGGGACGCCATATTAACGGTTTATGGTTTACTAATAAGGCTTTGCCGAAACACAGAAAACTGATGTCTCTGCTTGTTCTTGAGGATGTACTGTACATCTGTTTAAAATTTTCTTAATAAAGAAGTTTTACGGGTGCCTGTTCCACTTGTTCTTCTGCTGGATGGATTGGGCCTGCGCTCTGTGTTGACTGTGCAGGTGGCTGCATCTATCCTGTGTTAGGCTAGGTTCACACAGGGTAATTTCAGGCGTATTAAATTTTTTTTTTTAAAGCGTGTCAGTAAAATTGCAGAAATTTTACGCCCTTTTTTTCAACTTTAATATGCTCTATGTAAAGTGGTTATCTATGCACATAATATAGAAATAAAGGCAATTTTTTTCCATCCTTGTTAATAAGTGGTATGTCACATGTTATGCTTATTCATTGTGCTCAGGGGTCAAGTCCTGGGGGAAAAAGTATGAGAACTCACCCAAAATTCCACTCAAGGACTGGTCCTGTAGGACTTCTGCTAATAGGAACGGTGCTCCTGCTGTGGAAAAAGTGCAGGAACTCCGTTCCCATGCGCTCCTGCAGGACTTGAGCCCTGATTATGCTACACTCTCATGTCGTAATGACTAGGACCTGGGGGTGAAGAATAATGAATATGCATAGGATGGGCGGGCATAGCGCTGCAGACAGGGTGATGGCAGGAAAGCTCAGCAAGCGGCTTGCACCTTCGTTGCGCTCTAAACCTTATTAGCATTCTAGCCACCGGGGCCATATCTTGAAAACACATGGACCAATTTAAGTAAGTAATACATCATTTTACTCCTGTTCACCCGAACTATAACCTAGTGCAGTGGTCTTCAACCTGCGGACCTCCAGATGTTTCAAAACTACAACTCCCAGCATGCCCGGACAGCCGATGGCTGTCCGGGCATGCTGGGAGTTGTAGTTTTGCAACATCTGGAGGTCCGCAGGTTGAAGACCACTGACTTCTAGTGTATGGGGTTTAGTGCGAGTGAACAGCCTTTCAGTTTCCCTTTAAAGGGGTATTCCAGGAAAAAACATTTTTTTATATCAACTGGCTCCAGAAAGTTAAACAGATTTGTAAATGACTTCTATTAAAAAATCTTAATCCTTTGAGTACTTATGAGCTTCTGAAGTTAAGGTTGTTCTTTTCTGTCTAAGTGCTCTCTGATGACACGTGTCTCGGGAACCGCCCAGTTTAGAAGATGTTTGCTATGGGGATTTGCTTCTAAACTGGGCGGTTCCCGAGACACGTGTCATCAGAGAGCACTTAGACAGAAAAGAACAACCTTAACTTCAGAAGCTCATAAGTACTGAAAGGATTAAGATTTTTTAATAGAAGTAATTTACAAATCTGCTTAACTTTCTGGAGCCAGTTGATATATATATATATATATATAAAAAAAAAGTTTTTTTTTCCTGGATAACCCCTTTAAAGTTCCTTTCTTTGTATCTTGGTCCACATATACCCTTGAGTCTGGGGGAAATTCTTATATACATATATGGGAGAAATCAGTGGACGGACATTAGTGCTGGCTATTCTTTTCATTATTGATCAGTAGATGTACCCCAGGTGGCGAACAAAATCCAGAAGACAGGGGGTGTTAGACACACAACGTAAAAGCTTTCCTTGCTGACATTCTTCTGAATACACTGAGCCACCAGACTTGTAACCAGTTATAACAGCAGTGCAGTGGCTGATGGTTGCCCTGCTGGCCAGTATAAGCCGCGGCTGTTACTGGTCTCCAGTTGAGCTGCCGTCACTCACTCAGCGAGAATCTTTCTCTCTGCAAGTATTTTGGTTTGTTGGACATTGTGCCCTCTGAAAAAACAGCTGTCCATATCAAAAGCCTAGCACGGAGTCTCCGAAACCCAACATTTTCAGACATGAGGAGTGCTGGTGTGTGCACACTGGAAAAGCTGTCCCTTAAAGGGGTACTCCGCTGCTCAGAGTTTGTAACAAAAGGTTCCAAATGCTTAGATCCGACGTCGGGAGCTTGTGACGTCATAGCCCCGCGCCATCATGACATCACGCCTCGCCCCCTTAATGCAAGTCTATGGGAGGGGGCGTGACGGCTGCCACGCCCCCTCCCATAGACTTGCATTGAAGGGGTGGGGCGGGTGTGGCATCATGAGGGGCGGGGCTATGATGTCATAGGCTCCCGGCGCATTCAGAACATTTTGTTCCAAAAGCTGAGCAGCGGAGTACCCCTTTAAATGGGCACTGTAAGAATCAAAAACGTTTTATATGTTATACATCCTGGTAACACATTAACCCATTAACCTTTCTGATATAGATTAAATACTTTATCTCCGTTTTATAGAAATCATGGCTTATTAAAAAAAAAAAAAAGACCATTAGATGTCCCTTTTCTGTGCAGAACATAATCCTGTCTGGCCAAAGTGTCATCTTTGTCCCAGCTGAAGAACTGGCTGGAACAAAGTCCAGGACAGGAGGGTGAGACTAGCACTCCTCTGTTCTCACTCCTATCGGACTGCAGCATGAAAACAGAGAGGAGGGGTTTACAGAAGAGACCCAGCACAGCACAGCAGACTCAGGAAGGAAGTGAATGCAAGGTGAGTGAGGGCGAGCTCAGTGCTTTCCTTGGACACACCCCTTCCTGAGCAGTGAATGTCAGAATGAGTGAGCAGCAGAACAGAGGGATTTGAAAGCCAAATGTAGAAGCTAGACACATAAAAAAAAGACATATAAAGCATCTGCATGATCTAGTGAGTAACATATAGACACGTCATTTTTTATGTGATATGAAGGTAAGCTTTAAAGGTGTCATCCTTCGTAAGGTGATTTAAGTACTCACCTGCCAGACAGTAATGGACATGCTTAGGAAGGATCCGTGCTTGACTTGGAGCTAAATGGCTATGTTCTGAGGCAACCATAATGCTGTGGCTATCTTTTTGTGAACTGGCTATATCCTGTTGGAGTTACCTCCCTCAAATTACAAGTCCCATAATTCCTTCTTTGTAAGTGTGAGGTCAATTTTCTTACTCCCACACATCAGCCACCCCACCTATTGAAACACACCGATGCTCTTTTCAATGCAAAAGACCAGTGTTTTCTAACCAGGGTGCCACCAGCTGTTGCAAACCTACAATTCATTGCAGAATGATCTCCCTCCAACCCAGCAGTCACTCCACCTATTGAAGCAAAGACCGGCTCCCTTTCAACACCTGACTAGTGATGTAATGTCTCGGGTCGCACTGCAACCTGGGGAAACCTGAGACGACACTCATTTTGTATGCTGTTAAAAATAAACTTCGGGGCAAAGATCACATAAGAATAGGGAGACCAGCCATCAACCACTGGTACAGACATTATATTATGAACTACACTAACTTTACAGCCCCTGTAGCCAGTCAAATAAAAAAGAATCCTGGAATACCCCTTTAACTTTCCTCCACTCTGCAGGGCCTATACCATGCCATCTTCAAGACAGCACCAGCTCATCTAGACCAATACGATCTCCTTATATATGTAACTCTGTAATGATGAATCGTTAATAACACCCTTGCATCCTTAAAGGGATTCTCCGCTGTAAAGATCTTATTCCCTATCCCCACTGCGGCACCCCTGTCATTTGGTACACGGAGCGAACTCTGCTCAGTGCCCAATGACTGGTGATGCCAGCCGCCATGCCCCCTCCATTCACATCTATAGGAGGAGGCGTGACGGCTATGCACTAGCCATCATGCCCCCTCCCATAGACATGAATGGAGGGGGCACGTCTTCTGGAGAAGAAAAAGTTTAGTCTCAAGGGGCGACACGCCTTCTTTACCGTGAGGACTGTGAATTTATGGAACGGTCTAACTCAGGAACTGGTCACAGCAGAAACAATTAACAGCTTTAAAACAGGATTAGATACATTCATGGAACAAAATAACATTAATGCTTATGAAGAAATATAAAATCCCATCCCTTCCCCAATATCGCGCCACACCCCTACCCCTTAATTCCCTGGTTGAACTTGATGGACATATGTCTTTTTTCGACCGTACTAACTATGTAACTATGTAACTATGGATGCCGCCACTGCCAGCCTGGAGATCGAGGGAGTCCCCACTGATGGGACCACCACAATCTAACATCTTATCTCCTATCCTTTGGATAGGGGATAAGATGTTTACAGTGGAGTACCCCTTTAACGGTACATAATCAAACAGGAAGAAAATGACATCACAGCGGGGTACTCCGACCACCATGCTGCGCTATCACAACCAATGGTAGGATGAATTTATTAGCAAAAAATAATAATCTGGGATCTGTTCTCGTTTTTTTTTTTTTTTTTTGGGAAAAATACATATGGTGCAAACACAGAAAAAGCTTATAAAAACTGCATTGATGTTTGAGGAATAAAAAGCCTCCACAATTTATATTGATCAAAGTGCTAACTCTGCTAAGAAGGAGCTTGCGTAATCGGAGGGTGTAAAACAGCGCGTTCCTCGAGATGTACGGTACAAGGGTTCGCATGTCACCCACAATCCCGACACCTAGAAAGAACACAAGGGTCAGATTTCAATGATTGGTCTGTTGGCTTCACTACAGTGTGAACCATCCTGACTTAATAATCCATGAAACTGGAGAGAACTTTTTCATTTTCTATGTAAGCTTTCATCATTGTCATTGGATTATGTAGATGTCAAGAAGTGCAAATTGATAAGAACCGTTGGCTGCAACCTGGAGCCAACGCTTGGGATCCTATCCTCATAGGAAGGGCTTTATTAGGTAGGTGATGCCAAGCATAACACTATAGCATCGGTAGCATTGCAGCTCAACAGTTACTCAATTTCACACTGCAAAAGTAAAGTTGACCCTACATATTGCAAAACTACAACTCCCAACATGCCCGGCCAGCCGAAGGCTGTCCGGGCATGGTGAGAGTTGTAGTTTTGCAACAGCTAGAGGCACCCTGGTTGGGAAACACAGGTTTAATGTTCAGGGCTGGTGCAAGCATTTTTGCCACCCTAGGTAAAAGCTAATTTTGCCGGCCCTTGACTCCGCCCATTGGCTCGCCCTTTGACACGCCCCACCTTACTACTGAGGTGACACACTGTAACAAACCTCCTCCTCATGTCATCTCCTTACTGCTAAGGTGACACACTGTAACAAGCCCCCTCCTCATGTACTTAGCTTACTACTTGGATGACACACTATAACAAACCCCCTCCTCATGTAATCTCCTTACTTAAGTTTGCCTGGAAGACGGAGCACTTCATTATGATGCCCCCCCTGACAGTTCCCCTACATTAGGTTGGCAGTATAGTTCCCCGCATTAGGTTGTAGTTCCCCCACATTAGGTGCAGTATAGTTCCCCCCATTAGGTGCAGTATAGTTCCCCCCATTAGGTGCAGTATAATTCCCCCACATTAAGTGCAGTATAGTTCCCCCACATTAGGTGCAGTATAGTTCCCCCACAGACATACAGCCTTCAGCCTTATAAAGTGTATGGCTGGAGGCTGTATGGCTGTTTATTGCCCCACTTCAGTGTTCCGACCACCGCTCCGGGGTCATGATCTACTGCTATGGCCTATGGGCCATAGCAGTAGGTCCCGGGACCGGAGTTCGGAACACTGAATATGACGTGCTGGATACTTACCATGCGCGCGCGTCCTCCTCAATGATCCCCTCCGTTCTGCTCTTCTCCAATGGGTGCACGCACGGGACGTCAGTGACCTCTCTGCATGCGCTACCACCCGGCGGCCCCTGAGTTTTTAAAGTTAACGTGGGGCTGCAGAGAGGTAACATCCTTGTGTCCTGAAAAGATTTTTCGGGACACAGGGATGTTCCGAATATGGCGGGGGCCCCCTGCGGACACGGGGCCTGGAGCAGGCGCTCCATGAGCACCAATGATGATCTGGCCCTGCCCTTACTAATGGGGTGGCACACTGTAACATGACACACATCTGGGTGGGGGGTTATGGAGGTGAGCTGGTTGAGCGAGTGGTTCGGATGCTGGCTGTCTAACTTTCTTGTGGTTAGCAGAGCATCAAGAGGGCCCTCTAGGCGGCTGCCTATTTTGCCTATAGGTAGAGCTAACCCTGTTACTGTTTATGAGATCCTCCTGACAGATTAAAGGGTAAAAGAAAAATGTTTTTAAATCCATTGGTACCAGAAAGTTATACAGATTTGTAAATTACTCCTAAAAATTTTAAACCTTTCAGTACTTATCAGCTGCTGTATGTTCCAGAGGAAGTTATATAGTTCTTTCCAATCTGACCACAGTGCTCTCTGCTGACACCTCTGTCCGTGTCAGGAACTGTCCAGAGCAGGATAGGTTTGCTATGGGAATTTACTCCTGCTCTGGACAGTTCCTGACACAGACAGAGGTGTCAGCAGAGATCACGGTGGTCAGACTGGAAAGAACTACACAATTTCCTCTGGAGCATACAGCAGCTGATAAGTACTGGAAGGGTTAAGAAGTTTCAAATCAACTGGTGCCAGAAAATTTTACAGATTTGTAAATTAAAAAATGTTTGTTTGTGACAGTAAAGCATTAATATGTCCGACCATTTCCTTTCTTGACATAATCAAAGAAGAGTCTGAAATACAAATTAGACGATCAGCCAATGCAGTAAAAATTGACGGGTTTGGCCAAATTTTCTCAAATATTTGACTGCGCAATGTGACTACAACCTTACTATGATTCAGTAGATGGAACACACTGACCCTCGTTTATTATTTACTTATTTCCATGTAATTTAGAAAAAAAAAAGGGGGGAAATGCATATTCCTACATATAATAATGTCGTTCTTCAAACATGTCGCCAAAGTTTGCCTATTTTTTCCGGCCATTCTGTTGTTATTTTTTTTTTTTTTTTACAAAATGTAAGTATGCATTTAGTATTTTTTCACGATCCGAGTAGTTTATATAGTTTTTCACCGTTTTTGGTGTCTTTTCAGGTTTGCACTTACAAAAGGGAGGTTAAAAACTTTGGCGAAATTTGGTTTACTTTGGTGCACTTTGGCACATTTCTAATGTGTCAAAGACATGTGAAACCCTATTCATAAAAATATTCAAAAAGTGAGTGAAAGTTCACTATAAGACGGGTGAAAAAGGGGAATGATAGTACATTGTCTCAACTTGTAGGTTTCCTGCTCCATATAACTTGTCTAAAGTCACTTACACGTTTAGTGGTTATGCTCGCTCTTTGTTTGATGGTCTATACAGTAGCAGGATTTGGACTGTGCCTTGGGTCTGTTTGTAATAGAAGACAACTAAACAATGAAAAAGCAGTAGACCCCCTAACCTCACGGGCGCATATGATGCAATAATGTATCCTTGGAGCACATAGTAAACAAATTATGTAACAGTAATCTTTAACCGATCACATAATATGCAGCTCATCATAGCAAACTGATGAATATTATACACAACAGAGGGGCGCAAAATGTATCCCTCCCATACTATAGAGACATACTTATAAGGTTACTAAATTTCAATAAAATTTGCCCAAGTGTGTTTTCGTGTTTCTATAATCGGAAAATGATGGTGAATTGTGAGGCCGCTAGGGATTGTACTGATGATTACAATCTGTGGACAGCAATGCAGAGTATGTTGGGGGTATATGTGTAGGTTCAAGTGGCATGGCCTTCAGAGGATCCGGGCACATTGATAGGGTGTCTCTGTTATAGCCACCAGTATCATTACCTTAAGGGTGGCATCTGCACTGCACTAACAGAACCAAACTGGTAGTGGAATTGGTAATAGTTGCCCAGGGATGGGCACAGCGGCAGTAACTAAACTTCTCCGATCTGGGGACTTACTGCCATGGTACAGCCATAGCGGTAGGTCCCAACCCCGGGTCAGGAAAGCAGTGGAGCACCAAAGTAATGGGGCAGTATTTACTATCAACTCATATATATATATATATATATATATATATATATATATAGGCAAAGAAAAGAAGTAGCATACAATTTTATTGGGGCCCTATAATTATATCTAGGGGGGCAGTATATGGGCCTAAGTCTATTTATGGGGGTCTATAACTTATATAGCAGCAGTATAGGTGCCTACACCTATAAATAGAGGGGGCATAGAGGAAAGAGGGGGTCTACAATTTTTAAAAGGGTACTCCACTGCCCCAGCGTTCAGGCAGGAGTACTCCACGCCCCTTATGACATCACGACCCACCCCCTCAATGCAAGTCTATGGGAGGGGGCGTGGCATCTGCCACGCCCCCTCCCATAGACTTGCATTGAGGGGGTGGGGTGTGATGTCACGAGGGGCGTGGCCGTGACATAACGGCCCCGCAGCCTGAACCCAGCGTTCGGAACTAAACGTTCCGAACGCTGGGGCAGTGGAGTACCCTTTTAAAGGGCACAGAGGGGGGCCTATACTTATTTATGGGGAAGTAACGGGGCCTACAACTACATATGGGCAGAATAGGGGCATACAGCTATATATGGGGCACTAAAAAAAAAAAAAAAAACGCGATTTTTCTATTCCAATGTCCCGTTTTTTCTCTCAGCCTATTCAAAGCATTCAGAGGAGAAATCCTTACAAACTTGGGAAAACAATGCAAAATCCATAGAGGTGATGACCTGGTGGGATCGGGGCCCATATAAACCAACGAGCCAAAGTGGCGCCAATTTATTGCTTGTTCCCTTTTCCAATATTGTCTATTCATTGATATTACACAACATTTAGCCTTGAGGCCACTTATGCCAGTATACAAATAGAGATCCCAGTAAGTTCTCAGCCGGCCCCAGAACTCCTCCAGTCGCCAGCATTCTTCCCAGTTCCAGGGCTCTGCCTCCTCCGATTCATGAAGCAGGGTTGTGTATGTGTACCTTGTCCCGAATACGGCATGTGGATATCATTTATGCCTATTACCACTGAAAGCTTGTCTATTCTGTTTGTGTTGGATTACATAAACTTCAATACTTCTGGGTTTCAAGGAATTTCTCTCAGTGAAAAGTTATTTTGCTTCAAACATAAAATTTCTTACTCAATTCCCTATAGTGATAAATTCGAACAGAAAAGATAATATGTTTCAAATACAAAATTATTAAATAAACCTCTCGTTGCAGAATACAACCCATCACGTTGATGAGTAAGAACACGTATTGCCAAGCTCCTGCGAAAAACAATCAGTTTCCTTATGTCAGATATATTTATATACATTGAAAAGCCATAACATTGAAACCACCTGCTTAATATTGTGGACGACGCGATTACGTAACCTACAACCCCATGGACAGCAAGCAGTGAGTGCCCTTTGTGTTCTGACGCCTCTCTATCATAACCAGCAGTAACATCACTGGTTTAGGACAGGAATAGAGTCTATGGGGGAGATTTATCAAAACCTGTCCAGGGGAAAAGTTGCTGAGTTGCCCATAGCAACCAATCAGATCGCTTCTTTAATTCTTAACAAGGTATCTGAAAAATGAAAGAAGCGATCTTATTGGTTGCCATTGGCAACTTTTCCTCTGGACAGGTTTTGATTAATCTCCCCCTATGTACCCTATGTTTTCACCCTTTCTCCTGCTCCAGGATGCAGACGCCTCCTGCTAGAGGGTACTAGGTTACTTTCCAAGCATGGTCCCAGTGTGGGTAGCTGCTGGCCTAGTGGTTCAGATGGTACCAGTGCATGGCACCAAAGGGTCAGCTAAGTAAGATTAGTCAGCAGTCTAGGTCAAACACTTGAGAGGCGTCATGGTACCCAGGGATCGGGCAGAGGCATATTCAGCAACAAGCAAGACGGTTGGGGCAGATGGAAGCCAGAAAACAGACATAGGTAAGTAACTAGCCCCGATCCCACGCTGGTTCCCTGAAGGTCCCGCTTGGCTACGACTTGTCCTCCGTTTTTTTTTTGTTTTTTTTTACTGCAGGAGCAGGAACGCATACATACTCAACTTTATCAATTTCCTGCTGAAGCGCCCTGCTCTGTGTTGAGCAGCGAGCAACAGGGAGCTCTAGTGTGGTAGATGTGACCTATGGGCCTCGTGGCATAGGGGTCCGATACCAATTACTGCCTTAGTGATCCCTATAGCTACACCACTGGTTATGGCTCTTACCAGACAAGAGGATCATTCAAACCGAACTAGTATAAACTAGGTAAACTAAGATGGTGAGCCGGAACGTTTCAAGAAACTGAAGGCACACGGAAGTCAGGAGTCTATGCCACAAGAGCAGATAAAGCTGGGACAAGCCAATGATGTAACCAGGAGACAAGCCAATGATTAATGACCTGGGAGTTGTGTGGTGGGCACCTTGGGTGTTGTATGGTGGCTAGAGTAATGGTGGCAGACAGTTTGTGACGCCAGGGCAGTGTTAACCTCCACGCTCCAAGGATAGTAGCTTCCTTGGCCAATCGCTGGGGTAATAATGACCACAGATGCAGAGTTTGCAGAATCTACTAATGTTTACTCAGGAACTTGCAACAGTACACTGGAACAGTTCAACAGAAGTGCAAAGTTCACTGGAGTATGCTTTAGGGATCACAGTTGCTTCAGGCTATGTGACTGGCAGTCCTTGCTCACTAACTTCTTGCTTGACAGATTTACTTTAGATTGAGCTGGATTTAGCAGTATAACTTGTAGGAGATTTAGGAGCTTACAGACACTGACTTTACCTGGGAATTCTGAAGTAGGGCTGACCGCCAGACTTGACCTATTTGGAACCTGACTTGCCTGAACTTGAATTGTACAGTACAAGGTCTGGTCGGCTGGATCCTAGGAAGGTTGCTGTCCATCTGGAACAGAATTGGGGCTGTAACTGGATCTTCTTAGGCCTGACCTCAAGTGGTGAGGCACAGGTCCACAGAAGAGGTCTAGAGGTGACCTCCACTCTTTATTTCTCTCTCTCTAGAACTAAGTCCACCCTGTCTAGCGGACCTGTGGAAGGCAGGACAACAGCCCTGGTTGGCTAGAAGAAAGCATGTGATTCCCCCCCCCCCCAGCATCCTCCTGTAAAAACAGGTTAACCCCTTAGGGCACAGCAGCATGAAAGTGCATAGACAGTGCAATACATTAAATAACACATTTACACCTGAGTAGTGTGCCCGGAGCAAACACGCTATGTGACATACACCTGACAGGACCGGAGGACAGATGTGTTCCGCACCGGGACACCGCAGTTGAATCACACATACCGGGCAACAAAACCACGATGGACAACACACCAATTAATTACATACACATCTTTATTGCCTCTTCCCTTTGTCCACAATGAAGAGATATGTGCAATGTTTCATACACTGATCTGTGAATCTATGGTAAAACAATAATTTCCTTCCATAGAAATCTCTTCCATTTTGTCAGTAAATGTATCCTATAAACTGTTTTCTGGCCAAAATATAATTTGGATTATATTCACAGTATTATACAGAATTCCCAGTGTTAGGCAATTCCCGATTGTTATCTTCTTGGCCACGGTCGGAATGATAATGATAAATGTTTATTGCTGGATGTTCTAAATACATAAATATCGCAACATTGGTCAAAGTGGGGTAAAATATCTTGGTTTATTCGTAGCATTGCAGGGTTGTTAGATAGAAATAGGACTTAGAAAACCAATTTTTAGGGCATTTTGAATTAAAGGGGTACTCCGGTGGAAAACTCTTTTTTTTTTTTTTTTTTAAATCAACTGGTGCCAGAAAGTTAAACAGATTTGTAAATTACTTCTATTAAAAAGTCTTCATCCTTCCAGTACTTATTAGCTGCTGAATACTACAGAGGAAATTCTTTTCTTTTTGGAACACAGAGCTCTCTACTGACATCACGAGCACAGTGCTCTCTGCTGACATCTCTGTCCATTTTAGCAACTGTCCAGAGCAGAATATGTTTGCTATGGGGATTTTCTCCTACTCTGGACAGTTCTTAAAATTTACAGAGATGTCAGCAGAGAGCACTTTGGCCATGATGTCAGCAGAGAGCTCTGTGTTCCAAAAAGAAAAGAATTTCCTCTGTAGTATTCAGCAGCTAATAAATACTGAAAGGATTAAGATTTTTTAATAGAAGTAATTTACAAATATGTTTAACTTTCTGGCACCAGTTGATTAAAAAAAAAAAAAGTTTTCCACCGGAGTACCCCTTTAATGGAGGATACCGATTAGGCATCTTTATTAGCTGGAGTTTGTACCATCCTTGTGGTGGTAGAATAGTTGCTGAACCAGTGTGTGGGCATGGGGGCTGCTTACATGGGGGTAGAGAATGCCCGAGGGTAGTAGTCTCCAAACTACATCCCTCCAGATGTTGCAAAACTACAACTCCTAGCATGCCCAGACAGCCGTTGGCTGTCTGGGCATGCTGGGATTTGTAGTTTTGCAAAATCAGGAGGGCCACAGTTTGGAGACTATTGCACTAAAGAAGAAGATGGGCTGGCAGAGGCAATGTGATGTTCTGGGAAACTTTTGGTCCTGGCATCATATGGATGTTACTGTGGCACGTACCACCTACCTAAAACATTGGTGCACACCAAGTCTCTTTATGGCAGTAGTATTCCCTAATATTAGTCAGTTGCCTCTCTCAGCAGTATAATACCCTTCAAAAAATTTCCTGAAATGGTTAGTGGAACATGAAAAAAAAAATCTTAAATGGGCACTGTCATTTGCAAAAACTTTCTATATTATGTAGATAATATTTGTAATATACACTGGTTAAAATAAATAGTATATTTTTGGTTGAAAAAATGCTCTATACTTCTTACCACTAGGGGTCCCTCCACTGTCTAGTCCCTGCAGCTATTGCCTGTGTGTTTCATTTTGTATATAATACAGGAAGTGAGGGCAGTACAAGGGGCTCCGTGCAGGCTCCTGGCTTGTCAATCAGCCTGCTGTGTGAGCCGGGGGCATGTAAGGGAGCCGAAAATCCACAGAGCAGCCAGTTGTTGCTCTGAAGAGTGAGGGAGGGTCTTCCCAAATAAGGGTGTGTTCACACTACGATTTTACTATACGGTTTCGATATACGGTTTCATAAAAAAACGTATGCAACCGTACAGAAAACCATGCCCATAGACTTCCCATTCAAAACCGTATGCACCTAATGTATACAGTTGTCTCCGTTTTTCAAACCATACGGTTTTTTACTTTTTTCCGGACAGAAAACCGTGCCCTACCGCGGTTTTTGGTCCGGGTGAAAAACGTTTAAAATTATTATTATTATTATTATTATTATTAAACCTTATACGTTTTTTTTTAACATGGGAGTCAAAGGGAACTGTACAGAACCGTATGTGCGTACGGTTCCATCAGGTTTCCACCATACGGTTTTTGGCTTTGCTCAGTTTTTTTTTCTTGGAATTTCAATCAAACAAGTAAAACTTTATTCATAATGGAGTGAAAAGTTTAAAACGTATAAGTTTTTTTCTTAAAAAACTGATGCAACCGGACATAATTTTTCAAACCGTATACCCTTTTCAACCGTATACAGATAAAAATTTGTACACACGTTTTGATACAGTTTTGTCAGGTTTTGAGGAATCCGTTTTTTAATCAAAAACCTGATACAAAACTGTATTGCAGAAACGTGGTGTGAACCCACCCAAAGATGTGAGAGCAAGCAAGGTAACACCCCCTCCTCCTCGTTGAACTGCATGCAGTGTGAGCAACATAAACAAAGGAAATTAGTAGTTGTAAAAGGGTAAAAAAAAAATTAATAAAAATAAATAAATAAAAAAAAAACAGGATTCAAGCACAGACAGGATCAGCACTAGTTAAAAGAGTAAGCTTGGAGCATTTTATTTTATTTTTTTAAACTCCTGGCCAGACCTCACAATTTACATTCTTAATTTAAGATCGATCTTCGGCTAACATCTTAATAAAAGATACCATACAACACATTCAAAAGGTCTAGTAGAGTCCATTTCAGAGCTGTTTTGGCACCATGAGGCCACCTACAGAATATTTGGAACACTTTGGAACACGATTTTAAACACTGGAAAACATTTTTTTTAAAGGGTAGCTCCCACCATCCTATTTTTTTTTTTTGATAGCCCGTTCCCACCCCCCGGCCCCCCGCTACGGCACTGGCCCGTTCCCTCCTCCCCCCCCCCCCTGCCCCGCATACCCCGTTCCCTCATTACACTTGCAGTTACTGCAGAGTCCGGCAGCGGGCGTGCAGGGACAGCGGCGGCAACGATGTGCGGGAGGAGTGGCCGGGGAGCCAATGCGCTCGCTCCCGCCTGTCTGATTGACAGGCAGGGAGCGAGTGCAGCCTAACTGAAAAAGGACTGATTGCCACTCCAAAATCAGTCCTTTTTGAGTAGCTGGTTTTTAAATGTAAATTAAACCTTTTTAATGAAAAAAATAATAATAAAAGTATATTAGAGATATGTTGTAGTACATAAGTACTATGACATATCAAAAAATAAAGTTGGTGACAGTGCCCATTTAAATCAACTGGTGCCAGAAAATTTAACGGATTTGTAAATTACTTCTATTTAAAATTCTTAACCCTTCCAGTACTTATCAGTTGCCATACGCTCCACAGGAAGTTCTTTTCTGTTTGAATTTCCTTTCTGTCTGACCACAGTGTTCTCTGCTGACACCTCTGTCCATTTTAGGAACTGTCCAGAGTAGAAGCAAATCCCCATAGCAAACCTCTCCTGCTCCAGACAGTTCCTAAAATGGACAGAGGTGTCAGCAGAGAACACTGTGGTCAGACAGAAAGGAAATTCAAACAGAAAAGAACTTCCTGTGGAACAAATAGCAGCTGATATGTACTGTAAGGATTAATATTTTTTTTAAATAGAAGTAATTTGCAAATCTGTTTAACTTTCTGGCATCAGTTGATTAAAAAAATATCTTTTCCAGGGTAGTACCCCTTTAAAGTTAAAGGTGTTATCCAGGAAAAGACTTTTTTTTTATATATCAACTGGTTCCAGAAAGTTAAACAGATTTGTAAATTACTTCTATTAAAAAATCTTCATCCTTTCAGTACTTATGAGCTTCTGAAGTTAAGGTTGTTCTTTTCTGTCTAAGTGCTCTCTGATGACACGTGTCTCGGGAAACACCCAGTTTAGAAGCAAATCCCCATAGCAAACCTCTTCTAAACTGGGCGTTTCCCGAGACACGTGTCATCAGAGAGCACTTAGACAGAAAAGAACAACCTTAACTTCAGAAGCTCATAAGTACTGAAAGGATTAAGATTTTTTAATAGAAGTAATTTACAAATCTGTTTAACTTTCTGGAGCCAGTTGATATATAAAAAAAAGTTTTTTCCTGGAATACCCCTTTAAGGCTGATCGGCATATGTAAATGTGGAATATTTTTTTACAAATCCCTTTTTAACCTGAATTTTGCATTGAAATCTGACTTAGGCTGGGTTCACACCCCGTTTTTCAAATACGGTAACCATATACGGTTTTCCGCAAAAAAAACTTATACGACCGTATCTGAAACCGTATGCATAGAGAAGGCATTGTAAACCGTATTCCAAATGTTGTGTACGGTTGCATCCGTTTTGCCTCGGATACGATTTTGCCGATTTTTCAACCGTAGGCAAAAACGCTGTCGACCACGTTTTTGCCTCCAGTTGGAAAACCGTATGCGAACCGTATGCGGTTCTTTTAACATTGTTGTCTATGAGAACCGTACGCAGAATTTCAGAATACGGTTGCACACGGTTTTTCTAATCCGTTTTTGGAGTTGACACATGCGCAGATTGGAATTTCAATAGAACAATAGTAACTTTATGAAATTGCTGGAAAACTAATTCCAACAAAATAGCAAAACCGTTGGCAAAAACTGATGCAAACGGATAGAACCGTACGGGGAAAAACCGTATACGTTTTAAGTTGTATACGGTTTTTGCCATACGTTTTTTAGCGGAAAACATTATACGGTAACCGTATTTGAAAAGCGTGGTGTGAACCCAGCCTTATACCAGCCGGGTCACTAGATCAGCCATAGTAAAAAATTTGAATCACAAAACCACATTGCCCCGTGTCCAGTTGGCACAAACACTCTATTCCCAATCCGCGGTGTTTTCTTTTTGCCCTACAAATTGCTTGGGTTTTTCTCTAAGTGCTGCCTTGTATTTGATTCCGTCCACCTTTGTAAAATATGCCCCTTTTATCAGCTTTTAATGCCCCAAATGACTTAATGAAGAACATATGGCTCATGAATATGGTCTGTCAAACTGTATTAGGCTCAGGCTCACGATTACAAGTCCATAGGCAGACATTTTGTCATGAATGTGCCTTGAAAACATTAGATCTTCTACGGGAAAAATCAAACCACGTGTGGCCTCTGACCGAGACAGCCCTACAAAAAGGGGACTTCGGGTATTATCTTCTGCATTCCTATAGCCTTCAAATGCTCATAATGAATTGCGTACAAAAACTATTTTACTGTACTGGAAGTTGATTTGTATGCAATGATCAAACAGTCCCCGAGCCTGCAGGACACCTGTTAATAGGAGGCTGTGCTTCTGGGCTTATGTCAGTAACAGCGGTAGAAAGGTTAGAAGAGTGCTAAGTGCTGTTATTAATAGGAAGATCATAAAGCTATGTATATTGTGTGTGCTTAAGAGTAAAAGTGTTGGAACAGGAATGGGATCAAACGTGGCTTTGAGGAGGCTACACCTCAGAACACACATATTCCTCATCTGTTCCTTATTAATGTTACCTAAACTAATCATACAGCCCTATTCCAGAATGGTGCTGGTATTTTCGGCCAGATTTTCAAGGTTTTAAAGAAGAACAGGACGACACACTTCAAAGCCGTCATAGTCATATAGTGATGATGGCACTTATAGGTTTAAAGGGGTACTCCAGGCAAAAACATTTTATACCCTAACCAAAGGATAGGGGATAAGATGTCTGATCGCGGGGGGCCCGCAGCTGGGACCCCCCGCGATCTCCCTGCAGCACCCGCATTCTATGAGGGCACTGCGTCTCTCACGCCCCCTCCATTCATGTCTATGGGAGGGGGCGTGACTGCCGTCACGCCCCCTCCCATAGACATGAATGGAGGGGGCGTGGCGTGACGTCTCGTCCCCAGTCCCGAATGTTTCCGAAACTAAAGACGCAGCCCCCATGTAGAATGCGGGTGCTGCAGGGAGATCGCTGGGGGTCTCAGCAGCGGGCCCCCTGCGATCAGACATCTTATCGCCTATGCTTTGGATAGGGGATAAAATGTTTTTGCCCGGAGTACCCCTTTAATGCCAACCCTGTCTAGCCATACCTTGTCGATAAATGGTATAAAGGGCATAATAGAGTTTCAGAGTCATTGTTAGGACTTTTCATGATGACAATGGACAGTACATGTGGAAGAGCCTAGAAGAGAGAGGATATGATAAGCTGGGATCCACGCCTTCCCACTTTAAAGGGGTACTACAGGGGGAAAATAATTTTTTCCTAATCAACTGGTTCCAGAAAGTTAAACAGATTTGTAAATTACTTCTATTTAAAAATCTTAATCCTTCCAGTACTTATCAGCTGCTGTATGCTCCAGAGGAAGTTGTGTTGTTCTTTTCTGTCTGACCACAGTGCTCTTTGCTGACACCTCAGTCCACATCAGGAACTGTCCAGAGTAGGAGAGATTTGCTATGGGGATTTGTTCCTGCGCTGGACAGTTCCTGATATGGACAGAGGTGTCAGCAGAGAGCACTGTGGTCAGGCAGAAAAGAACTATACAACTATACACTGGAGATAGAGGGAAGACAATGGAGTCCCAATACACACCCCAACCTACTGGAAGGAACCAAATTGGTGTACATAAGGGTTGGGCTGCACAGAAGCATCTTCTAGTATAGTGGTCCCCAACCCTGTGCAGATAGTGAACCTTTTTCAGATACAACAGATATTACTATACAGTGAATAGCGCAAAGTTTCCAACTCTGTTCACCAGGTAGTGCGGGGCACCAAACAGCTGATGACAGGGGTATGCAAAAAAATAAAATAAAAAGCTATTTTTGCACCTTGAGAAAATGAATCAAAGAAATCGGAGTATAGTGTTGGGGGGCGCACGTTGGGGGGTATCTCACAGCTTGTAGTATAGTAGTGTGGTGTCCCGGTACAGGACATGGTCCTGTACCTTCCCTAGGTCCCCTCAGGAAGAGTCTCTGCAGTCCATAAGGCTCTCCTGCAGGGTTCACCCCTTTGCTCACCTTCTATCGTCTCATATAAATGCATTGTATATATACTGTGTATGCATTGTCAATATGTATAAACTTTGTACAGAAGTGTTAGTCATGTGAAGCACTGTCATGTGACATACCCTGAGTTCCATGGGCACAGGAACCACAGGCTTTGCAACCAATGGGCTATAGTCCAGCCTCCTTAGTATATAAGGGGCTGTAGTCTCTTAGCTCACTCTCTTCTCTCTCTTATCTCCTGGACTTCAGACAAGCACAATACCTGTACTATCTAAATTCATCTCAGCTAGGCCAAAGCCTAAAGAACCTGCAGCCACTTCAAAACATGAGTTATCAAGCTCTATCTACAATTCTAGTGACTACTACTCAACTCAAGAATAATATTAGTAGCACAGCGGCCTGCTTAGATATTCTCAATACTACAAGTCCCAGCAAGCCTGCGAGGTATCCTGTGAAACTGCATAACTGTAAAAACTGTTTCTTTAGAATTACAAGTAAAAGTTCCAGTTCTTGCATAATTCCTGCTGTGGACATTCCTTTATTGAAAACTGTTTTGGGTTGGTTGATGGCAGCAGTTACAATACTGGAATAACCACATCCTGGCGTCATGAATAATCAAGGGTTAATACTAGAGATGAGCGAACTTACAGTAAATTCGATTCGTCACGAACTTCTCGGCTCGGCAGTTGATGTTTTATCCTGCATAAATGAGTTCAGCTTTCAGGTGCTCCCGTGGGCTGGAAAAGGTGGATACAGTCCTAGGAGACTCTTTCCTAGGACTGTATCCACCTTTTCCAGCCCACCGGAGCACCTGAAGGCTGAATTAATTTACGCAGGATAAGTCATTAACTGCCGAGCCGAGAAGTTCGTGACGAATCGAACTTACTGTAAGTTCGCTCATCTCTAGTTAATACCACCAGACCCTGCTACACACCCTGCTATTGCAACACCCCAGCTGACCACAGTAGTATATATAGTAGTATAGTATAGGTTATAGTGCAACATGCACTATAACCTATACTAAACTATTATATTAGTGCAACAGGCTCGTAGTTGTAGTTTTGTTTTTTGTCAGCGGAAGAGCCATAGGCTGTGGCAGGGCAAGCTGGGAGTTGCAGTAAGTTACAAACTACCTCTCCCAGCATTCCCTGATACAGCCTATGGCTCTGCAGCTGACCCAACACTACAACTTCCAGTATGTTGTACTATAACTCACCTAACCTCAGCATGGTGTCCAGAGATGCTGAAAACTCCCAACGTGTGTGCCGCAATCCACAGCCCTTTATGGGTGACAACGCCCCCATATTAAACCACACCCCTTCGCTCCCGGTGGCTGCGAGCTCCTACAGGCAGAATGACAGGTCAGGAGCGAGCACAGCAGAGCGCTAGTCCCGCCTGCAGCCTTGTCCATGAGTAATCTTTTGTCCATGACTCATGGACAAGGGTGATGCCACTGCAGGACTCGTTAGTTTCCCAGTAGTAACATGTTAATAGTTTTTTTTTTTATGCCCATTTAAAAGCTAATACAACTTGCGGCTGTATGGACCTTTTGTAAAGTTCAAGTGGCAAAATGTAAACCTGGCCTAAAACATAAAAATGTATATAAGAAAACAAATGATACATTTCAGCTTAAGACAGAAGAGAAGATACAT
The DNA here is from genome assembly GCF_029499605.1 of Hyla sarda. Classification (NCBI taxonomy): domain Eukaryota; kingdom Metazoa; phylum Chordata; class Amphibia; order Anura; family Hylidae; genus Hyla; species Hyla sarda. The sequence goes on from NC_079195.1 coordinate 200,061,895, forward strand.
TACTAATGAGTCAATTACAGATATTAAAAGAGGAAACAGCTAAAAAGTAAAAGGAAAAAATAACTCACGCTGGCTGCAAAATATATCTTGGAAGGCAAAAAACTGATTTTGGAACAAAGCTAGAGAGTAATGTAGAGTTAAGACAGAAGTAAACGTTCCCTGATGAATGGAGCTTGATTTTAGGGTTGAACGTTCATTTACACAAGGATTTTACAACTCTTATATAACTAGAATTCTGCCCGGGTCCAGATCACTTATACAATGAGTCTTTGTTGTTTTGCAATCATCTCAACATTTTATTCTTTAGTAATAAGAAACAAAACAGCTGCCCCTACACCCCTGGATTCTGCTCTTGGTGTCTTCAGGATGAGGGTGCTAAAGTCTGAGTTATGGTCCCTATGCGCTGTAGTCAAATGTCAGCTGATCTCACCGACCGGCCACATTGGCCATCTGTATGAAGTGTATGGGGGCCTCCCGACTTTACCCTAACAGATGAAATTGGGAGAGAGGGGGAGAAATGGGCATGTTGGATTTCAACTGCCCAACCCTTTGTTCTCATAGAAAAAAGACACCGCATGAGCTGTCTGGCAGCAGCTTACTTCTCCTTTCTCCATTGAGAACACAAGATCCTTCAGCTGTGCTCAACTTTATTATAAATGGGAGACATGGAGTGATAGCTCTAGTTTGTTTGGCTGACAGCTGTTGAGGGTGTGTGGCCATTTTAAGTCACAGCCTGGTCCTTCAAAGACCACCTTTCTCTAAACAACTTACCTCCACTAAAAGCCAAAGTGATTCCTATTATATTAGCAAATCACTTCATTCACCAAAGATGATCATTCACCAAACAGTTGTAAAGTCTTAGCCACTTGGACTCCCACTAATCTGCACTCAGTTGTCCATTGCTCGTTGTCAGGGGAAATCTGTCTGCAGTAGATTAGGACAAATTACAGAAAGTGGAGGCAGAGTTTACCATGTGCTATGTGCAGGATATTGAGGGAGAGAGCCTGAGAAAGCCTGGGCTGTGTTTTGGGAAGCTGAGCCATTGTGGAAGATGATAAAAGGTAAATCAAGGCTTCTGCACAGCTGTCCCTTGTTTAAATACCTGTGTACTTACTGCTGATTGTCCACAGTGTTGCAGGGTAATCCCCCCCCCCCTCCCCCACCCTCTTAGTTTCTCAGAAGCAGCAACAATAGCAGCTAAGTGTTTAGTGTAGCTCTTTCCTTTCTTTGATCTTGCTGCCGTTTCTTCACTTTCTGCTCACATATCACCTTGCAAACCCAGTGCCATGTTAACCCTTCCTCCTTCCATATGGCATCTATAGTTCTGTACTATGTAAATCATCAGCCCAGCACAGTGCCAGTCTGTTCAGTCCAATTTCTCCAGCACCATGTCATGGCATAGTAGAGAGGACTATGTGATGTGTTGTACTGTGCTCTGGCTAGAGAAGTAAGGGAGGAAGTAACTATGTGTGTGCTACTGGTAAACAGTTCAGCTTTGGTCCCACCCCCTAAAGTAAAGAGAATGAGAAGCTGAATGAATAGCTGTGTACCATGGAGGGGGCTCTTAGGAGCTCAATAACAGCGGTGAGAGCATTAGAATCACTTTGTCACCTCTCTGAAGGGTTAATCTAATAAAACCAGACAGGTTTATAAAAATCTTTCAAAACTACAGGTACGCTTTAAAATTGCTGTTTAAAATTAGAAAAAAAGGTGATGTTTCTCCTGAATATGTATGAATAAATCGACAACTGAGAATTACCATTATGCTTACGTAGGGACATGCCTCAATGGTGAAGGGGATTATAGCACCCAGTTGCCCATTTATTCACTTATTTCCAGGAGAAATGAAACCTTTTCAGAGAAAAAGTTGCTGAGTTGCCCATAGCAACCAATCAGATCGCTTCTTTCATGTTCGAAAAGGCCTCTAGAAAATGAAAGAAGCAATCTGATTGGTTGCTATGGGCAACTCAGCAATTTTCGTCTGGACAGGTTTTGATAAATCTCCCCCCATAGTGTCCCAAAATTGATATTTCATTGGAAGGGTGGAGGGTGGATTCTTCTCTGTTTGGGATTCACGTTTCGTGGGTATAGGATTGTATGTTCAATATAACAGCTTTGCATAGTAAGCTACATGTCCTACATATCCCCTGATGAACCGCTGTATACTATAGGATACATGGGGAAACGCGTTGGGATATACAGGTGTTCATCATAGGAGAATTTACCTATTTAATTTGTGTTTATTACTTTATCGCTTTTCTATATCAATTTTTTGATTACTATGGAAATTTTAAAAGGAATTAATAAATGAATGGTTTTAGCTCAATAAAAAGTTTTTCGATTTTTCTGGTTAAAAAAGCTAAGGGACACTAGTGTGTCTAATTGTCAGTGATAGTGTATAGTAAGCTACATGCACTCATTCTCTATTGTAACATGACAGGGAAGCTCTCCTCCTCATTCTATATTCCCTGCTTTACAAATCAGATTTTATATGCAATTTGGCTATCAATGCTGTTTTTTGTATTGTTTTTTTCAACATATACTTGTTCTCCAGCAAAAACATTATTAAAATTCTGATGTATTAATTGAAGCATGACATGATATCACAGTCCATGCATATTCTAACACCAGAAGCCCCTCTATGTATTTCCAAAGCAAAATTGAATTATTCCAGTATTTAAAGAAGTACTTTAGTGGAATATAACCTATCCCCTATCTGGCCCCATTCAGGAGAACAGGAAAACAAAATTAAATTATTCCAGTATTTAAAGGAGTACAGTGATCCCTCAACTTACAATGGCCTCAACATACAATAGTTTCAACATACAATGGTCTTTTCTGGACCATTGTAAGTTGAAACCAGACTCAACATACAATGCTATGGACAGTCCAGATCTGTGAAACATGTCAATGAACTGACCAATCAGAATGGGCATTCACTGGTAAAACTCCTGTGCTACTGAAGCGAATGCACTGCCTGGTGTCTAATAGCGCCCCCTACAGTACAGGGAGGTATTACATGTCCTGTACTACTCTTTACCTGGGCCAGGATTATCTGCTCTTTTGGACACCAATTAAGGGCGGCTCCTTGTTACTTTTTTAGGACATTGTGTATAATGTACAGGACCCCAAAGAAGCTCCTGTCCTCTACATAGACCAGTGTTTCCCAAGCAGGGTGCCCCCAGCTGTTGAAAAACTACAACTCCCAGCATGCCCGGACAGCCTTTGGATTTACAGCTCCTAGCAGATCTTTCTTACTTTTATATGTAAGGATTTGCTTTATCTATATTAGTTATCTACATATTTTTATTTAATCCTCACTTTTTCCTATTTTTGGATGACATTTTGGTGCCTTTAGAACCAATTACCAGGTTTCCATAGAGTTCTGGTCTCAACATACAATGGTTTCAACATACAATGGTTGTCCCAGAACCAATTAATATTGTAACTTGAGGGAACACTGTACTGTAGTGGAATATTACTTATCCCCTATCCGAAGGATAGGGGATAAGTTATATTCCACTACAGTACTCCTTTAAATACTGGAATAATTTAATTTTGTTTTCCTGTTCTCCTGAATGGAGCCGCAGCAGTCCGCAGGAAGCGCCGTGCCGACCCCCACAAGAAGCCGAGGCAGACACGCCCCCTCCATGTATCTCTATGGGATACATGGAGGGGGCGTGCTGGCCGACACGTAATGCGGGGACGGAACGCCCCTTCCAGCGGACCGCTGTGGCCCTGTTCAGGATATCATGGGGGCCGCAGCAGTCCGCAGAAAGCGCCGTGCAGACCCCCACAAGAAGCCGAGGCAGACACACCCCCTCCATGTATCTCTATGGCATACATGGAGGGGGCGTGCTGGCCGGCGCGTCATGTGGGGATGGAACGCCCCCTTCCTGAGGACTGCTGTGGCCCTGTTCAGGAGATCTTGGCGGTCGGACAACCCGCAATCTACAGTATAACTTATCCCCAATCCTTCGGATAGGGGATAAGTTATATTCCACTACAGTACTCCTTTAAAGGGGTAGTCCAGTGGTGAAAAACTTATCCCCTATCCTAAGGATAGGGAATAAGTTTGAGATCGTGGGGGGTCCGACCGCTGGGGCCCCCTGCAATCTCTCTGTACGGGGCCCAGGCTCTCCGGCCAGATAGCGGGTGTCTACCTCCGCACGAAGCGGCGGCCAACACGCCCCCTCAATACATCTCTATGGCAGAGCCGGAGATTGCCGAAGGCAGCGCTTCGGCTCTGCCATAGAGTTGTATTGAGGGGGCGTGTCGGCCACCGCTTCGTGCGGAGGTCGACACGCCCCCTTCCCGCGGGCTGTCGGAGCTCTGTACAGGAGATCGCAGGGGGCCCCAGCGGTCGGACCCCCCGCGATCTCAAACTTATCCCCTATCCTTAGGATAGGGGATAAGTTGTTCACCACTGGACTACTCCTTTAAAAGGGGTACTCCACTGCAAACATCTTAACCCACTTATTTAGTCCACTATTCAGAGCAGAACAACTTTTAGGAACATTGTTAGTTGGGCCACAATGCCTCTGTACTCCTCCCATTTAGAGGTAATCCCTAGTTTCTGGAGGGTAAAACCTCATCAGATTTATAAGGCACTAAACACAGGAGGTTGTCTGTGTATTGATGATCTCCTATCTTTATTCTGTGGTCAGAAAGACAAGAATTTCACAAAGAAAAGAACTTCCTCTGGAGCATACAGCAGCTGATAAGTACTGGAAGGATTAAGATTTTTAAATAGAAGTAATTTACAAATCTGTTTAATATTCTTGCAGCATTTGATTTAAAAACACATTTTTTTTCACCGGAGTACCCATTTAAGTCCCCATAGGGGACTATTCTAAGCAATAATTATATTACTAAGACTGAATAATAATGTACTATAGTGTGATTGGCGATTTACTAATAGAGTTTGCCAAAGGCAATGTCATTCAGATGTGTTTTTAGACCTTTTGTGCATTTGGGCCCTTTTCTTTCTAAAGATTATAGCCAAAAAAACAGCCTTTTCCAATTGGGACATATTTTGGGCCCTTTCCAGCCCCAAATACACACCACATTAACTGTCAAAATTCTTCTGTATTTTAGCACATAAAGATACAAAAAAGGTCCGACACTTAATTTTACAACACAAATAGAGAAACATAGCCGCACATCCACCATTTGCATTTTGATCTATTTGCTTCTTAGCATAATTTAAAAAAATAGCAGGTTTACAGTATACATTTTGATCAAAAAGTACAAGCCCACTCGTCAAGGCCGCCTAGTCAGAGTGGGTCCCTAACCTAACACTGGCGTAGCGCCGGGGCGGCGACCACTGCCTCCAAGACACCATGCCCACAGGGGGAATAACCATGGGCCACTCCACCCCATAGACAAAGCATCACAGAAACAATGGCCGCCACAGAGCACCACACCAGTGTGAACACCTACCATGTGCTCCCTGCCAGAGGGCTGGGAGAATGCTACGAGGAAACCCTTATGCATTCTCCTGCTAATTAAAAACGCCTGGGCCAAATGGGTGGAGTGTTCACACTAGTGTGGTGCTGTGTGGCATCCATTGCTGCCCCGGCGCTGTGTCTGTGGGGTGACGAGGCCCAGGGACTGGTTTGAGTGGCATTGGGACTGCTCTGCCAATGGGTCGATCCCCCTGTGGGTACTGGTGTTGGGGTGGTGATGGTCGCCACTCAGTGCTACGCCATTTCATGCTAGGGATGTTAGGGACCCGCTACTTACAGGGGGCCGTGACGTGGCTAGTGGGCTTGCACTTCATGATCATAAAGTACACCAACGACCTGTTAGTTTAATAAATGTTGTTGAGAAGCATTAGATCAAGGTGCATGTTGTGGATGTGCGACCATGTCTGCTTTTTTCTCTAGTTGAATTCACATTGTGTTTTCTATCCCCCTCTTTTTTCTTTTCACTTGGTCTGCACTCTGCCCCTCCCCCTTAGCCCAGGCCTATATAAAATTTGCAGGAAGCTGCATTAGGGCCCTACTCTTTTCTGGCAGCCTCCCAGTCTCTGGCTGGGAGCACAAGGTAAGTGAGCTTTTTACATCTGTTCATACTGGTGCAGTGCTGTGTGGCGTCCATTGCTGCCCCGGCACCATGTCTGTGGGGAGGCGCGGCCCAGGGACTGGTTTTAGTGGCATTGGGGCTCATTCCCCCTGTGGGCACTGGTGTTGGGGCGGTGGTGGTCGCCACTCAGTGCTGCGCCATTTCATGCTAGGGATGTTAGGGACCCGCTACTTACAGGTGGCCATGACGTGGCTAGTGGGCTTGCACTTCATGATCATAAAGTACACTAACGACCTGTTAGTTTAATAAATGTTGCTGAGAAGCATTAGATCAAGGTGCATGTTGTGGATGTGCGACCATGTCTGCTTTTTTCTCTAGTTGAATTCACATTGTGTTTTCTATCCCCCTCTTTTTTCTTTTCACTTGGTCTGCACTCTGCCCCTCCCCCTTAGCCCAGGCCTATATAAATTAGCAGGAAGCTGCATTAGGGCCCTACTCTTTTGTGGCAGCCTCCCAGTCTCTGGCTAGGAGCACAAAGGTAAGTGAGCTTTTTACATCTGTTCACACTGGTGCGGTGCTATTGTGGATGTGCGACCATGTCTGTTTTTTTTCTCTAGTAGAATTCACTTAATTTTACAGCCATAATAATTATGGCTGTAAAATTGAACTATGTGGAACAAATGGCTGTTTTTCCAACTAAGTTCAATAGACCTCATTGGATAAAAAGTTAACAGTTTTTTAGGCTGCAAAAACCTGTGTGTGTACAGTCTCATTCTTTACTTTTGTGTTGGTCCACTCACTCTGGCCCCTCTTCTGTTTGGCAGAAAATAGATGAAGCAGAGGGGATTGTTTGTAGAATATAACCATATAGACACATATGAAAAAAAATATAACCATAGAGACAAATAAAAAAAAAAAAGAAGTCCAGCACTCTCCTTAGCAGAACAAAATGTCTGACTTTATGTGGTCCATTGAAATGTCAATTTGATGCAGTCTCAAGCAAAAACTGTGTGGCTTGACGTGTTTCGTGGGAACCCACTTAATCATGGCTTATGATTAAGTGGGTTTCCACACAACGCGGCAAGTCGCACTGTTCCTGTCTGAGACTATATCATATTGCCATTTAATATGGACTAAAACTAAGACGTTTTATTCTGCCAACAAAAGTGCTGGACTTTCTTTCTTCATTTGGACTGAGTGGGCGACGTTTGTTGATGAAGACACAAAGGTCTGCAAAGAACAGGCTTTCCAAACCAGTGCGCCTTCAGTTGTGGCAAAAACTACAACTCCCAGCATACCCGGACAGTCAACGGCTGTCACATAAAACTTTACAACGACTTAATCAGGACCTTCAAACCTGCTTCATTTTATTGCGCGGAAATAAAAAAAATGGCGCTGCACCCTTCACACATTGGATGGCCGCTTTGTCCAACCCATCTTATGTATGAGAGTCTATAACAGTGGTCTTCAAACTGTGGCCCTCCAGATGTTGCAAAACTACAATTCCCAGCATGCCCGGACAGCCGTCGGCTGTCCGGGCATGCTGGGAGTTGTAGTTTTGCAACATCTGGATGGCCACAGTTTGAAGGCCACTGGTCTATAAGAACGAGTAGGGTTTACGTGACAGCAAGGGAGTGAGGCGTGCGCTGCTGCACACTTTATATGGTGATTACAGTGGATCTCAGGACTGAGACTTGGTGCGAACTAAACTTTTGACATAAACTTATTCCAAATGACGGTAAGGCCCCGTTCACACTACGGAATTCCCGCGGAATTCCGCGGGGTGAACTTTAACATTAGTGTGAACGGGTTCCCGCGAGACCCGTCCACACTGCGGAATTTCAGCGACGGACATTTCCGCCACTGAAAGTGTTCCGTGCAAAGAAAGAACATGTTCATTCTTTGCGCGGATTCCGCGAGCACTGCATAGCCGTCAATGGTGACGGCTCAGTGCCCCGCGGCCCTAGCGCCGAAGTATATTCGGCGGCTGCCAGGCAGAAGCTCCGCTCGCGGATTTCATCCGCGAGAATTCCGTAGTGTGAACGGGGCCTGAGGCTTTTAGCTTTGGCTTCCTCTTCCCTTATCCTGCACCTATAAAGCTCAGATCAAATCTGCTGTTTATCAGGGTCTATAGAACTGTATATACTGCTTCTCCAACTACACTATAGTCTGATTTTTGTTTTCTTTATTGATAGATCTATTGAAGCAACGTTGAGCTTTACAGGGGTACTCCGGTGGAAAACAATTTTTTTCATTTCAGCTGGCCCCAGAAAGTTAAACAGATTTGTAAATTACTTCTATAAAAAAAATCTTAATCCTTACAATACTTATCAGCTGCTGTATGCTCCAGAGGAAGTTGTGTAGTTCTTTCGAATCTGACCTCAGTGCTCTCTACTGACACCTCTGTCCATGTCAGGAAATGTCCAGAGTAGGATCAAATCTCCATAGAAAACCTCTCCTGCTTTGGACAGTTCCTGACATGGACAGAGGTGGCAGCAGAGAGCACTGTGGTCAGATGGAAAACAACAACGCAACTTCCTCTGGAGCATACAGCAGCTGATAAGTGCTGGAAGGATTAGGATTTTTTAACAGAAGTAATTTACAAATCTGTTTAACTTTCTGGCACAAGTTGAATAAAAAAATAAATAGTTTTTTACTGGAGTACCCCTTTGAGGCTCATTCAAGTGGCGCTATATCCGTCGGAGATATTCCAGGCAAAAATTCAGACTGAAGCAAAAAGAAGAAAAAAGCTGGCGCTAGGACCGCTCAGAAATACGCCGTCTTAATAGACAGCAATGCATTTTAGGGAAGATTGAGCCCAAAGAATAAACATGAGTCTGGGATCCGGAACTTCCACAGCAGGTGTTTCCATAGTGTGGTTGGTGATGCAGAATTCTAATGAAAACAATGGAAGGCTGTTGCACCGTATTTTCCAAAACAGAATTACAGAGCGGAATTCCGCTTGTAAAATACGTAGTGTGAATGGGTTGTTAGTGTAGGGGATTGATAAACATAAGCGGAAAAGATATAAGCACTAAAGAGTTTATCCAGGAATAGAAAAACACAGCTACGTTCTTTCGAAAACCGCTCCACGTCTGTCTCCAGGTTGGGTGTGGTTCTGCAGCTCAGTTCCATTGAAGTGAATGGAGCCAAGTTGTAATACCACACCCAACCTGGGGACAGACATGGAGCTGTTTTTGAAAGTAGCTGTGTTTTTCTATTCCTGGATAACCCCTTTAAGGCCCTTATTCATGGACCAACCATGGCACTGGAACAACTGTTGGTCTCAATGATTGGCGCACATTTAATAAGCCTTTACATGTGCGGCCAATAATGATGATTTTAATGGCTGCATGAAAAATTATATTAGCTGAAGAGACAATTAGGGGGATTGAGTGTCTCCAGCAAACACTCGTTCGCCCAATAATCGGCCTGTGTAAAAGGGTCCTTAGAGGAGGAGCAAGAGACAAGAAGAGAGAACTAGAACCTGTGTAGAACTTATGTCTCGAGTGGAACTGCAATGTTATCAGACAAGAATGAGAGAATTTTGCCCAAGAGTCACGAAAAGCCGTGGAACAGAAAACATAACCATTCTCTTGTGTTCTGGGGGCAAAACCCAACACTTTGATGGTTAAGCAGTTATGAGCTGACACCACTGTTTAAACTGCAGAGTTAAGACAGCTTAAAGGGGTACTCCGCCCCTAGACATCTTATCCCCTATCCAAAGGATCTCCCTGCTGCACCCGGTTCAGCACCGGAGGCTCGTGATGTCACGGTCGCGCCCCCTCGTGACGTCTACTAGACTTGCATTGAGGGGGCGTGGTCGTGACATCACGAGCGTGGCGTGGCCATGACATCACGAGCCTCCGCCCCGCATCGCCAGTCATACAGCACTGAGCGAAGTTCGCTCCATGCATCAGATGTCTGGGGTGCTGCAGCCGAGATTGCGGGGGTCCCGCTGCTGTGGATAGGGGATAAGATGTCTAGGGGCGGAGAACCCCTTTAAAGTAGATCTGGTTATGGACGGCAGCAAAGTAGCCAATTACTTAGGGGCCCCATTACTAAAGGGTACCCCAAGGGCTTGACCTCCAGGAACAGCCTTGAGCATGCAGTGTATACTGCTCTAGACTACCAAGGTAACTCCATCACTATTTAGTGGTCATTCTGTGATGGTTTTATTTATAGACTGTATGAAAGTATTATGGTAGCATTGTATTTCAGTATTCTGGTATAAACTTACAGGTAAATAGTACCTATGAATTTGTGTCTAAAGAATGGCAAACACAGAGATACTATTATGTCCGATTCATGGTCACAATGGAGCTTTGATTATATCTTGATGCTACTGTAATATACAGAGACTGAGGGGCAATGCCTCCCAATTATATGATCATGGCATAGCCACGGTAGTTTGTAAGGCGGTAGTCCGCTTTATTGTGGTCTGCCTGCTTGACGTAAAGGGGTACTCTTCCTCTAGACATATTAACCCTATCCAAAGTATAAGGGATAAGATGTCAGACCACAGGGGTCCCGCTGCTGGGAAGCCCCGAGATCTTGGCTGCGGCACCCCAGACATCCTGTGCACATAGCAAACTTAGCTCCATGTCTGGATGACTGACGATGCGAGGCGGAGGCTCGTGACATCATGGTCACGCCCCCTCAATGCAAGTCTATGGGAGGGGGCGTGACGTCCGTCACGCCCCCTCCCATAGACTTGCATTGAGGGGGCGTGACCCTGATGTCACGAGCAGGCGTGGCCATTAGAGATGAGCGAACTTACAGTAAATTTGATTCGTCACGAACTTCTCGGCTCGGCAGTTGATGACTTTCCTGCATAAATTAGTTCAGCTTTCAGGTGCTCCCGTGGGCTGGAAAAGGTGGATACAGTCCTAGGAGACTATTTCCTAGGAATGTATCCACCTTTTCCAGCCCACCGGAGCACCGGAAGGCTGAACTAATTTACGCAGGATAAGTCATCAACTGCCGAGCCGAGAAGTTCGTGACGAATTGAATTTACTGTAAGTTCGCTCATCTCTAGTGGCCATGATGTCACGAGCCTACGGCACTGCACCCGACACTCTACTGTAAACAAATGCCGTGTGCCACAGGGAGATCCCCAGCGGCACGACCCCCGCGATCAGACATTTTATCACCTATCCTGTGGATAGGTGATAAGATTTCTAGGGGCAGAGTACCCCTTTAATCTCCAGTTAACCTCATCTAACACGTCTGACCACCCAAGTGTCCACCCATCCAATCCTAAGTGACAAATTTTGTTTTTGTAACCAGTTCTAATTTTTTTTTTTCCAGAATACTTCATTAGACCCGACTTACACAAAGGAGACATTATGATCCCAGACTCGAAAAATGTCACTTATTTTCAAATATATATTTTAGTAAGATGAAATAAATGACACAATGGTTTAAACAAATTATTAGTTTCATCTGCATATGAACGAAACTTTTTGTTCGGTTTCATTACAAGAGCAAAAACGCCCATGATTTCAATGGAGAGAGCGGTATGGACGGTATTAGCGCGGCCTTTGTAACATGTAAATGGAGTCTGATCTCAATTTTATAAAACAACAAGCAGAAATTAACTGCAGATTTCGTACAATTCAACGTTTTCACAAAGATGTATTGTTAAGTCCATTAAGGAAGATTTAAAAAAAAATATATAAAAAAAACTCAGTACAGAACAAATCACACCAGAACAATTTTCGGTTTATAACAATTGTAGAGAGACAAAATTAGAGACCGTAGATTTACTCCAACATTATCCAGATCCCTTTGGCTGTCATCAATAATAACTCCTCACATTTTGGGAGAAATTTTAGCCCAAGAAAAAACTGTGCTAAATTACACTTTGGAGCCCAAACTTCTTTATAAAGGAAAGGGAAGGTATAACATAGATTTATACAATAGATTTAAAGGGGTATTTCCACTTTAGAGATACAGTCATGGCCGTAAATGTTGGCACCCCTTAATTCTTTTCAGAAAAGGATTGTAGCATTTCTCACAGAAAAGGATTGCAGTAACACTTGTTTTGCTATACACATGTTTATTCCCTTTGTGTGTATTGGAACTAAACCAAAAAAGGGAGGAGAAAAGCAAATTGGACATAATGTCACCAAACTCCAAAAATGGTCTGGACAAAATTATTGGCACCCTTTCAAAAGTGTGGAAAATTAGATTGTTTCAAGCATGTGATACTCCTTTAAACCCACCTGGGGCAAGTAACCGGTGTGGGCAATATAAAAATCACACCTGAAAGCAGATAAAAAGGAGAGAAGTTCACTTAGTCTTTGCATTGTATGTCTCTGTGTGCCACACTAAGCATGGACAACAGAAAGATGAGAAGAGAACTGTCTGAGGACTTGAGAACCAAAATTGTGGAAAAATATCAACAATCTCATGGTTAAAAGTCCATCTCCAGGGATCTAGATTTGCCTTTGTCCACAGTGCACAACATTATCAAGAAGTTTGCAACCCATGGCACTGTAGCTAATCTCCCTGGGCGTGGACGGAAGAGAAAAGTTGATGAAAGGTGTCAACGCAGGATAGTCCGGATAGTGGATAAGCAGCCCCAAACAAGTTCCAAAGATATTCAAGCTGTCCTGCAGCCTCAGGGAGCATCAGTGTCAGTGCAAACAATCCGTCGACATTTAAATGAAAGTAAACAGTATGGCAGGAGACCCAGGAGGACCCCACTGCTGACAGAGACATAAAAAAGCAAGACTGCATTTTGCCAAATTGAGTAAGCCAAAATCCTTCTGGGACAGGTCCTCAAGCCTGATTGTATTCTGGACTACAATCGGTATATGGTGGGAGTTGATCTCTCTGATCAAGTCCTCAAGCCATACAATGCCATGCGGAAAACACGGGCATGGTACAAAAAATGTGGAGTCTACATGGTACAGGTTGCCATGTACAACTCTTTTGCACTCTCCCAGTACACTGGCAACACATCTTTGATGACCGCCAAAGAGCGGGTCAGAGCATCTCTGGAACTTTGGCTTCCAGTCCCCGGATTGTCCCCAGCCAACACTTTCCAGCTGAGGTCCCCCACACTGAAAAAAAGGGATGATCCCAGAAAAAATGCAGAGTGTGTCACAGGAGGGGGATTCGGAAGAACACCACCACTCAATGTGACACTTGCCCCGATCATCCGGGCCTCTACATTAGAGATTGCTTCAGGGAGTATCACACTTCCATGGAGCACTACATTTTTAATTATTTTCCATAATTTTAATTCCCCAGAATTCAACTCCAATGTATTAGTCTAGAGTACAGTGTCTTCCAAATTTCAAAAACTAAACCTATTTCCCAATACCCCTGATAATATATCCCCCCCCCCCCCCCCCCCCCGCCCCCAAAAAAAAAATTAGTCATGGGACACAGAGTAACAGGACCGGGGGGTTTGCAGTTGCCTCAAATGCGCAGCACTCTCTTTTTTTTCTATTACTACTTGTGAAACAAAAAAATTTTTGGTTAATACCAGCAATTCAGTGTTAAAAATCAATAAAAAGGTGAGTGATGGTTAATTTTCATTTTTTTTGCAGCCCGGGCAGGACAGAGCAGGAGTACTCTGCACCAGAGTACTCCTTTAACATCCACATATGGGGTGTTTTCTTAATCGGGAGAAATTGGGCTTCAAATTTTGGGGTCCATTTTCTCCTATTACACCATGTGAAAATAAAAAAAATAGAGTAACATCATTTAAGTGTTAAAAATCGAATTTTTCATTTTCTCGGCCAAGTTCAACACAAACCTGCCAAACATCTGTAAGGTGTTAAGGCTCACTGTACCCCTTGTCACGTTCCTTGAGGGGTGTAGTTTCCAAAATTGTGTGCCATATGTAGGTTTTTTTGCTGTTCTGGCACCCTGGGGACTTGCTAAATGCAAAATGCCCCCCCAAAAACCATTTCAGCAAAATTCTTTTTCTTTTGAGCATTGTAGTGCGCCAGCAGAGCACTTAACGTCCACACATGGGGTATTTCCATACTCAGAAGAAAGGGAGTTTAAAATTTGGGGGGCATTTACTCCTATTACCCCTTGTGAAAAAGAAAAATTTGGGGTAACACCATCATTTTAGTGTTAAAAATCGAATTTTCCATTTTTACGTCCAAATTCAACGCAAAGTCGTCAAACTCCTGTGAGGTGTTAAGGCTCACTATACCCCCTGTTACAGGGGTATTCCAGGAAAAAAACTTATATATATGTCAACTGGCTCCAGTAAGTAAAACAGATTTGTAAATTACTTCTATTAAACATTAAAAAATCTTAATCCTTTCAGTACAGTTGTTCTTTTCTGTCTAACTGCTCTCTGATGACACCTGTCTCGGGAGCTGTAGGAGCAAATGCCCATAGCAAACCTCTTATGCTCTGGACAGTTCCTGAGACAGACAGAGGTGTCAGCAGAGAGCATTGTTGTTAGACAGAAAAGAACAACTCAACTTCAGCAGCTGATAACTATTGGGAGGATCAAGATTGTTTAATAGAAGTAATTTACAAATCTGTTTAACTTTCTTGAGCCAGTTGATCTAAAAAAAAAAGTTTTTTTCTGGAATACCCCTTTAATTTTAATCAGTAACAACATATAAAACATTTTTGGAACTGACAGTGCCCATATAAAAAGGTGGTCTTAAACTGTGTCCCTCCAGATGTTGCAAAACGTCAACTCCCAGCATGCCCGGACAGCCGTTGGCTGTCCGGTCATGCTGGGAGTTGACGTTTTGCAACATCTGGAGGGCCACAGTTTGAGACCACTTAGTTAGAAGGTATGGGAAAGAATAGCAAGTATCATCCTTCTTTTCCGTCTTCTCCTGTTTAATGGTCTATTTGGGCTCAGTTGCTATGGTACTATCTCATAGAGGATATATTACTATAGATCAGCTGGTCATGACTGCTGAGCACTGTGCTAATTTAGATTGGAAGTCATGATGGTTATTCTCACTTTAAAGATCCCTGGCTTTTGCAGCATAGTGCAGATTATAGTGTCTACTATAGTGTCATTAAAGGGGTACTCCGGTGAAAACCTTTTTTCTTTTAAATCAACTGGTGGCAGAAAGTTAAACATATTTGTAAATTACTTCTATTAAAAAATCTTAATCCTTCCAGTACTTATTAGCTGCTGAATGCTACAGAGGCAATTCCTTTCTTTTTGGAACACTGATGACATCACGAGCACAGTGCTCTCTGCTGACATCTCTGTCCTTTTTAGCAACCATGCATAGCAGATACATAGCAGATGTATGCTAAGGGCAGCATGGTGGCTCAGTGGTTAGCACTGCTGCCTTGCAGTGCTGGGGACTTGGGTTCCAATCCCACTAAGGACAACAATAAATAAAGCGTTATTATTTTTATAATAACGTCAGCAGAGAGAACTGTGCTCGTGATGTCATCAGAGAGCATTCCAAAAAGAAAAGAATTTCCTCTGTAGTATTCAGCAGCTAATAAGTACAGGAAGGATTAAGATTTTTTAATAGAAGTAATTTACAAATCTGTTTAACTTTCTGCCACCAGTTGATTTAAAAGAAAAAAGGTTTTCACCGGAGTACCCCTTTAAACGTAATGCTTTTAGATTTCTGCTCTAAAGTCTTCAGAATTTTAAAGGCATTTCTGGATACTGTATATAATATAGGCTGTATGTCAGTAAGGAACAGAATGCATGTTATGAATGTTATTCACTATACTCAACATATGATTTACAGTGCAACTATCTGTGGCCTGTCAGATGCTTGTTAAAGGGGTACTCCGGTGGAAAACTTTTCTTTTTCTTTTTTTTAAATCAACTAGTGCCAGAAAGTTAAACAGATTTGTAAATTACGTCTATTAAAAAATCTTAATCCTTCCAGTACTTATTAGCTGCTGAATACTACAGAGGAAATTATTTTCTTTTTGGAACACAGAGCTCTCTGCTGACATCATGACCACAGTGCTCTCTGCTGACATCTCTGTCCATTTTAAGAACTGTCCAGAGTAGGAGAAAATCCCCATAGCAAACATATGCTGCTCTGGTCAGTTCCTAAAATGGACAGAGATGTCAGCAGAGAGCACTGTGTTCCAAAATAGAAAAGAATTTCCTCTGTAGTATTCAGCAGCTAATAAGTACTGGAAGGATTAAGCTTTTTTTTAATAGAAGTAATTTACAAATCTGTTTAACTTTCTGGCACCAGTTGATTAAAAAAAAAAAAAGTTTTCCACCGGAGTACCCCTTTAAGGACAGAACCAGTGGACGCTAGCTACATTGCAGGGGGGCTTTGCACAGCTTCCAACTACAAAGGCAATGTTTCCCAAACAGCAAAACTACAATTCCCAGCATGCCAGGATAGCCAAATGCAAAATTTTCAAACCATTTGTCACCTTTTTGGTAAGTTTTGACGCAAATTAAACTTTTATGGAAGTAGTGCAAGCAGTCACCCATTCTTCAGTAAATAGTAAATGTTCACAATCAAACATGTGGCGCACAGAATAATATAATAGGGAAATTGACAAATGGGTCCAAAAAAACATACATTTTCCCCCCCAATGTCTCTCACTCTGGAGGACCTGGTACATTTGTGCATCACACAGTCAGCTCATTGATTTCAATCAGAAATGTGTTATACTTCATTTATCCTGTGGAGGCGCTGCAAAGACATTGAGCAATTGCTACCAGATTTTTTCACAGATTAAAGGGGTACTCTGGTGGAAAAAAAAATTCAAATAAACTGGTGCCAACAAGTTATACAGATTTGTAAATGACTTCTATATAAAAATCACAATCCTTCCAGTACTTATCAGCTGCTGTATGCTCCAGAGGAAGTTGTGTAGTTCTTTCCAGTCTGACCACCGTGCTCTCTGCTGAAACCTCTGTCTGAGTCAGGAACTGTCCAGAGCAGGATAGGTTTGCTATGGGGATTTGTTCCTACTCTGGACAGTTCCTGACATGGACAGAGATGGCAGCAGAGAGCACTGTGGTCAGACAGAAAAGAACTACACAATTTCCTCTGGAGCATGCAGCAGCTAATAAGTACGGGAAGGATTAAGATTTTTAAATAGAAGTTTAAATATCTGTTTAACTTTCTGGTACCAGTTGATTTGAAAACAAAACATTTTTCACCGGAGTACCCCTTTAAAGCTGATTTCTGGGGGTCCGGTCCATGCAGCATGGCACCTTGAGTTCAGCTTTTTCTTAGGTGACCCAACAAAATGATATTTCCAAAGCAAAAATGATACCTTGCAGCTCCCTCTAACCTTTTTTTTCATAAAAAAAAATTCGCTGCTCCAATTTCTGTCACTTTATCTATTTTGGTGACCCATTCAGGGTACATACAGTAGTTATCTTTGGGTGACTGTTTTCTGTCTGTTTTTATAACATTATAAAATAGTAAAGGCCAGAATCTGGCTATGAATGGATATGAATATATTTTTCCATTAACAAACAGCATTCTAAAAGTGTTATTTAGAACTTACAGAGCGTGCTGTGGCTTTTTAACCCTTTAGGGACCAAACGAAACTTAGTCTCACGACGACAGGAATTGATTTCTTTTTGCCAGTCATAATTTTATTTATTTATTTTTGTAACATCTATGTATGCTGCTATAAAGGAGCCTTGTTTTTTTGCAGTTTACATGTTTTGCCTTTCCAATGTTGGAATTTTTAAAACCATGTGTGTCTAAAGGACGCATTTTCATAAACTTTAATATAACACATTATTCCTTTTTTAAGATAGGCAAATTTTGATACCTATTTAATAGCAGTATTTACAGATGTAGCCCTTAAGTAATGGGGCTCAGAATTGTTTCTACCTCGAATTGTGGATCTACAAGTGAAATCACAAGGAAAAGTTGGAGATAAACTTTTATATATATATATATATATATATATATATATATATATATATATATAAATAAATCATCAGAGATAAAGAAATGCGGAGCACTCACCCAAGCTTCTTCTGCAGTGGTAGTTTATTGCAAAACTTACAACATAGGGGTACACAAGTAGGGGAGCTGTGTAGGAGGACGCGGGCGTATCGTCTCGGTGACGGACCGTTGTGCGCTTCGTCAGACCGGGAATATCGGGATCACAGGAAGAGGTGTGCTTTAAAAGAGCGTCACATATATAACTTATAAAATTAGGTTAGTGCAAGTTAAAAGCAAACATCTTACCATCTTAGAGACAAGTCATATCAGGGCACCATATTCCTGTTTATCATTCATACCCAACGGGCCGGTGGCGTCCAGCCGGATAATCCACCTGGCCTCGTTTTTCAGTAATTGTTGGTGCTTGTTCAGACCACGCGCTGCATTTGTAATCTGTTCAATAGCGGCAAATTGCAATCCATCCGGATTGCTATTATGGTGATCTTTCATGTGGGTCATAAATCGTGGGGCTCCTGTTCCTGTTACCAGTGATCTTAGGTGTTCCCTAATCCTATGATATAACGGCCGGATTGTTTTGCCCACATAAAAATGACCACATGTGCAGACTATGCAGTAGACAACAAAGGTTGATTTACAATTTAAAAATTGTTTAACTTGAATATTATATCCTCCTAGTTGTAGGTTTTTAAACTTGCCATTGTATTTGCATTGTTTGCAATTCCCGCAAGTAAAATTTCCTATTGGTTTGGAATCTTTTAACCAATTAGTGGATTGTTTTTTCTGTTTTTTATTTCTGTTATATTGATCCTGAATCGTGATGTTTTTTTCTTTAAGTTATAATGGGTAATGTTTCATAAATTTTTGCTAAATCATTATCTTGTTGAATCATGTACCAGTTTTTATTTATGGATTTTTTTATTATATTGTTCATAGCTGTGTTTTTGAATGTGAACGTGAACCTTGGATTATTGTCCTGTTTTTTTCTATTCGAGAGCAAGGCTGCTCTAGGAATTTTGTTAACTTTTTAATGTGCAGCTTGAAGTATTTCTAGGGGGTAACCTCTTTTCAATAATCTTTTTTCTAATGCATCAGCTTGTTCTGCAAATTTATCCTCATTATTATTAATCCTTTTTAATCTGATAAGTTGACTTGTGGGGATTCCATTTTTTATGTGTGTGGGGTGGGATGAGGTATAATGTAAGATAGAGTTTTTAGAAGTTGGTTTTCTATGACCAGATGTAACTATATTATTATCAATTATTTCTATTTGAACATCAAGAAACTCTAGAGAGTTTTTACCAAACACCGACGTGAAATTCATGTTCATAGTGTTGGTCTCATTAAGGTACTGTATAAATTCTGTAAATCTAGCTTCATCACCTTCCCATACCACGAACACGTCATCCACAAAGCGTAGGAGGAATTTAATGTGATGGATAAAAGGGTTTGCAACTGTGTAGATGTAATTATATTCAAATATTGCTAAGTATATATTAGCGAATGAGCATGATACAGGTGTGCCCATGGCCGTGCCAAGGCACTGCCTGTACCATTGGTCATTATATTGGAAGCAGTTGTGTGATAGAATAAATGAAGTAGCCTATGTTATGAAATCTATGAGTGGTGGGGATTTATCTGAACTGGACAAGAACTGACGGAGAGCTTGCACCCCCGCATCCTGAGGGATGCGGGTGTATAAGCTCTTGAAGTCAATCGATGCCAGGGCGTACGCTTCTTGCCATTTAAAGCCATCAAGGGCTGATATCAAGTCTCCAGTATCCCTCAAATATGAGGGTATGTATGGGAGCAGAGGGGATATCAGCCAATCTATGTAGCTTGACAAAAAAGAAGTGGGTGATCCAATTCCAGCTATTATGGGGCGTCCTGAAGGCAGAGTGACGGCTTTGTGTATTTTAGGTACGATATGCCAATTTGGTTTTGATGGATTTTCAGGTAATAGTTGTTCTGCTGTTTTTTCAGTAATGGTATTGTTATTTACATAGAAGAGTACGGAGGTTGTCCATAATTTTTCTAGTTGGATCCTGCTTGAGTTTTTCATATACTTTTACATTACTCAACTGTTTCATTGATTCGGTTTCATAATCCTTTTTATACCAAATAAGGTAGGATATATTAGAGACTTGACGTCCTGATAGACAGCCCTGTGGAATAAATCCAGAGAGCTGCCTGGAGGAACTGGAGGGTTAAAGTGAGATGGATTGCCTCCCCGAAAGGGGACGTCTATCAATATTTCTCTATTCATTTACTCCTCCTCTGTCTCTGCCAGACTAGCTAAAGTTTGGACATTTTCCTCATCCTGGGCAGTATTACCAGAGATAACTCTAAACCCCAAGGGGCCAATTTTACATTGAGTTTACCCCTCTTTAGGTCATTTGGATTCTGGGAGTCTACCGCTTTTATTCATAATAGCAAAATGTTTAGTTAAGGACAACCTTCGTATGGCTTTCGCCATATCTTCTTCGAATAAGCAATAGTCAAAAGGTTCATGCAAACCAAAATTAAGTCCTTTATTTAATACTTTTAAGCAGTACTCTTTCAGGGGTACGTCAGTCAGATTAACCACAATGTTTTCATTTATTGTCTCCAGGTCACTGTCTTCCTTTTTATCGCTTTGCTTCTTCCTCCTCCTTCTGCCCCCCCTCCGGGTACGAGATCTAAAGGGGAGATCCGTGCTGTATTTTCTCCTTCCTTATTGGATGTCGTAGGTTCGTCAGATATGCTTGAATCCGATTCCGTAGTCAGTCACTTTTTTGGGGAATTTTTTTCTTATATTGATTACAATTTTTTTTTTTACGAGTGTAGGATGTTTTGTCTTGCTGATATTTATTATTCGTTTTTTCTTTATTCCAGGTGAATTCTTGATGGGATTCAAATCTGATTTATCCCTTAAAAACTTATCTCTTTTTATTTCTTTTATGGATAATTGCAGAGTTTACATTTTTTGATCCAGGTTCACAGTAAATTTCTTGTACACCGCTGCTGGTACTCTGGTGTGTAATTCACACTTCATTTTACAGAGTTGTTCAGTGACCATGTCATATTCACTTTTATTTTTCTCTATCACGAGTTGTTGTAATTTTAGTGAATGTTGAAGATGCTGTTCATTCCACATTTTAACAAAGTTTTCATCTTGTAGAAATTGTTGTCTGCATAGGCTTGCAGGGATTCAATAGTCCAAAATAAACGGGTTTCCCGTTCCGCTAAAGAATGGATTTTATGTTCCAGCGTTTTGGTGCTGAGGACCTGAATGGCGTCTTTTGTCTCACAAGATGTGAAATATAGCCCCCGCGTCTACTCTCCCCCTCCGTGACCGTACAGGTCTGATCTGTGTCCATAGTTTCCATGTCGATTCACAGGTGTTGGAATACACCTGATAAAAGTGTGCTCGTGAGTAATAAGGTAACAGTTCATACAATGTAGCAGAGTACTCGGCACCACTTTAAATTCCGGACTGGTAGCTGGAATTGGATCACCCACGTCTTTTTTGTCAAGCTACATAGATTGGCTGATATACCCTCTGCTCTCATACATACCCTTATATTTGAGGGATACTGGAGACTTGATATCATCCCTTGATAGCTTTGAATGGCAAGAAGGGTACACCCTGGCATCGATTGACGTCGAGAGCTTATACACCCGCATCCCTCAGGATGCGGGGGTGCAAGCTCTCCGTCAGTTCTTGTCCAGTTCAGATAAATCCCCACCACTCATAGATTTCATAACAGAGGCTACTTCATTTATTCTATCAAACAACTGCTTCCAATATAATGACCAATGGTACAGGCAGTGCCTTGGCACGGCCATGGGAACACCTGTATCATGCTCATTCGCTAATATATACTTAGCAATATTTGAATATAATTACATCTACACAGTTGCAAACCCTTTTATCCATCACATTAAATTCCTCCTACGCTTTGTGGATGACGTGTTTGTGGTATGGGAAGGTGATGAAGCTAAATTTACAGAATTTATACAGTACCTTAATGATACCAACACCATGAACATGAATTTCACGTCGGTGTTTGGTAAAAACTCTCTAGAGTTTCTTGATGTTCAAATAGAAATAATTGATAATAATTAGTTACATCTGGTCATAGAAAACCAACTTCTAAAAACTCTATCTTACATTATACCTCATCCCACCCCACACACATAAAAAATGGAATCCCCACAAGTCAACTTATCAGATTAAAAAGGATTAATAATAATGAGGATAAATTTGCCGAACAAGCTGATGCATTAGAAAAAAGATCATTGAAAAGAGGTTACCCCCTAGAAATACTTCAAGCTGCACGTTTAAAAGTTAACAAAATTCCTAGAGCAGCCTTGCTCTCAAATAGAAAAAGACAGGACAATAATCCAAGGTTCACGTTCACATTCAAAAACACAGCTATGAACAATATAATACAAAAATCCATAAATAAAAACTGGTACATGATTCAACAAGATAATGATTTAGCAAAAATTAATGAAAAATTACCCATTATAACTTACAGAAAAAACATCACGATTCAGGATCAATATAACAGAAATAAAAAACAGAAAAAACAATCCACTAATTGGTTAAAAGATTCCAAACCAATAGGAAATTTTCCTTGCGGGAATTGCAAACAATGCAAATACAATGGCAAGTTTAAAAACCTACAACTAGGAGGATATAATATTCAAATTAAACAATTTTTAAATTGTAAATCAACCTTTGTTGTCTACTGCATAGTCTGCACATGTGGTCATTTTTATGTGGGCAAAACAATCCGGCCGTTATATCATAGGATTAGGGAACACCTAAGATCACTGGTAACAGGAACAGGAGCCCCACGATTTATGACCCACATGAAAGATCACCATAATAGCAATCCGGATGGATTGCGATTTGCCGCTATTGAACAGGTTACAAATGCAGCGCGTGGTCTGAACAAGCACCAACAATTACTGAAAAACGAGGCCAGGTGGATTATCCGGCTGGACGCCACCGGCCCGTTGGGTATGAATGATAAACAGGAATATGGTGCCCTGATATGACTTGTTATATGTAATGCAGGTCTCTAAGATGATAAGATGTTTGCTTTTAACTTGCACTAACCTAATTTTATAAGTTATATATGTAACGGTGTTTCATCCAATAGCGCACAGGTTACCTGTAGCGTCACAACACCTACCTCTTTTAAAGCACACCTCTTCCTGTGATCCCGATATTCCCGGTCTGACGAAGCGCACAACGGTCCGTCACCGAGACGATACCCCCGCGTCCTCCTACACAGCTCCCCTACCTGTGTACCCCTATGTAGTAAGTTTTGCACTAAACTACCACTGCAGAAGAAGCTTGGGTGAGTGCTCCGCATTTCTTTATCTCTGATGATACATTGTGATTTGCTATACTCCCATCGTGCAAGCACCACATATACAGCTCTCACAGCAGTTAAAGGGGACGTACACACTTTCAAGCCATTTACCAGTCCGGAATTTAAAGTGGTGCCGAGTACTCTGCTTATCTGCTGCTATATATATAACTGTTTATTTGGAAGTAAACTCTTATTGTGCAAAGTTTCTTTCCATTTCCTAGAATGTTAACCTCTGCTGTATATTGAGGTGAAGCCAAACTAACTTCACCTCCAATAGATGGAGTCACAGCGTCTTGACAGATAAGATCACAAGAATCTTAAAGGGGTACTCCGGCCCTAAGACATCTTATCCCCTATACAAAGGATAGGGGATAAGATGTCTGACCACAGGGGTCCCGGCGCTGGGGACCCCCGCAATCTTGCATTCGGCACCCACCTCTTTGAGCTTCAAGCCGCGCTGCTAGCTCACAAACTGCTGGGTGCCGACCATGGGGCCGGAGTATCGTGATGTCACAACTCCACCCCCGCTATGCAAGTCTATGGGAGAGGGCGTGACGGCGGACATGCATTCCATAAAGTTGTGAATGTCACACTGTGTGCGACATTCACAACTTTATGGAATACATTTTTCTTTTTTTCACCTTTATATGGATTTGTGTGCTGCGGATTTATCCTATTTTTCTGCATTTATATGGACCCTTGACCACGGTCTGGTTCTGCGTGCACCTACAATTTTGATTCTACAAGGGTGCTGTTTTCCTGTATTTTGTTGTAGATAGATATGAAATAGATAGATAGATAGATATGAGATAGATATGAGATAGATAGATAGATATGAGATAGATATGAGATAGATAGATATGAGATAGATAGAAAGAGATGAGATAGATACATATATAGATATGAGATAGATAGATAGGAGATAGATAGATAGGAGATAGATAGATAGATAGGAGAT
Source organism: Hyla sarda (assembly GCF_029499605.1). NCBI lineage: Eukaryota > Metazoa > Chordata > Amphibia > Anura > Hylidae > Hyla > Hyla sarda. The sequence goes on from NC_079195.1 coordinate 200,086,116, forward strand.
AGATAGATAGGAGATAGATAGATAGGAGATAGATAGATAGGAGATAGATAGATAGGAGATAGATAGATAGGAGATAGATAGATAGGAGATAGATAGATAGGAGATAGATAGATAGGAGATAGATAGGAGATAGATAGAACGAGATGATATGGATATAAGATAGATAGATATGAATTAGATAGATAGATATGAGATAGATAGATATGAGATAGATATATAGATAGATAATAGATAGATAGATAGATATGAGATAGAAGATATGAGATAGATAGATATGAGATAGATAGATAGATATGAGATAGATATGAGATAGATAGATAGATATGAGAAAGATAGATATGAGAAAGATAGATAGATATGAGAGATAGATAGATAGATAGATAGATAGATATGAGATAGATAGATAGATGTATCTAAACTGATGCACACATAGATAAATGATAGATAGATTAATATTGATGGTAAAAAAATCTGCAGTTTCAGAGATAATACATCATCTTTGACTCAAAAAAAAAGGAAGAAATAAAAGCCGATTAAAGAATAAGATTTTATTATGGGCCCCTGGGAAGAATTGTAGTCTGTCCAGTAATTGTTCTGTGATCCAGAACATGTGATAACCCAGCACCGTCAATGCCGGATTATTGCATTATAATGGTTGTAAATCTCCATTGTGAGATATTGCTTTACTTCGTACTAAAAGGGAAAGTGATCTGAAGTAATGTCCCCATTCCAGCAGGACCCCCGAGTGACAACCTAGCACACAAAGGAAGCAGATGGGGGGACTCTGCACACAGATTACTGAGCGGAGCGACTCTCCGGAGACTGACGGAACCAATGACCTCATATTGTCAATAAACAGTTTTTATATTAAAACAAACCGCGCTCTCTGTGTCTCCGCAGCCTCGCACTGCATTAAAAGGCATCATGTCAGGCGAGAAATGTGGATTCCCATCTGCTATAATATGTCACAAAGCCTCAAATCTGCAAGTTATTTATACATCAACCTCGCTCTATAGCAATGTTTCCTAACCAGGGTGCCTCCAGCTGTTGCCTTTGGCTGTCCAGGGATGCTGGGAGTTATAGTTTTGCAACAGCTGCAGGCACCCTGGTTGGGAAACACTGCTCTATAGATTAACCTTCATATTTCCTGGGAGCAACTGGAAACAATAAAAAACATAAAATGGCCATCACATCAAACCACATAATAAGACGACGGCAATAACATGTCCAATATTATAAATGGTTGTCATCACATAGGGGGAGATTTATCAAAACCTGTGCAGAGGAAGAGTGGTGCAGTTGCCCATAGCAACCAATCAGAGGCCTGTGGAAAATGAAAGAAGCAATCTGATTGGTTGCTATGGGCAACTGCACCACTCTTCCTCTGCACAGGTTTTGATAAATCTCCCTCATAATGTATATGTGGGGACAGGACATATATAATCACAATAAGCCCCCTATAACTATGGAGAATATGAATTATTTATCAAAACAATGGAGAAGTGGAGTTACTGCCCATTACAACCAGTCCTATTCCAGACATGATTTTTCAAAGGCCCTTTGAAAAATCAAAGCAGCGGTTGCATTGGTTGCTATGGGCAACTGATCTGCTTTCCAAACTGTCCACTGATTGGTTGACAGGTTTTTGTTTAGACACCCAAGTTGCATTGGTTGCAATGGCCCAAGTGTCATTGGTTGCTATGGCCCAAGATGCATTGGTTGCTATGAACAACTGCTATCTAAACTGGAATTGGAAATCTAAGCTGATCCATGACAGTTTTTTGTCAATCTCTGTAACCTCTTTAAAGGGTTACTCCAGGGAACTGAACCTTTTTAGACACATCCCATATCCACAAGATTGAAGATAAGGTCTGATCACAGGGGTCCGACCGCTGGAACCCCCCGCGATCTCCTGTATTGGCCCTGGATTACTTTCTCAGAGCAGAGTTACCCCCACCATCCAGTGCAAGTGATGGCCCGCTTAGCCAATTACCAGCCACAGTGATATCCCGCCTTAACCGGTGATTGGCTGAGCGGACTGTCACTTGCGTCCGTCCAGGGCATGGCGGAGTGCCCAAAAAAGACTGTTTTTCCATTATAGTCTATCTCTGGGTCAGTTCCATTCCTTGTTTTTAATTCTATGGGGTAACTTTGAAATGGGTGGATATTCTGCAGGTTTTTCCGTAGGGGAAAGTCAGCAGCAGATTTTGTTGCTACCCATTGACTTTAATGGGGTCTGCTTGAGACTTTCCACTTTGGAAAACCAGCAGAAAATTCACACCCCTTAGGGCTCGTTCACACAAGCGGATTTCTTATCAAACCTGCAGCAGATCTTCTGCTGCAAGTTTGAAAAGGGTCGGGGCCTCGTGCGCTATCCGCAGCGGATTTTCGCCAGCAGAATCTCCGCTGTTGAAAATCCGCCGCAGACCCCATTAAAGTCTATAGGGTCTGCAGTGGACCTTCAACAGCGGTGATTCCGCTGGTGAAAATCTGCTGCGGATAGCGCACGGAGGACCCGCCCCTTTTAAAAAGTGTGAACGAGCAGATTTATCTGCGGGTTTCCAGCTGCGTGTTTGGAAGCAGCTGGGCTCTCCACGGCTGTCCGCAGTAGATTTTCACCTGTGAAATTTCCCATGCGGAAAATCACCGCAAGCCCCATTGAAGTCAATAGAGTCTGCGGAGTATTTTCCGCAGCGGAAATACCGAAACAAATAAATCCGCTTGTGTCAACGAGCCCTTAGTTTAAGGTTACAAGTGCCGTATTTTGCTGCGAATTTGCTGGAGCTGATTTTGCTAACTATTGAGTTCAATGGGTTGGAAAATACGCAGCAAAATACAGCACGGTCATCCTACCCTTAGGCTACGTTTACGCAGCATATTTTAAAGCTTAAAAATTACACTTTTTGTTTACGGATGTTCCGGTAGTTTCAGTTTTCTGCTTGCAATTTAAGTATTTTGAAGAATTAAGGCCATGTTCACAATAGTGTTCAAATCTAAAACATGCACTGATTTTTATGGCTGGAATAATTAGGACTGTAAAATGAAACTACATGTGAACTGACAGACATTTTCCTATTACATTTATTTCAGTTCATTAGAAGGAAAAACTGATGTAAAATGGCATAAGAAAATACTCTTGAAGAAATGACACGTGAATATGGCCTAATAATGTTTTATTACGGGAACTGTCTAGGACAATACCTCTCGGTTGGGGTCTCAAACGTGTTCAGTTTCTTAATCTGGCTTTTCACACTCTTTGCTTTTGTTCATGAAAGTTGATCGTGGCATCTAAAAATGCTAATTATTGGTGCAGGAGGGTATGGGTTCACCTCAGGGGCTCGATCAGCTGACATTACCTGTCTCCATTCCATCCAATCGCCCCTCTGCTTTAGTACTGGAGAAGCAGAGTGGCAATAACAGTGATCAATGCTACGCAGAGCACCGAAAAGTGTGGCTTATACAGGTGAAACTCTACAGCACCTAATGTGGGGGAACTGTACTGCACCTAATGTGGGGAACTATATTGCGCCTAATGTGGAAAACTATACTGCACTTAACGTGGGATGAACTGTACTGCACCTAATGTGGGATGAACTGTACTGCACCTAATGTGGGATGAACTGTACTGCACCTAATGTGGATAACTATACTGCACCTAATGTGGGGAACTATACTGCACCTAATGTGGGGGCACTATACTGCACCTAATGTGGGGGAACTATACTGCACCTAATGTGGGGAACTATACTGCACCTAATGTGGATAACTATACTGCACCTAATGTGGGGAACTATACTGCACCTAATGTGGGGGAACTATACTGCACCTAATGTGGGGGAACTATACTGCACCTAATGTGGGGGAACTATACTGCACCTAATGTGGGGAACTATACTGCACCTAATGTGGGGAACTATACTGCACCTAATGTGGGGGAACTATACTGCACCTAATGTGGGGAACTATACTGCACCTAATGTGGGGAAATATACTGCACCTAATGTGGGGAACTATACTGCACCTAATGTGGGGGGCTATACTGCACCTAATGGGGGGGAACTATACTGCACCTAATGGGGGGGAACTATACTGCACCTAATGGGGGGGAACTATACTGCACCTAATGGGGGGGAACTATACTGAACCTAATGTGGGGGAACTGTCGGGGGGGGGCATCATTATGAAGTGCTCCGGGCAGCCTTAATCTGGCCCTCCCAAAATCTCCTGGCAGACGGATGTGTTGACCCTGGACTTAAAGGGGCACTCTGGTGGAAAACTTTTTTTTTTTTAATGAACTGGTGCCAGAAAGTTAGGGTACGTTCACACGCATGGATTTATATGCAGGTTTCCCTCTGCGAATTTGAAAGGGGGAGGGCTCTTCTCAGCAGATTTTCTGTGGCGGAATTTCCACTGCGTAAAATCCGCCGCAGACCCTACTGACTTAAATGGGTCTTGCTGCGGATTTTCCGCAGCGTAAATCCACCATGGAAAATCTGCTGCGGACTACCGAGAAGAGCCCACCCCCTTTCAAATATACACAAAAAAGTCCGCCCTTGTGAACGTACCCTTAAACAGATTTGCAAATTACGTCTATTTAAAAATCTTAAACCTTCCAGTACTTATTAGCAGCTGTATGCTACAGAGGAAATTCTTTTCTTTTTGAATTTCTTTTTTGTCTTGTCCACAGTACTCTCTGCCGACACCTCTGTCCATGTCAGGAACTGTCCAGAGCAGCATAGGTTTGCTATGGGGATTATCTCCTGCTCTGGACAGTTCCTGATACGGGCATCAGGTGTCAGCAGAGAGCCCTATGGACAAGGCAAAAAAAAAAATCAAAAAGAAGAGAATTTTCTCGGTAGCATACAGCTGCTAATAAGTACTGGAAGGACAAATACTTTTTAATAGAAGTAATTTTGAAAAATGTTTAGCTTTCTGGCACCAGTTGATTTAAAAAAATATATTTTCCACCGGAGTACCCCTTTAATGAAGCACAGTGGACCAACACCAGCAGATGAAATCATAGTAATTGGGGGGAGATTTGGGGTTTTCATGAGCTGAAGCCATAATCATCACAATTATGACAAATCACGGCTTAGACTATCTTGCTTTGCATGCAATGAGTCTCTCATATATTAGTTTAACCCTTAAAGTTGCATTACCGAAAGAAATGAACTTTGCACGATATTCTAATTTTTCGAGTTTCACCTGTAATAGCCCCCACAGACTTAAAAAGAGTAATGAAAAAAAATGTATTAGTAAATGTGAGTAAGCCCCTCCGCTAATTAGAGTTGGAATCGCCCCCATTTTTCCACATAAAATAATGTAAACAAAAATAAAACAGATGTGGTATCACTGCGTGTGAAAATGTCGAAAATAATGAAACATGTTAATAAAGCATAGTGAATGGCGTAAATCTAAAAAAAAAAAAATGCCAAATTGGAGATTTTTGTTCATACACTACAAAAAAAAAAAAATTAACCCCTTAACGACGCAGGACGTATATTTACGTCCTGCGCCGGCTCCCTCGATATGAAGCGGGATCGCGCCGCAATCCCGCATCATATCGCGTCAGTCCCTACGCTCATCAACGGCCGGGACCCGCGGCTAATACCACACATCGCCGATCGCAGCGATGTGCGGTATTAACCCTTTAGAAGCGGCGGTCAGAGCTGACCGCCGCTTCTAAAGTGAAAGTGACCCGGCTGCTCAGTCGGGCTGTTCGGGACCGCCGCTGTGAAATCGCGGCGTCCCGAACAGCTTGCAGGACACCGGGAGGGCCCTTACCTGCCTCCTCGGTGTCCGATCGGCGAATGACTGCTCCGTGCCTGAGATCCAGGCAGGAGCAGTCAAGCGCCGATAACACTGATCACAGGCGTGTTAATACACACCAGTGATCAGCATAGGAGATCAGTGTGAGCAGTGTTATAGGTCCCTATGGGACCTATAACTGCAAAAAAAAAGTAAAAAAAAAGTGTTAATAAAGGTCATTTAACCCCTTCCCTAATAAAAGTTTGAATCACCCCCCTTTTCCCATAAAAAAACTAAAACAGTGTAAAAATAAAAATAAATAAACATATGTGGTATCGCCGCGTGCGTAAATGTCCGAACTATAAAAAGATATCATTAATTAAACCGCACGGTCAATGGCGTACGCGCAAAAAAATTCCAAAGTCAAAAAAAGCAAATTTTTGGTCACTTTTTATACCATTAAAAAATGAATAAAAAGTGATCAAAAAGTCCGATCAAAACAAAAATCATACCGATAAAAACTTCAGATCACGGCGCAAAAAATGAGTCCTCATACCGCCCTGTACGTGGAAAAATAAAAAAAGTTATAGGGTCAGAAGAGGAAATTTTGAAACGTATAAATTTTCCTGCATGTAGTTATGATTTTTTCCAGAAGTGCGACAAAATCAAACCTATATAAGTAGGGAATCATTTTAATCGTATGGACCTACAGAATAATAAGGTGTCATTTTTACCAAAATATGCACTGCGTAGAAATGGAAGCCCCCAAAAGTTACAAAATGGCGTTTTTTCTTCGATTTTGTCGCACAATTATTTTTTTTTCCGTTCGCCGTGCATTTTTGGGTAAAATGACTGATGTCACTGCAAAGTAGAATTGGTGACGCAAAAAATAAGCCATAATATGGATATTTAGGTGGAAAATTGAAAGGGTTATGATTTTTAAAAGGTAAGGAGGAAAAAACGAAAGTGCAAAAACTGAAAAATCCTGAGTCCTTAAGGGGTTAAAAGTAGAGATGAGCGAACTTACAGTAAATTCGATTCGTCACGAACTTCTCGGCTCGGCAGTTGATGACTTATCCTGCGTAAATGAGTTCAGCTTTCCGGTGCTCCGGTGGGCTGGAAAAGGTGGATACATTCCTAGGAAAGAGTCTCCTAGGACTGTATCCACCTTTTCCAGCCCACGGGAGCACCTGAAAGCTGAACTCATTTATGCAGGAAAAATCATCAACTGCCGAGCCGAGAAGTTCGTGACGAATCGAATTTACTGTAAGTTCGCTCATCTCTAATTAAAAGTGATAACTAAAAGTCTGATCAAGACAAATATGATCTTTATACATCCCTGGTATATTGGGTGAAAAAAAAAAAAAGAATTATAGGGGTCAGAAAATGACAATTTTAAGTATACTAATTTTCTTTAAAAAAGTTTTAATTTTTAGTAGAAAAATAAAACAAAACCTAAATAAAATTTGGTACGTTGTAATCATATTGCTATACAGAATAAATCAGTTTAACCGTAAACCCTCTATCATCTTGGGCCTTTAGGCATTGCCGTAGTGGTTAGTCTTCCCCAGGTGTATAGCCCATCACAACGGATATGCATGGTAATCACATTAATAACCAATACATTTTTTAACATTCATTGGGGGGAACAGAGAAGTGTTTGGAGGGGCTGTCCACATTAAAATAGTCACATACTACATCAGTGTTTCCCAACCAGGGTGCCTCCAGCTGTTGCAAAACTACATCTCCCAGCATGCCCGGACAGGCTTCGGCTGTCCGGGCATGCTGGGAGATGTAGTTTTGCAACAGCTGGAGGCACCCTAGTTGGGAAACACTGTACTACATACTGTGTAGAGATGAGCGAACTTACAGTAAATTCGATTCGTCACAAACTTCTCGGCTCGGCGGTTGATGACTTATCCTGCATAAATTAGTTCAGCTTTCAGGTGCTCCCGTGGGCTGGAAAAGGTGGATACAGTCCTAGGAGACTCTTTCCTAGGAATGTATCCACCTTTTCCAGCCCACCGGAGCACCGGAAAGCTGAACTAATTTATGCAGGATAAGTCATCAACTGCCGAGTTGAGAAGTTCGTGACGAATTGAATTTACTGTAAGTTCGCTCATCTCTAATACAGTGCACTATTATACAGCGACTTATGCCGAATGACAACATCAGCTCCACTATGTATATATAGATATAGATATATATATATATATATATATATAACTCTTATTTACCCGTTCACAATGACTTCGTAAGATATCGCAGCACTTGACGGCACTTGTAAATTAGGAAAATTTTACAGATTTTTTACACCAAATTAGCAAAAAAAAAAGAAAAAATACCAAACCTATAAATTTGGCGCAGGCATTATTTTATATTATTAAATTAATTAATTTATTATTATTATGTTACATATTAGACTGTAATAGCTGAAACAAGAATTTTTTGCATTGTAAATAATTTGTCCCAATTTAACTTTAGTTTGCGGGTTAAAACCTAGTTTTACATTAGCGAAAAATCTCATTGCAAAATATAATTTCAGCCCTACCACATGTGGCGTACACATACTACAGAAGACTCGGGCTTTGTCATTTAGCCCATCGTGTTTTCTGTGGATTTTACATAGGACTGCAGGCAAATCTACTACTACATCTGCAAAAGATCCCAGTGGTTCTGACTTACCCTTCATCCTGCTGGAGTGATCCCGAAATATAGTGCTACTGGTCCTGCGATAATGTCGCCCCTAGAGACCCATGTCTCGTAAGAGTTACACCCCCCGTGCCAGGGTAGAAGACACAGTAAATAGGGAGAGAGAAGGGTCTTCGGATGGAGGAATGACTGAAGGAGGTCTCATCATCAGCAGAATGCTGCACACACCCCTCCATCCACAGCACACACCCAAATAGGACGCTGCACCCCAGTACAGTGCTGAAGCAAAAAGTTCTGTAATGTTTTTTGTTTTATGTAATTTAATATAAATAGAGTCTATGGTCTTGACCTAAAATAATCTACATAGAGTCGTCCCATTATATGGGGTCTACATTTGGATGTGCATATGTATATGAACACATAGGATGTGCTGGTTTGGAATCAGGAAATTAACTATTGTTTAAATAAACTTTTTTTGGTTATATATTATATATATATATATATATATATATATATATATATATATATATATATATATGTATTATATATATATATATATATATATATACATACAAATAAAAGCAGCACATCAAGCAATAATAAATATAGATAGATTCGGGGTGCTTGCATAGTTGGAGCCTGGGTCCACCGGTTCCTTAATCCAAATACAAAAAATAGGATGCAGCACACCACAAATTGCAATCAGGAGTGTTGGTTTATTCCATAACGTGCATAGGACAATGTTTCGCCAGCCTCACGCTGGCTTTCTCAAGGACTTGAGAAAGCCAGCGTGAGGCTGGCGAAACGTTGTCCTCTGCATCCGGTGATCCGGTAATTTTACAGGAATTTAACAGAGAGAAAAAAAATAGTGCTTGCACTATTTCTTTCTCCGCTCACTCCCGTCCTTCTTGCAGGTTTGCCGATGGAACACCGAATAGCGGAGTCCGACGGCAATGTGAACGAGGCCTTACTGATATATTTCCTGGAGATAAAACAACTACTAGTTGCAAAAATGTATAACAACTATTCTGTAACAGTAAATACAGGAGGCTCAACGCATTTTAGTGTATGTTCACACAGGCAAAAAAAAATATGAAAAATGCCCAAAGAAGGCACAGTTTCAAACTCCCATTGCCCATAGCAACCAATCAGAGCACTTCTTTCATTTTTTTTAAAAGGCCTCTGAAAAATGACAGCAGCAATCTGATTGGTTGCTATGGGCAACTGGTCAACTTTTCCTCAGCACAGGTCTTCATAAATCTCCCACATAGTGAACTCAATGGGAGCTTGAAAAGCCACATGAAAAAACACCTCAAAAGAAACACTGAAATCAGCTATAAAATTCTATCAGCTAGAACCGCCTGCCTTATATTGTGTACTAAGCCCTTATATAGCCCTATATGCAGCAAACAGCGTCCTGCTTGTATACATTGCTATTATAACCATCATCAAAGGAGACCTCCAGCTAAAATTTACTTATTCCCCCCCCCTTCCACGATCTCCCGGATGGGACCCCGGCTCTCAGTGAGGAGCGCGTGTTGTCTACTAGTAACGACACACCCTCCATTCATTTCAATGGGGGCACCGATAATGCCTTGAGTGGTGGACTTGGGCCTTTTCGGCACACCCATAGAACTGAAAAGAGCAAGCGCCAGGTCCCGTTCTGGAGATCGCGGCGGGGGTGGGTTCCAGGCATCGGACCCTAACCGGGATCAGATACTCCTGTGGATAGGGAATAAGTTAGTTTTTGTTGGATTTCTCCTTTAACTTTTTCGAGCTACAGTATAGTCCAGTGTTTTCCAACCAGGGTGCCTCCAGCTGTATCAAAACTACAACTCCCAGCATGCCCGGACAGCCTTTGGCTGTCCGGGCATGCTGGGAGTTGTAGTTTTGCAACAGCCGGAGACACCCTGCTTGGGAAACACTCATATAGTAGCTTCCCACACAAGCCATTTGGCTACCCATGACCCAAATCAGCACTTGTCATAGTTGCTCATATCCCTACGCTTGCTTATATATAGTCCTTACATCCCGACCATATATCCCACCCTCATGTCCCGACCTCACATCCCAACCTCACTATATATTAAGTTGACATATAAGTAACATGTGACCAAGTTACATCGATATATCTCCAGCCATTTGGAAGTGATGCTGGAACATATATACATACAGTATACACACATATATATGTGGTAGCCCTTGGGGGGTGTATGGTAGGGATGGTATAATGTTGGTATATGAGGGGTTAATATTAACCCAGTCACTCGTGACGCCAGGGTGAGGGCTGGTATGCTGAATCTATGTTCCGGCCTATCGCCGCCCTTCCCAGAAGCGATAGGTGCATTGAAATGAGTGAAGATCCACAAGCAGATTTAACTTGAACTTGAATAACTTTACTGCAGTGCTTGCAATATCCAATGCGTAGTAACAGTCTCATATAACAGTTCTTAGGTTGCTTAGCGACTGGCAGAAGTTGCGGACCTTGCATTAACTTATAGTCTCTGAATTAAGGGAATGATGTGCAGATCCGTCCGGATTTAGGGGAAATATTGGGTCCGGTGATACTGCAGAGTGCTTAGGGGATGACACACTCTATAATTTAGATCATTCGGCCGTTGCCGCAAGGCTCAGGCCTAACTCACTGTGACCACTGCTATACAGGTCTTGCTTGCTTGCTATCCCAGGAACAAGAGAGAGATAAGATGGCCACCGCTCCCTTATATGGGCAGGGGGTGTGGTGAATCTGATCGGTCCGAATGTCTGCCATTCACTTTACATGGTGTGATGGGATTGCTTCCATCACAGGATCTATATACATTATAAAACCAGAATGAGGCTAGAGATACCAAAGTGAGGCCTGGAACGCATCACATGACCCGAAGGCCCTGCGACACCATGGAAACAAGTAATTAACCATTTATATACAGAAATAATACTATCTACATTATTCTATGGACAAATTAGAAATCTATATACTACAATAGAGGCGACTAGGGGCGGACTGACCAACAGAGATTACTAAGTCCTAGGGACTCTGGCTACAGGGACCCATAGATAAATAAGTACCGCATGAAATGCGGTACTGGGACACCACATATATATATATATATATATATATATATATATATATATATATATATATATATATATATATATATACACACATACAGTGGCCCCTCAACATATGATATTAATTGGTTCCAGGAGAACCATCATATGTTGAAACCATCATATGTCGAGTACATATGTCTATGTAAAAATGGTAATTGGTTCTGGGGCCTCGGAACCATTGTATGTTGAATACATATCTCTATGGGAAACTGCTAATTGGTTCTGGGAAGACCATTGTATGTGGAGTGTATGGGGAGTGTTTAACAAACCAGGGTGCCTCCAGCTGTTGCACAACTACAACTCCCAGCATGCATGTACAGCCATTGACTGTCTGGGCATGCTGGGAGTTATAGTTTTGCAACAGCTGGAGGCACACTGATAGGGAAACATTGATGTATGGGGTGTATAGTGTGTATATGTATTGTATGTGATGTGTGACATCGCATACAGTACTGTACAGTTCTTTAAATACCTTCAGGGGGGACAGAATGTCCTCCATTACCATCCTGCCGACTACAGCTCTATAGGAAAGGAAGGGGAGGGCAGCCAGCAGCTCATTGGATGCCTGCAGCAAGATGCTGCAGGCTATTGGCTATGGCTGCACTGGGGGGCGGGGCTTACAAGGAGCTCACAGTGGAAGCCTGCGTGAGTTAGCAGGACAGCATGTGAGCAACAGGAGGCAGAACAGGGCACACGGGGCACATTAAACAACTATCTGTCAGTTGCTGAAGTTGTCAGCGCTGTCAGATAGCTGTTTGTACGATGGCCCCGACACACAGCAGCATCATATGTCGATGCTGCCTTCAACATACGATGGGCTCTGAGAGGCCATCATATGTTGAAATGATCATATGTCAGGGCCATCATAAGTCGGGGGGGGTCACTGTATATGTATGTATGTATGTATGTGTGTATATATATATATATATATATATATATATATATAATATATGGCTCAAGTCCTGCAGGATCGCATGGGAACTGAGTTCCTGCACTTTTTCCACAGCAGGAACTTGGTGCCCATTAGCAGGACCAGCCCTTCAGTGAAAGTCTAGCGTAAGTTCCCACACTTTTTTTTCCCCAGTACACGGCCCCTATATGTGTGTGTATTTAATATATTTATATATATATATATATATATATATATATATATATATATATATATATATATATATATATATATATATATATAAATAAAACTGCTCATACAATTTTCAGGTAAAGGTCACATATATGGGGGAGGTTTATCAAGACCTGTGCAGAGGAAAAGTTGCTGAGTTGCCCATAGCAACCAATCAGATCGCTTCTTTCATTTTTCACAGGCCTATTCAAAAATGAAAGAAGCAATCTGATTGGTTGCTATGGGCAACTCAGCAACTTTTCCTCTGGAGAGGTTTTGATAAATCTCCCCCTATAATGTTCAGAAAGTCCGTCGCCATGTTCAGTTCTTTCACAATACGTCTTCTTGTCCAGTGGCCTCCAAAGTGTGGAACCTCCAGATGTTGCAAAACTACAACTCCCAGAATGCCCGGACAGCCGTTGGCTGTCCGGGCATTCTGGGAGTTGTAGTTTTGCAACATCTGGAGGTTCTACACTTTGGAGGCCACTGTTCTAGTCCCATAGTCGCATGATAATATCACAAGAGCATATAAAAAATATTTTAAAAAAAGACATCCTACCTTTCCATACAAACGCTTGTCCCAGTCATCTCACTATTTCACTGAAGGTTCATCCTCCTCTTACTCCATCCCTTCTTACATCTCAGTTCCTCGTGCTACATTCCCTTGTGAGTGCGCTGTCCCTCTTTTAAGCACCCTGTGTCATGTTACTGAGAACAATGCCAGCAGTATACCTGCGCCCCCTAGTAGTCATTATGTAGCACTGCAGGACAGCAGTTTAACACTAGATATTCTAGCGATGGCCAAGATTCATTGCACTTCCCTTGCTGCTAATACAATGCTATACACCAGTGTATCTAACCTGTGGCTCTTCAGCTGCTACAAAACTACAACTCCCATCGTGCATTGCTGTCCAAAGGCTGTAGACCATTACTGATCATCATAAATCGGCACGCATACAGTGAGGTTTTGCACGGAGCCCCCAACAGAGGGAGATAATTTTATGATTTTTTAGTAGAGATGAGCGAACTTACAGTAAATTCGATTCGTCACGAACTTCTCGGCTCGGCAGTTGATGACGTATCCTGCGTAAATTAGTTCAGCCTTCAGGTGCTCCGGTGGGCTGGAAAAGGTGGATACAGTCCTAGGAAAGAGTCTCCTAGGACTGTATCCACCTTTTCCAGCCCACGGGAGCACCTGAAAGCTGAACTAATTTACGCAGGAAGTCATCAACTGCCGAGCCGAGAAGTTCGTGACGAATCGAATTTACTGTAAGTTCGCTCATCTCTAATTTTTAGGTTTCTTCCATTTGTAAATAATCACACCAACTTGGTGATGATCTTGTAGCCCAATCCGGCCATGTTTAGGTCTACAGTTTTGTCTTCGACATCCTTGGACAGCAATTTGGTCTTGGCCATGGTGGAGAGCCTGGAATCTGACTAATTGCTTATGTGGACAGGTGTCTTTTATACAAGCTGAGATTAGGAGCACTCCCTTTAGCTCCTAGAGGATGTGGAATGTCCCTGTATGCACTGGCTGTCTGGAATATGGCGCCTCAAGACGTACAGGACTATGAAGTGGATTATAGAGCACAGGTCTCGCCGGTAACGGCAAACATCAGTGGTCATGCTGATACCCACCATTAACCCTTCAGATACTGTGATTAGAGATGAGCGAAGTTACAGTAATTTGATTTGTCACAAACCTCGCGGCTCGGCGGTTGCTAACTTTATCCTGCACAAATTACTTCAGCCTTCAGGCACTCTGGTGGGCTGGAAAAGTTGGATACAGTCCTGGGAGACTCTCCTAGGACTATATCCACCTTTTCCAGCCCACCGGATCACCTGAAAGCCGAACTAATTTATGTAGGCTAAAGTTAGCAACCGCCGAGCTGTGAGGTTTGTGACGAATCGAATTTCTGTAACTTCGCTCATCTCTAGCTGTGATCAATACGGATCAAAGGATCTGATTGAAGTATTAATGGGGGTGCAAAAGACTCATCAGGCCACCTGCAGTGCGATTACGGGGGGTCCGAGGAGTCATGATGGCGACCAGAGGTCTGTGGCCACTCTCGCAGCCTTTTCTATGGTCTGCCTTATGCATAGCACTGATCAGTATTTGCAATGAAAAGATTACTATAAAAAGTCACTATTTGAAACAAGTACGAGAGATCAGCTCTTCGATGAAAGTCCAGAGATCAGCTGATGGGGAGCAGTAGGTGGCCACATATTACTTTGCAAGGAGGTAGGACTATGTAAAAACGCAGCTGCAGCCACTTTTGAATCCCAATCTCTAATGGACAAAATCTGTCTCCTTCTTCCTCTGGCAGTTCACAGCATAGTCCCTTCTTACTTTCACTGCAGGAGAAGTCGTCTTAGGCTGGGTTCACACTACGTTTTCTCCCATACGGGAGCGCATACGGCAGGGGGGAGCTAAAACCTCGCGCTCCCGTATGCCTTCGTATGTGCTCCCGTGTGTCATTCATTTCAATGAGCCGGCCGCAGTTAAACGTTCGGTCCGTTCGGCTCATTTTTGCGCCGTATGCGCTTTTCCCCCGGACCTAAAACTGTGGTCAACCACGGTTTGAGGTCCGGTCGTAAAAGCGCATACGGCGCAAAAATGAGCCGACCGAACGTTTCACTCCGGCCGGCTCATTGAAATGAATGACACACGGGAGCACATACGAAGGCATACGGGAGCGCGAGGTTTTAGCTCCCCCCTGCCGTATGCGCTCCCGTATGGGAGAAAACGTAGTGTGAACCCAGCCTTAGCTATACTGCTGGAGGATCTGCCTTCTTTAACAAGCAAAGTGGAATTCTATTTTTTCTTCACTTAACCCATTAAGGACCAGGCCCTTTTTGGCCTTAAGGACCAGACCAATTTTATTTTTGCATTTTCGTTTTTTCTTCCACGCCTTCAAAAAAATCATAACTCTTATATTTCCATCCACAGACCCATATGAGGGCTTTTATTTTTTTGCATCACCAATTGTACTTTGTAATTACATCACTTATTTTACTATAAAATGTACGGCGCAACCAAACAAATAATATTTATGTGGGAAAATTGAAAAGAAAACCGCAATTTAGCAAATTTTGGAAGGTTTTGTTTTCACGCTGTACACTTTCCGGTAAAAATGACAAGTTTTCTTTATTCTGTGGGTCAATACGATTAAAATGATATCCATGTTGTATGCTTTTCTATAATTGTACCGCTTATAAAGAATCTCAAACCATTTTAACAAAATCTGTATGTTTGAATTGCCCTATTTTGACCACCTATAACTTTCAAATTTTTCCGTATATGGGGCGATATGAGGGCTCATTTTTTGCGCCATGCTCTGTAGTTTTTATCGGTACCACTTTTGCTTAGGTTTTACTTTTTATTAATTTTTTGGGGAATAAAATGTGACAAAAAAAGCAGCAATTTTGGACTTTAATATTTTTACGTTTACGCCGTTCACCAAACGGGATAATTAACAATATATTTTAATAGTTCAGACTTTTACGCATGCGTCGATACCAAATATGTTTTTTACGCTTTTTTGGGGGTAAAATGGAAAAAACTGACGTTTAACTTTTTTATTGGGGGAGGGGATTTCTCACATTTTATCACTTAATTTTACATTTTTTTAACTTTTTTTTTTTACTACACTTCTTATGTCCCCATAGGTGACTATTCATAGCAATCAGTTGATTGCTAATCCTGTTCAGTGCTATGTATAGGACATAGCACTGCTCAGTATTATCGGCTATCTTCTGCTCTGGTCTGCTCGATCTCAGACCAGAGCAGAAGACCCCGGGAGACAGCCGGAGCCAGGTGAGGGGACCTCCGGCCGCCATGCTGGATGATCGGATGGCCGCGGCAGCACTGCGGGCTATCCGATCATCCATTCAAAGTACCGCACTGCCGCAGATGCCATGATCTGTATCACGGCATCTGAAGGGTTAATGGCGGACATCCGCGCGATCGCGGATGTCCGCCATTACCGGCGGGTCCCTGGCTGCTGATAGCAGCCAGGACCTGCCGGGCATGACGCGAGCACCGTTCCGGTGCTCGCGATCATGGCGGCGCGTAAATGTAAGTCATGGTGCCCTAAGTACCACGTCACCATGACGTACATTTACGTCCATTGTCGTTAAGGGGTTAACAGAAGCACTACGCAGAAACCTGGATGTGAGGAAATGCCACTTGTTTGGCTAACCAGCACTTAGCTCAGTAGGTGGACATGCACATTGCTATACACTTTGGACAGCAGGTGGCACCATAATAAAATGATAACCAAGTTCCGGACAACTTAATTAAAGTAGTAGTCCAGTTTAGAAAAATGAATCCCCTGTCCAAAAGATAGAAAATAAGTATCAGATTGCAGGGGTCCCCAAGCGATCTCCTGCCTGGCCCTTCGCTCTCCCCACAAATGGAGCTGTGTTGACCACTGCATGCCCTCTCCATATATCTCTATGGGAGAACAGGAGATACACGAGTACAGCACTTTGGCTCTCCCATAGAGATGAATGAAGGCCACATGCTGACCCACCCTCCGTGCATGAGAAGAACTGGTGTGCCATGCAGGAGATCCTGTGACCTGACACTTTGGATAGGGGATACATTTTTCTAAATGGATAACTCCTTTAAAGCGTACCTGTCAGATCCCACAAAAAAAACAGAACAGTTTTTTGCTACTCAGTACCTCCTCCTGATCATGTACATGTAATTTTTATGTCTCTATCACCAATATTTTTTAAAAAAATAGCATATTACAGCTGCTCAATGTCTTTTCCATCTTGTCAAAGGGAGGGGACTAGACCTTCTGTTGCCTGCACTGTGATGACTCCTCCCCCTCCCTCACTCTGCTGACTCACTGCTCTGGGGAGCCTGGCAGCCCTGCTCTGTAACCCTTTCCTCTCTGGATTTATGCTGTAACACACACACACTGGTTATTGGAGATTACCTGTACTTTACCACCAAACACAATATGGTCAGTGTATAACTTCTTATTTTCCTATGTCATTCATACCTCAGGAACTGGTCACAGCAGGAAAAATTTACAGCTTTAAAACAGGATTAGATACATTACTGGAACAAATTAACATTAATGCTTATGAAGAAATATAAAATCCCATCCCTTCCCCAATATCGCGCCACACCCCTATCCTTCAATTCCCTGGTAGTACGGTTGAAAAAAGACATACGTCCATCAAGTTCAAACTATATGTATCATCCTTAAGCAGTTCCTTAATGCTGGGAATTGTAGTTTTGGAATTGTTGGAGATACAGTGTTTGGATAACTCTTTTTACAGCCGTGTTGCCTTCAGCTGTGTGCCTACACCTTTTGCAAAACTACAACTCCCAACATGCCCATACATGCTTTCACTGTCCAGGCATGCTTGAAATTGTAGTTTTGCAACAGCTGGAGGCACATGATTGTTTTTTTCCAAGATGCACAACATATAGAAAAAAGTTTTCATATCTGACCGTGCTCATTTAAATTCATTTGTACAGAATTAAAATAAATGTAAACACACCAAAAGCATAGAAATATAAAACAGAGGACACTGATCAGATTCAAAACTGTTCACCTTTAATGTAGTAAAGCCGATTGCACTTTTAACTATTTTAAAACGTATGAACCAAAAACATAGAAAATATCAGTTCAGAAAACACAGCAGAGAGGTAGGACAGAGTCAGAGAGAAGGCGACCATCTATGGGAAGACAAATAAATAAAGGTTATGACAAGATACGCTGACGGGTCATGTTGTGGTATCAGATATGGTTAAGTACTGTGTAGACAGGAGCCTGGTAGACATACAGGACAGAACACAAGCAGTTGTCCTGAAGATGGACTATTCCTTGAAGTCAAGAAATTGCTGCAGTTTTTTCCGATGTTCTGAAGATAGAGGAACAGAGCTGGGGAAAAGAAACGGGTTCAGGTTTATAGGATTTTTATTATCAACAGTTATTCCCTATCCAATGAGCAAGTTATAAACAAAGCTAAGCTTGGCAATGCTGGGAATCCCCATAGGCAGTGAATGGAGTGGTGGCTGAGCATGCGCGGGGTGATCCAGTTACTGTAGGGGACATTTCACCTAAATGCCGTTAATCTGCAGGGGTTCCAGCAATTGGCCTTATAGCGATCACCTAGTCATCCCCTATTCCAGTGTGCCTCCAGCTGTTGCAAAACTACAACTCCCAGCATGCCCGGACAGCCGTTGGCTGTCTGGGCATGCTGGGAGTTGTAGTTTTGCAACAGCTGGAGGCACACTGGTTGGGAATCACTGGTGTGAGGTTTTACAATGTTTTGAATTTTTATTTTATTTTTTAAATTTAATTAATAATATTTGGGGGTTTCTTTCTTTTTCAGTGTGATCTTTTCTAATATGTGACTTACATATTCTGGGAATTGTAGTTTTGCAACAGCTGAAGGCACACTGGTTCAAAAATAGTGAATAATGGATAACTGGGACTTTTTTTTTTGACACTTGTTATACAAGAGCCCTTCCCCTGAATTAAATTCTTACTGTAAGGTCTCTCCAAATGTTGTGGTTATCCTGTAGATTGCAGTCTTCAGAGTGGATCTAACCGCGAACCTTACTGTCTTGTAAGAAGAATCTACTATACTTGATGTAGACCTGGCTGGTTTGCTCGAGGCATGTGGAAGCTTAAAATGCTTTTCGACAGCCTGGAAGAAACAAATATAACAAAACAAAAACAAAAAGTCCAATAAATAGCAGCACCAAAATTGGCGACTCTCCTGACATCTCTATCTTAGCAGAAACATAGAAATCCCCATAAGAACTTTTTTTTATTTTTTATTATTATTATTATTTTTTTTTAATAGAACACTTTTTTCCCTCTATCGGCTCCATTGGGGGCCACAGACCGTGGGTGTATGCTGCTGTCTCTAGGAGATGTGACACTATGGTAATAAAAAAAGGTCGTCTCCTCCCAGCAGGATATACCCGCCTTCAGGCCCTGAGCTAATCAGATTAAGCTTAGTGTCTAAAGGAGGTGGACATGGGCTGGAATTCTCCAGACCAGGTCTTCTGATTTATTGTTTTCCTAGTATAGGGACGTGTTAGTTTTTTTATTCCTTTTTCTTTCCCGTTTTCAGGTGGGGACTCAGGGATTCCAGTTCCCTGTTTCCCCATTGCGAGTAAGGGGGCACAGACATTGCGTATATGCGCTGTTCAGCCCCCCCCCCCCCCCCCCCCCCCCCCCCAACGGTCAGCGCCTGGTGGCTGACAGCCGCGGCGCTGGTACGGGCCGGGTGCTCTTAGCGCCGTCTTACTTTCACTTTCTCCGGCAGCGCCTTATATGCAGCTGACAGCCGCGGCGCTGGTACAGGCCGGGCGCTCTCAGCGCCGGCTTACTTTCACTTTTTTCGACAGTCTCTGCCGGCGTATAGGCCGCCCGCTCTATTTCCCCGAGCGCATATGCGGCTGACGTGCGCTCGGGACAAGGAGTGGGCGCCATTACAGCTTCTTCTTAACCAGTCTATAGCTCCGCCCACAGGGCTGTCTGAGCTCTTCAGAGGCGCGAACTAGCATCCAATCAGCGCCGTGGCGCGCGATTTTCAGTTAGAAGGGGCCAATTAGTTACTGCCTCTGCTTCGGGCACGCCCCTCTCTCTATTGGCTAGCCTGTTTCTTACACTCTAGCTGCACGGAGTCGAGTTCTCCTCACTGCAGCTGCCAGGGGACACAGACTAGGGTGAGAAAGTTCCTGTCTCTTTTCTCATTATGTCCGTACCCAGAGCTGTTCCTCCCTCTAAACAGAAACCTGGTTCGTCA
This sequence comes from Hyla sarda, assembly GCF_029499605.1. Taxonomy (NCBI): domain Eukaryota; kingdom Metazoa; phylum Chordata; class Amphibia; order Anura; family Hylidae; genus Hyla; species Hyla sarda. The sequence goes on from NC_079195.1 coordinate 200,106,538, forward strand.
GTGACTTATTTTGTCTGTAAGCACTGTAATACCAAGATGCCTGGCTCTGCTGAGCCCACTTGCCCTGCCTGCTCCACTGCTCCCCCAGACCCCCTGGTATCCCCGGATGCCCTTTCAGTTCAGGTGGATTCAGCCGCTCCACCAGCCTGGGTTTCTTCCCTGACCCAGTATATGGCTGACTTGACCCAAGTCTCCCGTTTGGTGGCTGAGGCCTCCCGGGAAGTGGTGTCCGCCTTGAAGGGGTCTTCCTTGCACAGGGCCTCAGAGGGCCCGCTCCTCGTCTCCACATACTTCACGCTCTCACAAGCGTACTAGGGGTGCCTCGTCTGACTCTTCCATTGAGTCTTCAGATGGACGTGGGCGTTCAGTGGATCCACCAATCTCCCAGATCTCTAAGGAGACTACACTGCCACTGGCAGATGGCGTTGCCTTCAAGGATTCCACAGACAAGAAGGTAGAATCCTTAGCGAAGTTTGCCTCTGAAGCAGCTGGCTCTTCTCTTCTTCCCATCTTTGCCTCGACATGGGTGTCCAAGGCCCTGTCGGAGTGGTGCCAAAAGCTTGATCAGGATATCTTAGCGGGATCTCCCCCAGAGGATCTATCTGGGGACTTCCTGTGCGCAGCTTCCATGCAGTCAGCCCGTTGTTTTGTCTTTGCTGTGGGTCACCTAGCGGCTCTCCGCCGCTCTATGTGGCTTAAAGCTTGGAATGCGGATGCCGCTTCCAAAAGGTCTCTCACTGAGCTTCCTTTTACGGGTGGCCGTCTTTGTGGCAAGCGCCTTGGTGAGATTATCTCTGAGGCAACGGGAGGTAAGAGTTCCTTGTTGCCTCAAAATAATGCTTGCCCTACTTCCCAAAGGAAGTCCTCTTCCTTTCGGACCTTTGGCTCCAGCAAAGGGTCCGGGAAGGCGCCTTCGTGGGACAAGAAGGCTCCCTCGTTCCGGGCGCGCCCGTCTTGGAAGTCGGACTCCAACCGGTCCGGCCGTTTTTCGCCCAAATCAGGCAACCGCAAACCCACTTCTGCATTTTCAATTCGTAGCCCTCGCCTTTGGTCTGGCCACGGCTCCTCGGGTCTTTACCAAGATCGTTGCGCCAGTGATGGGCCTGTTACGGTTGAGGGGAGTCTCAGTGATACCCTACATGGACGACCTTCTCATCAAGGCTCCAACCAGAGCCCAGACTCTGGAGAATGTGAATGTCACTCTCCACACTCTGGATCGCTTCGGGTGGATGGTCAACCGGGACAAGTCCGTCCTCCGTCCTACCCAGTCTCTAACCTTCTTGGGACTTTCGCTTAGAGACGGCCTCTGCCCGAATTTGACTCCCGCCGGACAAACGTCTGGCGCTTCTGTCGGGGGGTCCGCTCCCTTCGGACCCAGGTCTCAGTCCCCATCCGTCCCATCCTGGGTCGGATGGTGGCAACTATGGAGGCCGTACCCTTTGCCCAGTTTCATTACTGCCCCCTTCAACTGGTGATTCTCTCTCGATGGGACAGGTCTCCTCTGTCCCTCGATCATCAGAATGTTCTCCCTCGCAGGGTCAGTCAGTCTCTGCTCTGGTGGCTCTGCTCCCCCCTTCTTCTCCAAGGGCGGTCATTTCTTCCCCTTCACTGGCAGGTTGTTACAACGGATGCCAGCCTGTCGGGCTGGGGCGGGGTGTTCAAGGATTGGACGGTTCAGGGACTCTGGTCTCCCCGAGAGGCACTTCTTCCGATAAACATATTGGAATTACGGGCGATTCTTCTTTGTCTTCTTCATTTGGAGTCCCGGCTTCAGTCCCGTCCTGTCCGCATCCAGTCGGACAACGCCACGGCCGTGGCGTACATAAATGAACAAGGCGGCACTCGCAGCTCGGCAGCCATGGCCGAGGTGACCAAGATTCTCATCTGGGCGGAAAGCAATGTTCCGGCCATTTTGCCGATTCACATTCCGGGAGTCCTCAACTGGGAAGCTGACTTCCTCAGACGGTCCTCACCTGACCCCGGCGAGTGGTCTCTACATCCAGAGGTCTTCGCGTAACTCTGCGACCTCTGGGGTGTTCCAGACGTGGACCTCTTCGAGTCCCGACACAATCGGAAGATCCTTCCTTTTGTGTCCAAGTACCGGGACCCTCAGGCTCTGGCCGTGGACGCCCTAGTGATTTCTTGGGCGGGGTTTGCCCTACCGTATCTCTTCCCTCCCCTTCTGCTCCTTCCCAGGGTTCTGAGGAAGCTCAAAATAGAGGACATCGCCGCCATTCTGGTAGCTCCAGATTGGCCCCGAAGGTCGTGGTACGCCGACGTAGTCAGGCTCCTGGACGACGCTCCACTGCGCCTTCCGCTCCGTCCGGACCTGCTCTCTCAGGGTCCTCTTTGCCACCCCAATTTACAGTCGCTGCATTTGACGGCATGGCGGTTGAGACCGCGGTTTTGAGGGCCCGCGGGTTCTCTTACCGAGTCATTCACACCATGCTCAGGGCTCGTAAGCCCTCCTCAGCAAGAATTTACCACCGTACTTGGCGGTCTTATTTTCGTTGGTGTGAAGCTCAGGACTTATCCCCTGTAACCTTCTCGGTTCCCTGTCTTCTCTCCTTTTTGCAGTCTGGTTTGGAACTGAGGTTGTCGCTCAGTCCCCTTAAAAGGTCAGGTTTCGGCCCTTGCTGTTCTTTTCCAGCGGCCCCTGGCTTCTAATTCTCATGTCCGGACCTTCCTTCAAGGAGTGGCGCACGCTGTTCCTCCTTATCGGTCACCCTCTCCCCCTTGGGACTTGAATTTGGTTCTGAGTGCCCTCCAGGGTGCACCCTTTGTGCCCCTTAGAGAGATGTCTCTCCGCCTCCTTTCTTGGAAAGTGGCGTTTCATGTTGCTATCACCTCCATCCGGAGGGTGTCTGAATTGGCAGCTCTTTCCTGCCATTCTCCGTTTCTGGTGATCCACCAGGACAAGGTTGTTTTCCGGCCAGATCCTTCCTTTTTGCCTAAGATGGTTTTGGCCTTTCATCTCAATGAGGACATTGTCCTCCCGTCTTTTTGTCCTGCTCCTTCTCATCCTAAGGAGCGCTTACTACACAAGCTGGATGTAGTTCGGGCTGTTCGGTCCTATCTCTCCATCACTTCTTCATTTCATCAGTGTGATTCCTTTTTCGTCCTTACGGAAGGTCTCGGTGGATTCGGTCTGCCATTTCGGTAGCCTATCGCTGTAAGTGGGAAGATTCCTCCTTTCAGGGTTGTGGCTCATTTTACCCGTTCTGTTGGGGCATCCTAGGCTCTCCAGAATAGAGCCTCAGCCTCGCAGATTTGCAAGGCGGCTACCTGGTCGTCTTTGCACACTTTCTCGAGGTTCTACCCAGTTCATATCCTCACATCGGCTGATGCTAGTCTGGGCCGTAAAGTGTTGCCGGCGGCAGTGGATCAGCAGTCTGTCTGACTGCTTATCTGCCCACCCAAGGGACAGCTTTGGGTACGTCCCACGGTCTGTGTCCCCCAATGGAGCCGGTAGAGAAAAGGAGATTTTTGTTTACTTACCGTAAAATCTCTTTCTCGGAGGATCCATTGGGGGGACACAGCTCCCGCCCTTTTTGGGGTTTCCTTTGGTTCTCTGTCCGAGGGGGTGTTGTTCAGTTATGTTTTTTCTTCTGGTTCTCGGACAGTTTTGAGTTTCTCTTTGACCTGTTGGTCTCCTCTTTTGCTCTGGAACTTAAACTGATTAGCTCAGGGCCTGAAGGCGGGTATATCCTGCTGGGAGGAGCCAACCTTTTTTAAATTACCATGGTGTCACACCTCCTAGAGACAGCAGCATACACCCACGGTCTGTGTCCCCCAATGGATCCTCCGAGAAAGAGATTTTACGGTAAGTAAACAAAAATCTCTTTTTTTTAAAGGTGTTGTTCCCTTCCTCTGTTATTCCTCCTGGAAATGTAAATGATAAAATCACTGACCAACAGGTGCTGTTACCATGCCCAATATTAAAGGTGTTATCCAGGAAAAGAAAAGTAGAGTTGATTTCTTCTAAAAACAGCACCACACCTGTCCTCGGGCTGTGAGTGGTATTAAAACTATGCTCCATTCACTTCAATGGAACAGAGTTGTAATACCACACTCAACCTAAGGATAGGTGTGGTGCTGTTTTTTCGTGCAAAATCAGCTCAGTTTTTTCTTATCCTGAAGGGTCCGATTGCTGGGACCCCCTGCGATCTCCTGAACGGGGCGGCGGCAGTCTGCAGGAAGCAGCGGCAGACAAGCCCCCTCCATGTATTTCTATAGGATCGCGGAGGGTCCCAGCGGTCGGACCCCCCGCGATCTATAACTTATCCCATATCCTCCAGATAGAATATAAGTTATATTCCAATTCCAGTTTTTGCTAAGACGAGTCAGAGTGTGTAAAAACGCTATTTTTTGATAAGGGAGATGGAAACACAGTTATCGATTTAGTCCTACATTTCCAGGAGGAGCAACAGAGGAATGGCAGAATGCAGAAGCCTGAGAGAAAATGTTTTGTTTTTTTCCCAAGGGGGAAAACATATTTACTAAAACAGACATATAAGAAGAGATTCATAACAAGAATCTTTACTTTGCCCACTAGTTGACTGGTGTGTGCAGGAGTGTGCGTGAGGCGACCTTTTTTCTGTCTGTTTTGACTGATAACAGTCCACTCCTGTATTATCCTCAGGAATAGACTACAGCACCCATCAGGTATTTGACACTCACCTCTTGTAGAGTAAGAAGTGTGGCGAGTATGTTGGAGAGAGTAGTCTGTACTACCCCCATTCTGTCTTCTGAGAAGGATGCTGACACCAGATGTGACAGACCTTTAAAAAGAAAATATATATATATATATAAAAAAAAAAAAAAAAAAACACAAGACGACAGGGATTACTATGGACGAAGCAGGTGTTGGGAATCAAGAGTGTCCATAAGATGCATTTGATATGTCTTATGCAACACACACAAAAAATAAAATAAAAAGCCCATGTAGGAGAGGTGTTAAAGGGGTACTCCGCCTCTAGACATCTCGTCCCCTATCCAAAAGAAAAGGGAATAAGATGTCTGATAGCTGGGGTTCCGCTGTTGGGGACCCCCGCGATCTCTGCTGCGGCACTCCAGACATGCTCCCTCCCCTCCATTGGTTAGGGGATAAGATGTCTAGGGGCAGAGTACCCCTTTAAAGATGTGCTCCTTTTCCTATGACAGCTCCACATGACCGTCACCTGCAGCAAATCTGGCCACTGTAGAGTTCCCCTTATAGTTCTTATCTACAAGCCCAGCCCTGCACAGGGTTAACATTTTATGTTGTAACAGTGGGAAATAAGTGTTATGTCTTGTGAAGTACTCAATATAGAGATTTATCAATAATGTTAAAGATGCAAATTAGGGATCGACCGATTATCGGTTTGACCGATATCGGCCGATATTCACGATTTTGGACGTTATCGGTATCGGCAATTACCTTACCGATAATCCTATAATGCACATTTGTTATATGGCCAAAATGAGGTCACTATTCATTCAAATCTATGGGGCCCGGTACCTAACATGCACATATACACCAGAATCCCATTTAGACAGAGGCTGCTGTCATATCTTCAATATACATTGCACATCATATTTTGAACCCAATCTAAGATGTTAGAGATAATTTATACCCAAAATGGATGTAGGGATCTCCACCTAAAACTGTATTCCAATCATTCCAAGTCCACAATCCCTAAACTGGAGTCGCTGTTGATGGTGGTTCATGACTTCAGCTTTATATATTTAAAGGGGTACTCCGGCCCTAAGACATCTTATCCCCTATGCCAAGGATAGGGGATGTCTGATCACGGGGGTCCCGCTGCTGGGCCATCACCCCCTCTCCCATAGACTTGCATTGAGGGGGCGGGGTGTGATGTCACACGGGGCAGAGTCGTGACATCACGATACTCCGTCCTTGTGATCGAGAGACATAAGACTTGGAGCCTCCAGCACTTCCTGCAGTGCTCGCAGGTGGGTGCTGCATGCTAGATTGCAGGGGTCCCCAGCGGAGGGACCCCAGTGATCAGACATCTTATCCCCTATTCTTTGGATTCATGATAAGATGTCTTAGGGTCGGAGTACCACTTTAAAATGTTTCACGCATATACATGGCTATACATAACTAAGCTTACCCTGTTACACAATCAGGAAGAGAAACTAGCTCAGGGTTCAACCTCACCTTCTAAAGCCCAAATGTGGATCTGTGAATCAGCAAACACTTCCTGACTAGAGGCCTCTGGATGCTGTAAAGAAAAGAAAAAAGGAGATTTTTGTTTACTTACCGTAAAATCTCTCTCGGAGGATCCATTGGGGGACACAGACTGTGGGTGTATGCTGCTGTCTCTAGGAGGTGTGACACTATGGTAATAAAAAAAGTCGGCTCCTCCCAGCAGGATATACCCGCCTTCAGGCTCTGAGCTAATCAGTTTAAGTTCCAGAGCAATAGGAGGAGACCAACAGGTCAAAGAAAAACCCAAAACTGTCCGAGAACCAGAAGAAAAAACATAACTGAACACACTCTCGGACAGTGAACCAAGGAAACCACAATAAGGGCGGGAGCTGTGTCCCCCAATGGATCCTCCGAGAAAGAGATTTTACGGTAAGTAAACAAAAATCTCCTTTTCTCTATCGGCTCCATTGGGGGACACAGACCGTGGGACGTACCAAAGCCGTCCCTTGGGTGGGCAGATAAAAAGTCAGGCAGACGGCCGATCCACTGCCGCCTGCAACACTTTACAACCCAGACTAGCATCAGCCGATGCGAAAGTATGAACTTGGTAGAACCTCGAGAAAGTGTGCAAAGACGACCAGGTAGCCGCCTTGCAAATCTGCGAGGCCGAGGCTCTATTCTAGAGAGCCCAGGATGCCCCAACAGAACGGGTAGAATGAGACACAACCCTGAAAGGAGGAATCTTCCCCTTACAGCGATAGGCTTCCGAAATGGCGGACCGAATCCACCGGGAAATGGTGGCTTTGGAAGCAGGTTGTCCCTTGCGACGACCTTCCGTAAGGAAGAAAAAGGAATCACACTGATGAAACGAAGAAGTGATGGAGAGATAAGATCGAACAGCCGAACTACATCCAGCTTGTGTAGTAAGCGCTCCTCAGGATGAGAAGGAGCAGGACAAAAAGACGGGAGGACAATGTCCTCATTGAGATGAAAGGCCAAAACCATCTTAGGCAAAAAGGAATGATCTGGCCGGAAAACAACGTTGTCCTGGTGGATCACCAGAAACGGAGAACGGCAGGAGAGAGCTACCAATACAGATACCCTCCGGATGGAGTTGATAGCAACAAGAAACGCCACTTTCCAAGAAAGGAGGTGGAGAGACACCTCTCTAAGGGGCTCAAAGGGTGCTCCCTGGAGGGCACTCAGAACCAAATTCAAGTCCCAAGGGGGAGAGGGTGGCCGATAAGGAGGAACAGCATTCGCCACTCCTTGAAGGAAGGTCCGGACATGAGAATTAGAAGCCAGGGGCCGCTGGAAAAGAATAGCAAGGGCCGAAACCTGACCTTTAAAAGGGGACTGAGAGACAACCCCAGTTCCAAACCGGACTGCAAAAAGGAGAGAAGACGGGGAACCGAGGTGGTTACAGGGGATAAGTTCTGAGCTTCACACCAACGAAAATAAGACCGCCAAGTACGGTGGTAAATTCTTGCGGAGGAGGGCTTACGAGCCCTGAGCATGGTGTGAATGACTCGGTAAGAGAACCCGCGGGCCCTCAAAACCGCGGTCTCAACTGCCACGCCGTCAAAAGCAGAGACTGTAAATTGGGGTGGCAAAGAGGACCCTGAGAGAGCAGATCCGGATGGAGCGGAAGGCGCAGTGGAGCGTCGTCCATGAGCCTGACTACATCGGCATACCACAACCTTCGGGGCCAATCTGGAGCTGCCAGAATGGCGGGGACGTCTTCTGTTTTGAGCTTCCTCAGAACCCTGGGAAGGAGCGGAAGGGGAGGGAACAGATAGGGTAGGGTAAACCCCGCCCAAGGAATCACTAGGGCGTCCACGGCCGGAGCCTGAGGGTCCCAGGACTTGGACACAAAAGGAAGGATCTTCCGATTGTGTCGGGACGCGAAGAGGTCCATGTCCGGAATGTCCCAGAGGGCGCAGAGTTGCGTGAAGACCTCTGGATGTACGGACCACTCGCCGGGGTCGGGTGAGGACCGACTGAGGAAGTCCGCTTCCCAGTTGAGCACTCCCGGTATGTGAATCGCCGAAATGGCCGGAACATTGCTTTCCGCACAGATGAGAATCTAGGTCACCACGGCCATGGCTGCCGAGCTGCAAGTGCCGCCTTGTCGATTTATGTACGCCACAGCCGTGGCGTTGTCCGACTGGACGGGACTGAAGCCGGGACTCCCAATGAAGAAGACAAAGAAGAATCGCCCGTAATTCCAATATGTTTATCGGAAAAAGGGCCTCTCGGGGAGACCAGAGTCCCTGAACCGTCCAATCCCTGAACACACCACCCCAGCCCGACAGGCTGGCATCTGTTGTAACAACCTGCCAGTGAAGGGGAAGAAATGACCACCCTTGGAGAAGAAGGGGGGAGCGGAGTCACCAGAGCAGAGACTGACTGACCCTGAGAGGGAGAACAATCTGACGATCGAGGGACAGTGGAGATCTGTCCCATCGAGAGAGAATCGCCAGTTGAAGGGGGCGGTAATGAAACTGGGCAAAGGGTACGGCCTCCATAGTTGCCACCATCCGACCCAGGACTTCCATACAAGTGCGGATGGGGACTGAGACCTGGGTCCGAAGGGAGCGGACCCCCGACAGAAGCGCCAGACGTTTGTCCGGCGGGAGGCAAATTCGGGCAGAGGCCGTCTCGAAGCAAAGTCCCAAGAAGGTTAGAGACTGGGTAGGACAGAGGACTGACTTGTCCCGGTTGATCATCCACCCGAAGCGATCCAGAGTGTGGAGAGTGACGTCCACATTCTCCAAAGTCTGGGCTCTGGTTGGAGCCTTGATGAGAAGGTCGTCTAGGTAGGGTATCATCTAGTCTCCCCTCAACCGTAACAGGCCATCACTGGCGCAAGGATCTTGGTAAAGACCCGAGGAGCCATGGCCAAACCAAAGGGGAGGGCTACGAATTGAAAATGCCCCTCCGGAACCGCAAAGCGGAGGTACCGATGATGGCCTGGAAATATTGGCACATGGAGGTAGGCATCCTTGATGTCCACCGATGAAAGAAACTCCCCTTGTTCCAGGGACGCCACCACTGAACGGAGAGATTCCATTCGGAAGTGGCGGATAAGAAGATGACGGTTGAGACGCTTGAGGTCTAGGATTGGTCGCACAGAACCTTCCTTCTTGGGAAACACAAAAAGATTGGAATTGAAACCCCGTTCCCCTGGAGGAAAGGGAACGATAACCCCCTGGAGAAGCAGAGACTGGAGAGCCTCTCAAAATTGCTTCACCAGAGAAGGAGATCGGGGCCCGGGATCGAAAAAAGCGATCCCTCGGAAGGGAGGCCAATTCGATTCGGTAACCATTGGACACCACGTCCCTGACCCAAGAGTACTGAATGTGTGAGGTTCAGATGTCTCGAAAAAGTAAGAGACGACCTCCCACCCAAGAAGAAACCGCAGGTGGGGGCCTCACTTCATGCAGAAGTGGGTTTGCGGTTGCCTCATTTGGGCGCAAAACGGCCGGACCGGTTGGAGTCCGACTTCCAAGAAAGGGCGCCCGGAACGAGGGAGCCTTCTTGTCCCGCGAAGGCGCCTGCCCGGACACTTTGCTGGAGCCAAAGGTCCGAAAGGACCAAAAAGAAGAGGACTTCCTTTGGGAAGTAGGGCGAGCCTTATTTTGAGGCAACAAGGAACTCTTACATCCAGTCGCCTCAGAGATAATCTCACCAAGGCGCTTGCCAAAAAGATGGCCACCTGTAAAAGGAAGCTCAGTGAGAGACCTTTTGAAAGCGGCATCCGCATTCCAAGCTTTAAGCCACATAGAGCGGCGGAGAGCCGCTAGGTGACCCACAGCAAAGGCAGAACAATGGGCTGACTGCATGGAAGCTGTGCACAGGAAGTCCCCAGCTTTAGAGCATTGGAGAGCCAGAGCAGATAGATCCTCTGGGGGGGATCCCGCTAAGATATCCTGATGGAACTTTTGGCACCACTCCGACAGGGCTTTGGACACCCTTGTCGAGGCGAAGATGGGAAGAAGAGAAGAGCCAGCTGCTTCAGAGGCAAACTTCGCTAAGAGGGAGGGGAAACCACCTTAGTGACAAAGTCCTTGTCAAATGGATAACGTTCTTGAATCGTCTTGATTCCCGGGAACCTCTTGTCTGGATGTTACCATGCAGATTCCAGAATGTCGTCAAAGTCAGCGTGCGAGCTGAACCTTTGAGGTGCTGGCTTAGCACGATGAAAGGATACTGCTGGAGTGACATCCGAAGATCCTGAGTCCTCTAAGTGAAAGGTGTCTCTTATGGCTGTCACCAATGAGTTCACAGTTTCAACTGAATCCGAGCAGTCCTCTGAGTCAGATTCCGGCTCGGAAGCCTTGTCCGCCAGTTCACCAGGAGAATGTGAACGAGTAGAGGCAGTCCTGGAGGGGGGGCGACCCTGACCGGGTACGCGGCTCTGGCATGGCAGAGCGGCGACTCCGAGAACGTTCTCTGGAGGAGCGACATTTGTGCCCAGGGTGACAGGGGGCGGGACCCACGAGGGGAACGCCCACGTCTATCTGAAGACTCAATGGAAGAGTCAGACGAGGCACCCCTAGTACGCTTGTGAGAGCGTGATGTGGAGACGAGGAGCGGGCCCTCTCAGAGGCCCTGTGCAAGGAAGACCCCTTCAAGGCGGACTCCACTTCCCGGGAGGCCTCAGCCACCGAACGGGAGACTTGGGTCAAGTCATCCATATACTGGGTCAGGGAAGAAACCCAGGCTGGAGCGGCTGAATCCACCGGAACTGAAAGGGCATCAGGGGGTACCAGGGGGTCTGGGGGAGCAGTGGAGCAGGCAGGGTAAGTGGGCTCAGTAGAGACAGACATCTTGGTATTACAGTGCTTACAGACAAAATAAGTCACTGACGTTCCAGGTTTCTGTTTAGAGGGAGGAACAGCTCTGGGTACGGACATAATGAGAAAAGAGACAGGAACTTTCTCACCCTAGTCTGTGTCCCCTGGCAGCTGCAGTGAGGAGAACTCGACTCCGTGCAGCTAGAGTGTAAGAAACAGGCCAGCCAATAGGAAGGGAGGGGCGTGTCTGAAGCAGAGGCACTAACTAATTGGCCCCTTCTAACTGAAAATCGCGCCCAAGGTGCTGATTGGAGGCTACTTCGCGCCTCTGAAGAGCTCCTACAGCCCTGTGGGCAGCGCTATAGACTGTCCGAGAAGAAGCTGTAATGGCGCCCGCTCCTTGTCCCGAGCGCACATGTCAGCCGCATATGCTCTCGGGGAAATAGGCAGCCTATACGCCGGCAGAGACTGCCAGATAAAGAGATAGTAAGCCAGCGCCGCGGCTGTCAGCCGCATATAAGGCGCTGTCGGAGAAAGTAAAAGTAAGCCAGCGCTGAGAGCGCCCGGCCCGTACCTGCGCCGCGGCTGTCAGCCACCTATAAGGCGCTGCGGACATAGCCGCAAGTAACCACACACACACACACACACACAGTGAAGTGCCCAATGTAAAACATAGATGACATGCCCCCTAAGATGCCACTGCTCCCCCAGAATAAAAGTCCAGCCCCTGTATAAGCCAGCCCCATAACCTGAAAGGTGGGCCAAAAACAGGGGATCTCCAGAGGTTGCAAGACCGTACCTAAGGAGAAAAGGGGGGAAAGTACTTACCTCAGTCAGAAGAACTTACCTAATGAAGTCTTCAGTGAAGTCTTCAGTCAGCTTTAGTTGCCTGCATCACGCCTGGCTGCTATGCGCGAGCAAGGTGAGCAGGGAAATAGGGGACCCAGACCCATGAGGTACCAACCCAGGCACTGACCGTTGGCGAGGGGGGGGGGGGGGGGGGTAAACAGCGCATATACGCAATGTCTGTGCCCCCTTACTCGCAATGGGGAAACAGGGAACCGGAGTCCCCACCTGAAAACAGGAAAGAAGAAGGAATAAAAAACTAACACGTCCCTATACTAGGAAAACAAAAAATCAGAAGACCAGGTCTGGAGAATTCCAGACCATGTCCACCTCCTCCAGACACTAAGCTTAAACTGATTAGCTCAGGGCCTGAAGGCGGGTATATCCTGCTGAGAGGAGCCGACTTTTTTATTACCATAGTGTCACACCTCCTAGAGACAGCAGCATACACCCACGGTCTGTGTCCCCCAATGGAGCCGATAGAGAAAAAAAAAAAAGTTATTGAGCAGACCTGTACAAATATATGATATAAAAAACTAGGGATGCACCGAAATTTCAGCTGCCTAAAATTATCGTCCAAAAATGCCCCTTTCAGCATTGTCGGCCGAGTTAAATTCCGCTGAAAATTTAGCAGGGTGTGGCTTAACCCCCTTCCCGACCCATGACATACATGTACGTCATGGGTCGGGGGAGGACATGACATGGGCCGTGTCATGAACGGGAGATGCCTGCTGCTACCAGCCGCTGACATCTGCCTGTAATGATGGACATCAGAGATTGCTCCGATGTCCGTCATCGACCATACCCGGCAGCCCCCTGCTAATTCTTGTAGCGGGGGGAAGCCGCTAATGGTCGGCATATGGTGATTGCCGCGGCTGGCTTTTAACCCATTAGATCGCCGCTGTCAAAGCTGACAGTGGCGCCTAAAGAGACATGTAAATGCACCCTGGTGGTCCAGTGGGGGCGCGCCCCCCCCCCTTATTAAATTATTATGTTTTTGATCCTGTGAACGGTGTAAAAGCAAAAAGATTCCAAACGCAAAAAATTGCTGATTTCGGCCAAGCACAGCCTAAATTTTTGGACCAATATTTCCCTTTCGGTGCATCCCTACAAAAAAAACTTATCTAGTCTATGCCAGGACTTGAATACACACAATATACATCTTCTATCAGGATCGCCATGAATCAGTTTAAATAATTCCTAATCTGGTACCTATTTGACCCCAGGGACAATGGATTAAAGGAATTTTACAACAAAATTAAGTATATTACTATAGGTTCCTTTGGCTACATAAAAGGCTTAATGTAGAGTTTTAAATAAGTAAAAGTTAAAGGGTTTATCCAGCATTTTAGCAAAATTCATATTCTGCAGCTCCCGTTTGGCTCTGGACACCACTTCAGTCAGTGATTGGCTGAGCAGATAGGTCCTGCACCAAGTGCTTGTCTCGGAAGACAACGATGATCGGGGGGCCAGACTGAGCCAAAATGGGAGCTACAGGGCCTAGGTAAGTATAGATTATTATTTTTTTTCCCCAGCCCCCAGCAGGAATTTCATTTTAGCAAAATGCTGGATAAACCCTTGAACCCATCTCACAAACTTACCTTGCTGAATAGATACGTAAACAAAACTCGTTTTCCAAAGAAATGTTTGATCTAAGAGAACAAAAAATGAAAATAAAAAATCCATTACACAATGCAAAATGGTAAACGAACACGAAATAAACGCTCAATACATACAGTCAGGTCCATAAAGATTGGGACATCTACACAATTCTAAAATGTTTGGCTCTATACACCACCACAATGGATTTGAAATGAAACAAACATGATGTGCTTTAACTCCAGACTGTCAGCTTTAATTTGAGGGTATTTACATCCAAATCAGGTGAAGGGTGTTGGAATTACAACAGTTTGCATATGTGCCTCCCACTTGCTAAGGGACCAAAAGTAATGGGACAATTGGGTTCTCAGCTGTTCCATGGCCAGGTGTGTGTTATTCCCTGATTATCCCAATTACAATGAGAAGATAAAAGGTCCAGAATTAATTTCAACTGTGCTATTTGCATTTGGAATATGTTGCTGTCAACTCTCAAGATAAGATCCAAAGAGCTGTCACTATCAGTGAAGCAAGCCATCATTGGGCTGAAAAAACAAAAACAAACCCATCAGAGAGAGAGCCGAAACAATAGGTGTGGCCAAAACAACTGATTGGAACATTCTTAAAAAGAAGAAACGCTCCAGTGAGCTCAGCAACACCAAAAGACCCGGAAGACCAAGGAAAATAACTGGAGGATGACTGAAGAATTCTTTTCCTGGTGAAGAAAACCCCTTCACAACAGTTGGCCAGATGAAGAACACTCTCCATACAATACATTTACAAGAATAAACCCAAATACATGTAAATGCTACGGTCGTCTGCCAGGAGATCTATGGCAAGAGAAGACTTACTTAAAAGGGTGGGTCCTGATAGTGTCATCCCGAGGACCAAAGTAAGGGACCCAACTGAATCAGGTGGCCGTGAAGTGGCAAATGGGCTACCTGATTCAGTACGTATACTAACTACCTTATATTATTTTTTTCTAATGGTGTTAAGAAGCTACAGATCAGAGTACAACATGTGAATGTGCGGCCATGAATTTTTTTTCTAAATTTGTCTCTTTTTTGGGGTGGGGCCTTCAAGCCTAAAACATTAATCACGTATCCAGCATTCAGATTGCAGGTGGTCCAACATCTGGGACTTCTACTGACCACAAAAATTGGGGACGACTCAATTCAGAGACATAACTATGGCTAGAAGTGCTAAGGTAGCAAGCGCCCAGCCACTTCAAACAACATCTATGTCTCTAATATAAGCTTAAAATATTGATTAAATATTCAAAAAAAAAGTTACAGAATGAAGATTTCAATTATACACTAAATATAGCATTTGCATGTCGGGGAATATGTAAGTCACATATTAGAAAAGATCACATGGAAAAATAAATAAAGTAAGAAACCACCAAATATTAAATAAAAAAAAATAAAAAAATAAAAATTGGAAAAACATTTTAAAACCTCACACCAGTGATTCCCAACCAAGGTGCCTCCAGCTGTTGCAAAACTACAACTCCCAGCATGCCCGGACAGCCAAAGGCTGTCCGGGCATGCTGGGAGATGTAGTTTTGCAACAGCTGGAGGCACCCTGGTTGGGAATCACTGCCTCACACCTTAGGTTTGAAAAAGGACTCCATTTGCACCCTCCTCTTGTAAAATATCATGTGCTGGTCATTAGAGATGAGTGAACTTACAGTAAATTCGATTCGTCACAAACTTCTCGGCTCGGCGGTTGCTGACTTTTCCTGCATAAATTAGTTCAGCTTTCTGGTGCTCCGGTGGGCTGGAAAAGGTGGATACGGTCCTAGGAAAAAGTCTCCTAGGACTGTATCCACCTTTTCCAGCCCACCGGAGCACCGGAAAGCTGAACTCATTTATGCAGGAAAAGTCATCAACTGCCGAGCCGAGAAGTTCGTGACGAATCGAAGTTATTGTAAGTTCGCTCATCTCTACTGGTCATACATACAGCAGCATACCCTTCATTTCCTGCACCTACCTGCTCCAGTCTTTTGTGGAGCCATGTATAGAGGATCCGCTGCCCGGCACCGCCAGTAGAACTAGAGCCGGTTTTAGAGAGAGGAGAAACTTCTGAACCGTTGCTCTGGATGTCTATTAAAAAATAAATACATAAAATGTAAAAGATTTAGTATTATTCGTCCTGTGATCATATGATAAGATAAACACCATAAGCTAGACTTTCAGATATAGGACATCCTATCACGTTAGTATTAAAGGGGTACTGCGGTGGAAAACTTTTTTTTATTTTTCTGGTGCCAGAAAGTGAAACAGATTTGTAAATTACTTCTATTAAAAAAATCTTAATCCTTCCAGTACTTATTAGCTGCTGAATACTACAGAGGAAATTATTTTCTTTTTGGAACACAGAGCTCTCTGCTGACATCACGAGCACAGTGCTCTCTGCTGACATCTCTGTCCATTTTAAGAACTGTCCAGAGTAGGAGAAAATCCCCACAGAAAACATATGCTGCTCTGGACAGTTCCTAAAATGGACAGAGGTGTCAGCAGAGAGCACTGTGCTCGTGATGTCAGCAGAGAGCTCTGTGTTCAAAAAGAAAATAATTTCCTCTGTAGTATTCAGCAGCTAATAAGTACTGGAAGGATTAAGATTATTTTAATAGAAGTAATTTACAAATCTGTTTAACTTTCTGGCACCAGTTGATTAAAAAAAAAAAAAAGTTTTCCACCGGAGTACCCCTTTAATCCTCGCTATTGAAGCCCTGAAAGCATGACTAGATACGTAAACAAGCTATTGCACTCACCCGACTCACAAGTCCACAGCTTGGCACCTCTTCTCATAACATGGGGGCTCTGTACAGATCCATGCCATGGAGAACTTTGCTCAACACTAGCAATGCGACCAACTGCGGGAGAGGCAAAAGGACTACCAGAGTCCCATCTTGATTTCAGAGCAGGACCTTGCTTCAGTAGTGAAGGGAAAGGGGTCTGCGGAGTTGGAACAATGTTTGGTGAAGGCTCAACTGTGTCATTGATGAAAGAGGTACCTGAAAATGAATTAAAAGGGTGTATATTATTTAGAAAAAAAAAAAAAAAAAAAAAACACTTGACATGCTGCCCAGACATAGTTTTGATCGTACCGGGTCCCACTCCTGAGACCGGCTGTGATCGCTAGTTATAAGCCTGAGGAAGTTTGCAGCAGCACACGGCTTACTCCCCGGCTGTCAATCAAATCTGACCTTTTCTCTATACAAGTTTAAGCAGCGAAAAGGTCAGATCTGTCGACTGGCCAGGGGGTCGAGAGCAATGCCGTGCACTTCCCTGGCTTATAACTAGCAATTGCAGAGGGTCTCTTGAGTGAGGTCTGGTTAGATCAAAACGATAAAAACAGAGTGAAACAGAGAGACAGAGCATTGTTACTTTTGGCAAATTAAAATATAAAAGAAAAGCATAAAGGGAGGGTAAATGAGGAGCAATGGTTTCAAGCACATTACTAGGACGGCACACCTGAGCTGCTGGAAGACTTTCTTGTCTCTGAAGAGGATGATGAGAGTCGGACACGTCCATTACTTGCAGCAGCTTCCTGATGAGCAACAAGTCTTGATGTCAAATTGGTTAATACCCCTAAGCACTCCCTAGAGATAGCGGTCCAATTGTGAGGATGTCCTCCTGTCAAATATAAAGGGAAATTATCAAGTTCCTATTTAGTAGTCTATTGGTAGGGGAAAGTGACCCTGTCTTCCAAGCATTATCAAGTAGTGCATACCTGGCTGGCTGAGGCTGAACACTTCTTGTCTTCGATATGGAGAATATTGAGAGAGGAGCATCAGATCTTGGAAAGCCAAATACTGTGGAGGACAAACAAAATGCAACATAAAAATTACAACAAGTCTCCTTTATATCTAGATGAAGAACATTGGGGGGGGGGGGGGGAGATTCATCAAAACCTGTGTAGAGAAATAAGAGAAGCAATCTGATTGGCTGCTATGGGCAACTGCACCACTCTTACTAAACATAGGTTTTTATAAATCTCCGCCATTTGGTATCATGGTGTATATTAACACTAACTGAACAAAACATATGGTAGGTACATTCATGGAACAAAGGCTGATCAAAGAAGGTTGCTTTGACTGTCTAGCAAAGTGTTTCCCAACCAGTGTGCATCCAGCTGTTGCAAAACTACAACTTCCAGCATGCATGAACAGCCGGAGACTGTCCAGGCATGCTGGGACTTGTCGTTTTGCAACAGCTGGAGACACACTGGTTAGGAAATACTGTGCTAGCTTCTGACGAGTGCTAAGGAGTCCAGAAAGAACAAGAAAGGCTGTAGAGAGTGTTTACAAGCAGTAGCCGACCCTCTATGACGTATATATGTATGAACCACTAAGGTAAACAGGTCTGAAAAACACCTCTTTATATCACTCACTTTAAGCAGAGGAGAACTGCAGCTCAACATGTTTGGAAGACATTTATTTGCTTCTTCGGGAAATGCTGTCTGCACAGGAAACTTGTGCGCCTAGAAGTATAGACGGGTTAACAATATAAGAGCAATAAAAGGAGACTACAAAAGAACTAGTCTGCATTCGTGTAAGTGAAGGCAGATTATAAAAAAAAATTATGATATGTATGCACACAAACCTCTGTATATAATACAGCCTTGCTAAATTACAGAAGAAACGAGCTTCTTCACGTCATGGGCTTACTTGAAAGTAATGCAATTATTTTAAATGTATGGTTTTCTGTATTATAGCTGCTTTCATGCTAAAAATTGGTCTGTAAAACAAAAAGGTAGAATCTCCCAGTAGTTGGGTAGGAAATCCTACCCTATTAGGTAAAAGCACCCAAGGAAGTGGGTGGAGAATCTCACCTATAAGATAGAAGTCCCCAGAAGGTAGGTAGGGAATCACCCTATTAGGCAGAAGCCCCCAGTAGGTAGTGAATGCCCACTTAAAGCTAGAAGACCCCCATTATAAGCAAGTATGGAATCCACAGTATAAGGCAGAAGCTCACAGTAGGTTGGTAAGGAAGTCTCCCTTTTAGGTAGAAGCCCTCAGTAGTTAGGTAGTCCAATAGGTGGGGAACCTCCTATTACATAGATGCCCCCATTGGTTGCGACCAACTGCGGGAAAGGCAAAAAGACTACCAGAGTCCCATCTTGCTTTCAGAGCAGGACATTGCTTCAGTAGTGAAGGGAAAGGGGTCTGGGGAGTTGGAACAATGTTTGGTGAAGGCCAAATGTGTCATTGACGAAAGAGGTAGCTGAAAATGAACTAAAGGGTGTATATTATTTAGAAAAACACTTGACATGCTGCCCAGACATAGTTTTGACCGTACCGGGTCCCACTCCTGAGACCCGCTGTGATCGCTAGTTATAAGCCTGAGGAAGTTTGCAGCAGCACACAGCTGACTCCCCGGCTGTCAATCAAATCTGACATTTTCTCTATATAAGTCTAGGCAGCGAAAAGGTCAGATTTGTCGGATGCCCAGAGCAATGTTATGCACTTCCCTGGCTTATAACTAGCAATTGCAGGGGGTTTCTTGGATGAGATAAGCCTCTTTCAAAAGAAAATAATAAAAATCCCACTCACCTCTCCTGTGCTCCTCTGCTCTGTTAGTGGTGAAGGACCTTTTCCTGCAAGCCAAAGTGGTGCAGGACCTGCCGCAAGAGAAAATTACATAATTGAGTGGCAGGTTCTGCACCACTCTAGATAATGAAGTGAAGGATAAAGAGGCCTCAGCTCAGGAGGGTTTTTATTTTTTTTAATGGCCTGCTGGTTTTTATAATGGCCTGCTGGTACTCTAGTTTCCATTATGACATTTTTATAAATAAGGCCCAAAATCTATACAGGACCTAGAAAGGTTTATTACAATAGATTCGTACTACTAACCTCTGTAGCATAGATCTGGAAGAGCAGCCATGCGATGTACCAGGTGGTGAGAAGGAACACACCAGACACCCAAACATGGTAAAAGAGTGACAAGTCCAGGAGTCCACGAAGAGTATCCAGGGGTGGCAAGTGTCTGCACAGAAAATAAGAATACCACAGGTCTGTGACTACAATACAATTGTGTATTTATTAATTGTATGGATTATACAACAGACAGACAACTTGCAGCCTATAGTGTTGGTCTGTGTAGCCCCCAGCCATGCCTTCCGCCTACTTTATTTGGGGGTTCCCCTTTGTTTCTGTCAGCACTCCATAAAAAAAAGTTAAGGTGGCTGCAGCGATACAGCATTGCGGCGCACACACACAATGTATGCCAATGTTTCACAACCAGTGTGCCTCCAGCTGCTGCAAAATGACAACTCCTAGCATGCATGTACCAAAGAGGTAACTGGTTCAAAAACACGACTCACTTATCCATATGGAGGTTCATGACTACTTGAATCCATTTTCTTGGAATATAGCCTGGAATAAAAAGACAGAATTTAAGAGAAGTGTGTATACTTTATGTGTCTGTGTATATAAGAGATTAGAATAAAAAATAAAATCATACCCAGAAAAAAATAGAGAGCGGTCAAATTCCGGGCCAGGTATAGAGACTGGACACCGCTATATTTCAGAAGTTTTGGGACACTTTGACGGAACTGGAAATACTTGAATTGCTTAAAGAGAAGAGAAAGTTGTTTAATATTTAAATCATACATGTAACATGTGACACATAGATCAATTGTGAAGTAGAATATTAAAAAAGCATCACTATTAGTTTGGAAATCAGCTTTGTTTAGCTGATCATGAAAGAGATGAGCAGAGAGTTAGGGTATGGTCACACTGAGGAATTGGAGAGGAATTTACCTGAGTAATTCTGCTTCAAAACATCCAACAATAAAAGTTCCATTGACATTAAAGGACAAGTCTCACAGTAAACAATTGTTCATCTTTTAGTGCAGAAGGTAAAGTTATACAGGTTTGTAAATCACTTCCATTACCAATGCTGCTTAGAAACCAGCTTTATCTGCATTCTTCTGTCTGACAGGAAATTCAGCTGTTCCAGGTTTTCATGACTTTCGACCCCCTATTCAGGCTGTTATCAGCAGCATCCAGGGGCCGTGACGTGACAATTACCCAGAAAACCCCTGTGCTGCAGAGAGGTGACTGAGCTCGGGCTTAGCCCCTCCCATCTGATGAATATTCACACTGTCCTCCCTCTGTTCTGCAGTGATTGGCTGAGCAGCACTGCCTATATGCCGGCTGATTCAGATCATAGTTCTCTCCCCTCTCCTTGCTAATGTTTTTACACTGAGAACGGAGGAGAGGGGGGAGGGGAGGGAGCTGTCACACTGAGCACTGGGGAGAGAGGAGTGCAGGGCAGAGGAGGGGGGAGGTGATTGTGCCACTGTAAAGCTGTTTCATTGAGAGGAGGAGGGGGAGGGAGTGATTTTACAGTGTAAAACTGCAGCTTCAACTCCAGGGTCCCTTTCTCTGAGCACTTTGTTTCCTCGTGGCCACCCTGCTGTATTGGGCTATGATTGGAGCTCAGTGTTATGTGGGAGTGGCTAGCATAAGTTAGGGGAGGTAACAAGCTCTCTGCTCAGGCAGCTGAGAGCAGGAAATGTGAGCAGTGCATGCAGGGAAATGTAGTCTTTGAGATCACAGGCATAGCCACCATAACCAGGAAGTAACTGGAATTTATGAGCTGAATAGCTGGTGAATGGGGGGGCGGAAAAAAAATCACAAACATGTCAGAGAGGTGGTAGGTGAATATACTATGGAATGGCTAGGTATCTTTTTTTTCTTTGCTGCATGGGATATCTTCTTTAACTCCTTGGGGACGGAGCCAATTATAACCCTAAGGACGGGAGAATTTTTTGCACATCTGACCACTTCAAGCATTAATAACTCTGGGATGCTTTTACTTTTCATTCTGATTCAGAGACTGTTTTTTCGTGACATATTCTTCTTCATGTTAGTGGTAAATTTTTGTCGATACTTGCATAATTTCTTGGTGAAAAATTGAAAAATGTTATGAAAAAAATGAAAAATTTAAATTTTTCTAACTTTGAAGCTCTCTGCTTGTAAGGAAAAAGGAGATTTTTGTTTACTTACCGTAAAATCTCTTTCTCGAAGGATCCATTGGGGGACACAGCTCCCGCCATTTTGGGGTTTTTCCTTGGTTCTCTGTCCGAGGGTGTGTTCAGTTATGTTTTTTCTTCTGGTTCTCGGACAGTTTTGGGTTTTTCTTTGACCTGTTGGTCTCCTCCTATTGCTCTGGAACTTAAACTGATTAGCTCAGAGCCTGACGGCGGGTGAATCCTGCAGGGAGGAGCTGACTTTTTTTTTATTACCATAGTGTTACACCTCCTAGAGACAGCAGCATACACCCACAGTCTGCGTCCCCCAATGGATCATTCGAGAAAGAGATTTTACGGTAAGTAAACAAAAATCTCCTTTTCTCTATCGGCTCCATTGGGGGACACAGATCGTGGGACGTACCAAAGCCGTCCCTTGGGTGGGCAGATAACAGTTAGGCAGACGGCCGATCCACTGCCGCCTGCAACACTTTACGACCCAGACTAGCATCAGCCGATGCGAAAGTATGAATTCGGTAAAACCTCGAGAAAGTGTGCAAAGACGATCAGGTGGCCGCCTTGCAAATCTGCGAGGCCGAGGCTCTATTCTGGAGAGCCCAGGATGCCCCAACAGAACGGTAGAATGAGCCAAAACCCTGAAAGGAGGAATCGTCCCCTTACAGCGATAGGCTTCCAAATTGGCGCACCAAATCCACCGAGAAATGGTGGCCTTGGAAGGACGACCTTCCGTAAGGACGAAAAAGGAATCACACTGATGAAACGAAGAAGTGATGGAGAGATAAGACCAAACAGCCCGAACTACATCCAGCTTGTGTAGTAAGTGCTCCTTAGGATGAGAGGGAGCAGGACAAAAGGACGGGAGGACAATGTCCTCATTGAGATGAAAGGCCGAGACCACCTTAGGCAAAAAGGAAGGATCTGGCCAGAAAACAACCTTGTCCTGGTGGATCACCAGAAACGGAGAACGGCAGGAAAGAGCTGCCAGTTCAGACACCCTCCGGATGGAGGTGATCGCAACAAGAAACACCACATTCCAAGAAAGGAGGCGGAGAGACACCTCTCTAAGGGGCTCAAAGGGTGCACCCTGGAGGGCACTCAGAACCAAATTCAAGTCCCAAGGGGGAGAGGGTGACCGATAAGGAGGAACAGCGTGCGCCACTCCTTGAAGGAAGGTCCGGACATGAGAATTAGAAGCCAGGGGCCGCTGGGAAAGAATAGCAAGGGCTGAAACCTGACCTTTAAGGGAACTGAGAGTCAACCCCAGTTCCAACCCCGACTGCAAAAAGGAGAGAAGACTGGGAACCGAGAAGGTTACCGGGGAGAATTCCTGAGCTTCACACCAACGAAAATAAGACCGCCAAGTACGGTGGTAAATTCTTGCGGAGGGGGGCTTACGAGCCTTGAGCATGGTGTGCATAACTTGGGAAGAGGACTTGGGAAGAGAACCCGCGGGCCCTCAAAACCGCGGTCTCAACCGCCACGCCGTCAAATGCAGCAAATTGGGGTGGCAAAGAGGACCCAGAGAGAGTATGTCCGGGCGGAGAGGAAGGCACAGAGGAGCGTCGTCCAGGAGACTGACTACGTCGGCGTACCACGACCTTCGGGGGCCAATCTGGAGCTACCAGAATGGCGGGGACGTCCTCTGCCTTGAGCTTCCTCAGCACCCTGGGAAGCCGGAGCGGAAGAGGAGGGAACAGATAGGGTAGGGCAAACCGCGCCCAAGGAATCACTAGGGCGTCCACGGCCAGAGCCTGAGGGTCCCGGTACTTGGACACAAAAGGAAGGATCTTCCGATTGTGCCGGAGCGCGAAGAGGTCCACGTCCAGAATGCCACAGAGGTCGCAGAGCTGCGCTAAGACCTCTGGATGAAGAGACCACTCGCCGGGGTCGGGTGAGGACCGAGTGAGGAAGTCCGCTTCCCAGTTGAGCACTCCCGGAATGTGAATCGCCGAAATGGCCGGAACCTTGCTCTCCGCCCAGGTGAGAATCTTTGTCACCTCGGCCATGGCTGCCGAGCTGCGAGTGCCGCCCTGTCGATTTATGTACGTACGCCACGGCCGTGGCGTTGTCCGACTGAACGCGGACAGGACGGGACTCCCAATGAAGAAGACAAAGAAGAATCGCCCGTAATTCCAATATGTTTATTGGAAGAAAGGTCTCCTGGGGAGACCAGAGTCCCTGAACCGTCCAATCCCTGAACACGCCGCCCCAGCCCGACAGGCTGGCATCCGTTGTAACAACCTGCAAGTAAAGGGGAAGAAACGACCACCCTTGGAGAAGAAGGGGGGAGCGGAGCCACCAGAGCAGAGACTGATGGACCCTGTGAGGGAGAACGATCTGACGATCAAGGGACAGAGGAGACCTGTTCCATTGAGAAAGAATCGCCAGTTGAAGGGGGCGGTAATGAAACTGGGCAAAGGTTATGCCCTCCATAGTTACCACCATCCGACCCAGGACTTCCATACAAGTGCGGAAGGAGACTGATACCTGGGTCCGAAGGGAGCGGACACCCGACCGGAGCGCAAGACGTTTGTCCGGCGGAAGACAAATTCGGGCAGAGGCCGTGTCGAATCGAAGTCCCAGGACCAGATTCTCCAGTCTGGGCTCTGGTTGGAGCCTTGATGAGATAGGGTATCACCGAGATTCCCCTCGACCGTAACAGGCCCATCACTGACGCAAGGATCTTTGTAAAGACCAGAGGAGCCGTGGCTAGACCAAAGGGGAGGGCTACAAATTGAAAGAGCCCCTCCGGAACCGCAAAGCGGAGGTACAGATGATGGCCCGGAAATATTGGCATATGGAGGTAGGCATCCTTGATGTCCACCGATGAAAGGAACTCCCCTTGATCCAGGGACGCCACCACCGAACGGAGAGATTCCATTCGGAAGTGGCGGATGAGAAGGTGACGGTTGAGACGCTTGAGATCTAGGATTGGTCGCACAGACCCGTCCTTCTTGGAGACCACAAAAAGATTTGAATAGAAACCCCGAAACCGTTCCCCTGGAATTACAGGGACGATAACCCCCTGGAGAAGCAGAGACTGGAGAGCCGCTCTAAATTGCTTAGCCAGGAGGAGGAGACCGGGGGGCCAAGGATCGAAAAAAGCGATCCCTCGAAAGGGAGGCGAATTCGATCCGGTAACCGTTGGACACCACGTCCCTGACCTAAGAATCCTGAATGTGTGAGGTCCAGATGTCTCGGAAAAACAAGAGACGACCTCCTACCCGAGAAGAAACCGCGGGTGGGGGCCTCACTTCATGCAGAAGTGGGTTTGCGGTTGCCCGATTTGGGCGCAAAACGGCCGGACCGGTTGGAGTCCGACTTCCAAGACGGGCGTGCCCGGAAAGAGGGAGCCTTCTTGTCCCGCGAGGGCACCTGCCCGGACCCTTCACTGGAGCCAAAGGTCCGAAAGGACCGAAAGGAAAAGGACTTCCTTTGGGAAGTAGGGCAAGCCTTATTTTGAGGTAACAAGGAACTCTTACCTCCCGTTGCCTCAGAGATAATCTCATCAAAGGAGTTTGCCAAAAAGACGACCACCCGTAAAGGGAAGCTCAGTGAGAGACCTTTTGGAAGCGGCATCCGCATTTCAAGCTTTAAGCCACATAGAGCGGCGGAGAGCCGCTAGGTGACCCACAAAGGCAGAACAAAGGGCTGACTGCATGGAAGCTGTGCACAGAAAGTCCCCAGCTTTAGCGCATTGGAGAGCCAGAGCAGATAGATCCTCTGGGGGGGGGGGGGGGGGGGATCCCGCTAAGATATCCTGATGGAGCTTTTGGCACCACTCCGAAAGGGCCTTGGACACCCATGTCGAGGCGAAGATGGGAAGAAGAGAAGAGCCAGCTTCTTCAGAAGCGAACTTCGCTAAAGATTCTACCTTCTTGTCCGTGGGATCCTTGAAGGCAGCGGCATCTGCCAGAGGCAGTGTAGTCACCTTAGAGATCCTGGAAATTGGTGGATCCACTGAGGGAGGGGATACCACCTTAGCGACAAAGTCCTTGTCAAATGGATAACGTTCTTGAATTGTCTTGATTCCCGGGAACCTCTTGTCTGGATGTTTCCATGCGGATTCCAGAATGTCGTCAAAGTCAGCGTGAGAGCTGAACCTTTGAGGTGCTGGCTTAGCACGATGAAAGGATACTCCTGGAGTGACATCCGAAGATCCTGGGTTCTCCAAGTGAAAGGTGTCTCTTATGGCTGTCACCAATGAGTTCACCGTTGCAACTGAGTCCGAGCGGTCCTCTGAGTCAGATGCCGGCTCGGAAGCCTCGTCCACAAGTTCACCAGGGGAATGTGAATGAGTAGAGGCAGTCCTGGAGGGGGGCGACCCAGACCGGGTACGCGGCTCTGGCGTGGCAGAGCGGCGACTCCGAGAACGTCCTCTGGAGGAGCGACATTTGTGCCCAGATGATAGGGGGTGGCGGGACCCACGAGGGGAACGCTCACGTCTATCTGAAGACTCAAAGGAAGAGTCAGACGAGGCACCCCTAGTACGCTTGTGAGAGCGTGATGTATGAGGAGACGAGGAGCGGGCCCTCTCAGAGGTCCTGCGCAGGGAAGACCCCTTCAAGGCGGACACCACTTCCCGGGAAGCCTCAGCCACTGAACAGGAGACTTGGGTCAAGTCAGCCATATACTGGGTCAGGGAAGAAACCCAGGCTGGGGGAGCAGTGGAGCAGGCAGGGCAAGTGGGCTCAGCAGAGCCAGACATCTTGGTATTACAGTGCTTACAGATATATTAAGTCACTGAAGTTCCAGGTTTCTGTTTAGAGGGAGGAACAACTCTGGGTACGGACATAATGTGGGAAAAAGGAGACAGGAACTTTCTCACCCTAGTCTGTGTCCCCTGTCAGCTGCAGTGAGGAGAACTCGCTCCGTGCAGCTAGAGAGACTGAACAGGCCAGCCAATAGGAAGGGAGGGGCGTGCCTGAAGCAAGGCACACAGTAACAGACCCCTTCTCACTGAAAATCGCGCCCGCAGCGCTGATTGGAGGCTGCTTCGCGCCTCTGAGAGCTCCCAGCCCTGTGGGTGGAGCTACAGACCGGCCGAGAAGAACTGTCATGGCGCCCGCTCCTTGTCCCGAGTGCACATGTCTAGCCGCATATGCGCTCAGGGGAATAGAGCGGGCGGCCCAAACGCCGGCAGAGATTGCCGGCGAAAGTGAAAGTAAGCCGGCGCTGAAGCGCTCGGCTCGTAGCAGCGCCGCGGCTGTCAGCCGCGTATAAGGCGCTGCCGGCAAAACTAAAGTAAGCCGGCGCTGAGAGCGCCCGGCCCGAAACAGCGCCGCGGCTGACAGCCGCATATAAAGGCGCTGGACGTAGTTGCACCAAACACAACATAAAGTAAAGTGCCCCATAATACATGCCCCCTCAGTAGGGAGTGGCGTAGTGGCGTCTATGCAGTGTACTAGGCCGGAGCCTGCCCGGAGTGGAGAAGATGACCGCCGGAGAAGGACAGCCCGGACTGGTTCACTCTTCACCCGGAACACCCCGGACACTACAGGAAGGAAGGATGGATGGCCCGGACCACCCCCATTCTGGGTAAGTTTAATTTTTTTATTGACTCGGAGGGTGGGGGAGGGGCCCGACCGGTATAGCGTTATGGGCAAAAATCCATACCGGTATACCGCCCAGCATCACGGTGGGGGGTGCGACGTGGTGCGGTGGGTCGGCGGTGCGGTGGGTCAGGGCATTATCGGCTTATCGGCAAGGTAATTGCTGATACCGATAATGCCCAAAATCATGATTATCGGCCGATAATATCGGCCATACCGATAATCGGTCGATCCCTACCCCTCAGGTGCCACTGCTCCCCCACCCACTTTTCTCCGTACCTATGGAGAAAAAGGGTACTTACCTCAGTCAGAAGAACTTTCCTAATGGAGTCTTCAGTCAGCTTTTTGTCCCTGCATCACGCCTGGCTGCTACGCGCAAGCGAGGCGAGCAGAGAAATAGGGGGACCCGGACCCATGAGGTACCAACCCAGACGCTGACCGTTGGCAAGGGGAGGCAAACAGCGCATATACGCAATGTCTGTGCCCCCTTACTCGCAATGGGGAAACAGGGAACCGGAGTCCCTTAGTCCCCACCTGAAAACAGAAAAGAAAAAAAGGAATAAAAAAACTAACACGTCCCTATACTAGGAAAACAAAAAATTAGAAGACCTGGTCTGGAAAATCCAAACCATGTCCACCTCCTTCAGACACTAAGCTTAAACTGACTAGCTCAGAGCCTGAAGGCTGGTATATCCTGCTGGGAGGAGCCGAATTTTTATTACCATAGTGTCACACCTCCTAGAGACAGCAGCATACACCCACGGTCTGTGTCCCCCAATGGAGCCGATAGAGAAACAGACATTCCAAAAAATTATATATTGATTCACAAATACAATATGTCTACTTTATATTTGCATCATAAAGTTGACATGTTTTTACTTTTGGAAGACATCAGAGGCTTCAATGTTCCCATTTTTCCCAAAATTTTCAAAATCAGAATTATTCAGGGACCAGTTCAGTTTTGAAGTGGATTTGAAGGGCCTTCATATTAGAAATACCCCACAAATTAACCCATTATAAAAACTGCACCCCTCAAAGTATTCAAAATGACATTCAGAAAGTTTGTTAACCCTTTAGGTGTTTCACAGGAATAGCAGCAAAGTGAAGGAGAAAATTCTAAATCATTTTTTACACTAACAAGTTCGTGCAGACCCAGTTTTTGAATTTTTACAAGGGGTAATAGGAGAAAAGCCCCCCAAAATGTGTAACCCAATTTCTCTAGAGTAAGAAAATACCTCATATGTGTATGTCAAGTGTTCGGGGGGCGCAGTAGAGGGCTCAGAAGGGAAGGAGCGACAATGGGATTTTGGAGAGTGAATTTTTCTGAAATGGTTTTTGAGGGGCATGTCACATTTAGGATGCCCCTATGGTGCCAGAACAGCAAGAAAACCCCCACATGGCATAATATTTTGTAAACTACACCCCTCAAGGCACGTAACAAGGGGTCCAGTGAGCCTTAACACCCCACAGGTGTTTGACGACTTTTCGTTAAAGTCGGATGTGTAAATGGAAAAAAAAAATTTTTCACTGAAGTTCAGTTTTTCCCCACCAAATGTAACATTTGTACAAAGGGTAATGAGAGAAAACCCCCCCCCCCAAAATTTGTAGTGCAATTTCTCCTGAGTACAGAAATACCCCATATGTGGCCCTAAACTGTTGCCTTGAAATACGACAGGGCTCTGGAGAGAGCGCCATGCGCATTTGAGGCCTAAATAAGGAATTAGCAATAGGGGCAGACCCGGTTACCTACAGTAAAATCCTACAGCAGTGTTTCTCAAACAGGGTGCCTCCAGCTGTTGCAAGACTTCCAGCCTGCCAGGACAGTCTATGGCTGTCCGGCAATACTGGGAGTTGCGTTTTTGCAACAGCTGGAGGCTCAGTTTAGGAAACACTGCTGTATGAGACGTTTTCATTTTTATTGGGGGGGAGGGGGGACGTGTAAGGGGGTGTATATGTAGTGTTTTACTTTTTATTATTTGTTAGTGTAGTGTAGTGTAGTGTTTTTAGGGTACATTCACACTGGCGCAGGTTCACAGTAAGTTTTCCGCTGGGAGTTTGAGCTCCGGCGGAAAATTTTACGCAGCTCAAACTTGTAAAAGGAAACACACTGAAAACCTGCCCGTGGGAATGTACCCTGTAAAATGACAACTCCCAGAATGCACAGACAGACTGTACATGCTGGGAGTTGTAGTTTTACAACAGCTGTAGGCACACTGGTGAGGAATTACTGAGTTAGAAAACAGACTGGTTGGGATCACTGAGCTAGAGTCTGTTTTCTAACTCAGTAATTCCTCACCAGTGTGCCTACAGCTGTTGTAAAACTACAACTCCCAGCATGTACGGTCTGTCAGTGCATTCTGGGAGTTGTAGTTTTGCAACAGCTGGAGACACACGGGTTGGAATCACTGAGTTAGGAAACTGACTAGCTCAGTGTTTCCCAACCAGTGTGCCTACAGCTGTTGCACAACTACAATTCCCAGCATGGCCAAACAGTCAGGGATGCTGGGCGTGTAGTTCTGCAATATCTGGCCCTTCAGATGTTGCTGAACTACAACTCCCAGCATGCCTGGACAGTCTGGGCATGCTAGGAGTTGTAGTTATGCAACAACTGGGGAACAACAGTTTGGAGACCGCTAAGTAGTGGTGTCCAAACTGTAGCCCTCCAGATGTTGCAAAACTACAACTCCAAGCATGCCCAGACTGTCCAGGCATGCTGGGAGTTGTAGTTCTGCAACATATGTAGGGCCAGATATTGCAGAACTACACACCCAGCATCCATGACTGTCTGGCCATGCTGGGAGTTGTAGTTTTGCAACATCTGGTGGGCTAGTTTGTAGACCACCGTATAGTCGTCTCCAAACTGTGCCACGTCAGATGTTGCAAAACTACAACTCCCAGCATGCCTAGACAGTCAGTGCATGCTGAAAGTTGTAGTTTTGCAACATCTGGAGGCCCACAGTTTAGAGACCACTACAGTGGTCTCCAAACTGTGACCCTCCAGATGTTGCAAAACTACAACTCCCAGCATGCCCAGACAGCCTTTGGCTGTGTGGGCATGCTGCGAGTTGTAGTTTTGCAGCTTTTAGAAGGCCACAGAGAAGGTCACTTACCGCGATCTTCGCTGCAGCCTTCTCCGCCGCACTTTCCGGCCGCTCCTCCTGCGTCGCTGCCGCTGGTCCAGGATGCCGTCTCTGCCACCTCCATCGGTCCGGTTAAGCCGGGCCATGCTACCCCCTCGCCGCACGTGTTCCCCCCGCTCTGTCCCGTACTTCGATCTGTGCGCAGAGCGGGGGAAACGAACTCTAACCCCCCCCCGCCCCCCTCCTGCCATTGGTCTTCAGCTCCGATCATGCTTATTTTCTGGGAGATCGGGTCACCGGATCACGGGCAAATCGCTGGTCTGAATTGACCAACGATTTGCCGTGATCGCTGACATGGGGGGGGGGGGGGGGGGCACGGGATGCCTGCACGGCTAGCAGCGGTGATCGGAAAGTTAAAGGGGTATTCCAGAATTATTATTTTTTATTTGACTATGCTACAGGGGCTGTAAAGTTAAAGTAGTTCATAATATAGTGACTGTACCTGTGTGTGACGGTTTTCTTACAATTCTCCTGTGATTTTCAATATTTATTTTTACCAAGCATACAAAATGACTTGTCTCTGATTTTTCCCAGGTTGCAATGCGGCCGAGACCTGACTCACTAGTCAGCTGATGACAGGGAGCCTGTCTGCTTCAATGGGTGGAGCGATCGCTTGGTGGGAGAGAGATCAATCTGCAACTAATGCAACAGCTGTAGGCACCCTGATTGAAAACCACAGGTCTTTTGAATGGATGCAGCTCATTTAGGTTTCAATGGGTGGGGAGGCTGATGTGTGGGAGGGAGGAAAATGGAATTATGGGATTTGTAGTCAAAGAAGAAAACTCAAACAGGAAATACCAGTTCACAAAAACTGCCACAGTATTATGGTAATCTCACAACATAGCCATTTAGCCCCAAGACAAGCGCAGATCCTTCCTAAGCATGTCCATTACTGTCTGCCAGGAACGTACTAAAATCACCTTATGGTGGAGAACCCCTTTAATGGACTTCCCGTGGCCCTGTTCACACTGAGGAATTTCTGCTAACAGAATTCTGACACTGAATTCTGTTCCATCTGAAGATAGAACATGTTCATTCAGGTGGAATCCCAAATAAAAGTCTGACTAAATTAGTTTCATGCGGAATCTGCACGGAAATTCCTTGCAAATTCAGCGGAAGGGAGAAAATGGCAAAATAAAAATAAAAATTTACCTGACCAAAATTATTCCTCTTCAATTCCGCTCCAATTCCTCAGTGTAACCATACCCTTATATAGACTAGCAGGAAGTCTTAGGCCAGTGTTTCCCAACTGTAGGAGCTTAGGCCAGTGTTTCCCAACCAGGGTGCCTCCAGATGTTGCAAAACTACAACCCCAGCAAGTCCGGACAGCCTTCGGCTGTCCGGGCATGCTGGGAGTTGTAGTTTTGCAACACCTGGAGGCACCCTGGTTGGGAAACACTGGCCTAAGCTCCTACAGTTGCTGCTTTCCTCTATATTCTGTATCTCATCTCCACATAAAGGATGCAGATAAGGGTGGAACTGAGCAGTTTTCTAACAAAACCCTTTTCACATCTACAGGGAAGAATAAATAAAATAAATATCGGCAGTAATGGAATAGGTAGACAAATTAGTTAGTTCTTACCTGCACCAAAGGAAAAGACAAGCAGTTCATGTTGTGAATAAAATACAGGAGGCTGTAACTGTAGCCCATAAAGCCTCCGGTCAGGAGCACAAATAGGTAACGTTCATTCAGACACATTGCCTGACTGGTGGCTTCAAGATCACTGAGGAAACAAAAACATATAAAGCATTATATATATTTTATATATCACAGTTATACCTCGCAACGTAAGCTGCATATTCTACAAAGGAGAGCCGCACTCGCCAGTAACACACTTGTTAAATGCGCACTGTCTTTAAAACTAATTTTTTTCTATTGCACTCCTTATGGTATATAAAAATATTTCTAATGTACTTTGTTTAAAAAATAAAAAATAAAGTTTTCTATGTTTTATTTGTGTTTAAAAAAGCTACCACTAGGTGTCTCTCTACTTGTTCAGAACACATTTCCCCCCCCCCCCCCCCCATCTCTTGCACAGACTTTGGACTCCTCCTGGCCTGGCAGAAGTCCAAAATCAGGAAATGCAGGGGCGTGGCCTGAACGGGCATGTGAGCGGACGCAGCTTCCCGGAGCTCCGCTATTAATCCTGCTGGAATCCTAGGCATCTGGCCCCATTCTTTCCCCTGACCCCTCTAGTGCCCTTCTCTATGTACCTGGAGGCTGCGGGGACCGTGATGACCGGGCGCAGCAACCGGAACAGGGCTAATAAGTCCCAGGGAGCCGGAGGGCCTGGGCCTCGTGGTGAGCAGGCGCCATCTTGTGTGGAGGTGGCCGGAGTAGCAGAGAGGATGCAGCGCTTCGCCCGGGTGTCGGAGCCTCCAGACGCAGCCCGGGCGGCAGCGGCTGATGACTGGAGCGACGTCAGTGATTCTGGGGCAGAGTGGCTGCCCGCAGATCGGATTCCTACCGCGGCCTCTGACCCTTCTGATGTGCCGGGACCCACTGTGAGTACTACACGGGCAGTTAACCCCCCTTCTGCCGGAGCTTCCACCCTCCCTACTGCAGTCTCCTCCGCTGCCTCCTCTCTCGAGACTGTGGCTACAGGGGGACTCCCTGCTCATCTCTCCTATGCTGGAATGGTCTCAGCCTTGCCAGGCTCGGACCCTTGTTGTATTAACCCCTCACCTGCCATGTTTGGACTGTCTGTTGCTGAAGGGCCCTTGTCATGCTCCATTAGCCCTTAACCCACACTTAAGGGTGCGTTACTAGCTATCTCTAAAGGAAA
This sequence comes from Hyla sarda, assembly GCF_029499605.1. NCBI lineage: Eukaryota > Metazoa > Chordata > Amphibia > Anura > Hylidae > Hyla > Hyla sarda. The sequence goes on from NC_079195.1 coordinate 200,139,415, forward strand.
TGCAGATGTGAAGCTTCTCATAGGAGGCATGAGAGAGGATATTAACCTCTTACGCCATGACATGCAGTGGGTGTCTGAACGCATCGGTGCGGTGGAGGAGAGAGTGGGGGGATTTAGAGAAGAAGGTCCCCCCTTTAAAACGGGACATGCATCGTGTGATTACTAACCTAACTGCCATGGCTGCCAAGTAGGATGATATAGAAAATAGTCTACGGAGAGATAATATCCGCCTTGTAGGGGTACCGGAGAAGGCGGAGGGTCGCAATCCAGGAGATTTCTTTGAGAACTGGCTTCTTGCTACATTTGGGAAGGAGACTTTGACACCCTTTTTTTCTGTGGAGCGGGCGCATAGAGTTCCCACTAGACCTCTCCCACCTGGGAGCTTTTGACAGCGTTGAGTGGCAGTTCCTATGGTGTGTGATGCGGCATATGGGGTTTGGGCCGGTTTTCTTGTCTTGGGTGCAGTTGCTGTATGCGGCTCCATGCGCTAGAATTCGGGCTAACGTTTTTTTGTCTCACTCTTTCCCATTGGGTAGGGGTACCCGTCAGGGATGCCCCCTTTTCGTTTCGCTTTAGCCATAGAACCCTTGACAGTTTTAGTATGGGCATCTACTGATTTCCGGGGTTTCCGATATGGAGAACTAGAAGAACGTATTGCCCTTTACGCTGACGATATGTTATTGATTATGGGTGATGTGGCACATTCTATGCCCCCATTTATGGCCCTGATAGAGAGGTATGGAAGCTATTCGGGCCTTGCCATTAACTGGGATAAGTCTACGATTCTCCCTCTTGATCCCCTTCCCCCTATGCCAATACTGGAGAGGGTGGGTCTCCCTGTGGTTTCTCAATTTAAGTACTTGGGTGTAATGGTTTCAGCGTGTTGTTCTGATTATATATCTTTGAATCTTGTTCCCCTACTTGACCGTAGTTCTGGCAAAGTGGCCTCGTGGAGGAAGTTAACTCTTTCTATGATTGGTACATCCAACTTAATTAAAATGATACTTATGCCTCAATTTTCATATATACTGCATAATACCCCTGTCTGGATACCCATGAAGTACTTTCTTAAAATTCAATCCCTGTTTCGAGACCTTCTATGGAATGGGAAGTCAGCCAGGCTGCGATTGGAAACACTACAACGCAAAAAGGAGGCAGGTGGTGTCTCTATCCCTAACCCTTGGTTATACATTTTGGCATCGCAGGTTCAGCAGTTGAAGGGGTGGGTTCGATATAATACCATGGGGCGTACTGGTGAATTGGTTTCAAGACGATTGGGCAAGGTGACCCCTATTTATTTGTTAGAGATGGCAGTGCAGACTCGCCCTCTGGATGTCCCACCTACTTTTGCTCTTATTAGGAAAGTGTGTTTGAAGTTTAAGCTTTACTGCGGTACCCTTTGTTTGTTACTTTCTCCCCTCTGTGGTTTAATCCTAATTTACCTGAAGTGAGCTCGCTACCCGCTGGTGGTCTATGGATTGTTCGGGGGGTTTTATATCTTTCGCAGTTGTATGAAGGGCCAGTGTTGAAGTCCTTTGCTCAGCTGCGAGCTATTTTTTTCGCTATCTGCAGTTGCGGCATGCATTAGAAACGCAGTTTAGAGTGGGGGGGGGGGGCTTTAATATCGGTCCAACACCTGCTGTACAAAGACTATTTACTGAATCCTCTACAAAGAGTGTGATCTCTGAGATATATAAGGAACCTCTGTCCTCCTATCATGAAGCCTACCCATTAACGGTCAAGGCTAAGTGGGAAACAGAGGTGGGCCCCATGTCAGATGAGCAGTAGGCGCACATTGTATCTATGACCCCGCGATTGGCCGTATCTGAGGCTCACAGGGTGTCCCAAATTTTCTTACTACATCTAGTGTATCGCACTCCTGCTTTCCTTCACAGAATTGGACTGCGACCCAATTCTTGCTGCCCTCGCTGTTCTCTACCTGACGCTCATTTTTTCATATGTTATGGGACTGTCCAAGTCTCTCTCTGTTTTGGCGGGAAGTGGGTCAGCTAATTAGGCGGGTGTATGGTTGTCCATTTAATTTATCTGTCCTGACATGCATACTGGGGTTCTTGGAGGGGCTAGATACGGACAGTGGTCTATACCTTGGTGTTAGCAGGATTCTTTACCAAACCCGCAAGTTGATAGCACAGCATTGGTTGAGACCTCTACCGCCTACCATTTCAGAATTGATTATTAAACGAAATCACGCTATTAGACTGGAAAAAGGGGTCTACATAAAGAGGAAAGCAGGGCGTAAGTTTGAAGCTGTTTGGGGCCCCTGGTTAGACACTCCGGGGTTGCCGTCTGCGTAGAAGTCCTGTGGAAGTGCTTTTGGAGGGGGTGAGGGGTCCTCGCCGTTGATGTGCCTATGTCTTCTTAAGCATTTCTATAAATGTTATACTTTTTTATTGGTTTCCTGGTTGAACTGGTATATCTATGTTACCTGTGTCTACTCCATTGTCCACCCTTCTGTGTTGCAATGCCCCCCTGAGTTGCACCCTGAGTTATATGGTGTTTTTTTGAGACCACTCTATGCCCTTCTTTTTTCTTTACTATTGGAGAGAGGACACTGGGATTGGGGGGAAGGGGTGGGTATTGGCCTTTTTTGTGGGTGGGTGGGGAGGGGGGAAGTTGGGGATGTTGGTCTGTATTGTTTATTTTTCTTGTATGAAAAAATTGTTCAATAAAAATTTTCTGATTTTAAAAAAAAAATCAGGAAATGCATTCTGGAGTGCTGAGGGGGGGGGGGGGGGTGCAGCCTTAGCCAATCAAAGCTCATCTCACACTGAACTGCTCTGGGCTGTGTGTAGCAGAGTGAGGGGAGGAAGTTCTCCCCTGTATGGCTTCAGATAATGTCACGCCTGCTGGGGAACGCCCCTTCCCAGTCTGTGAATCTGACTGAGACGGAGCAGAAAATACAGAGCAATATCAAGGTGGAAAACAAAAAATAATAAAAATAAAAGGCAGGAGGTGGTTTATCATGATGGGGGCAGTGAACTGGGAGGATTCTAACATTTAATAAGATCATGAGAGGTACTCTAACACACATAGTATGCAGAGACTGAAGGGGTGACAGACATTTTACAGGAAACTCCCACTTGTGCTGGCCCCTTTGCTTGAGGTTGCACTGCAAAATTCCTTTTTTTTTTATTCGCTGAGAGCTAACACGACTAGTGGAATTTGGGCTGTTGTATTAGTATGTAGTATAATGTAGTATTATTATGTAGTCGATGGATTATTCAGTCTGCCTGGACTGGATGCAAATGTACAGTGGTCCCTCAACCTACGATGGTAATCCGGTCCAAACGGACCATCATTTGTTGAAACCATCGCATGTTGAGGGATCCGTGCAATGTAAAGTATAGGACAGTGGTCTACAACCTGCGGACCTCCAGATGTTGCAAAACTACAACACCCAGCATGCCCGGACAGCCAACGGCTGTCGGGGCATGCTGGGTGTTGTAGTTTTGCAACATCTGGAGGTCCGCAGGTTGTAGACCACTGTTAGAGGAAGTTGTACTCACCTGTCCCCGCAGCTCCGGACCGTCACCGCTCGTCACCGCTGCCCGGGATGTCGCCGTCCATCGCTGTTGCCGTGTCCTAGAGGTGTCCCCCACGCTCCAGTAAGGCCTCTGCGCTCTCCGTCGCCGCCATCACGTCGCTACGCAGGCCGCTCCTATTGGATGACGGGACGGTGTGCGCAGCGACGTGATGACGACGATGGAGAGCGCCGACGATGCAGGGGATCCCGAAGAGGACGCACCGGAGCCCCGAGGACAGGTAAGTGATCGTCAGCAAAGGGCACGGAGCATCGTAAACGGCTATCCAGTGGCAGCTGAAGCAGTCTGCGCTGCCGGATAGCCGTTTATGCGATGGCCCCGACATACAAAAGCATCATATGTTGATGCTGCCTTCAACATGCGATGGCCTCTGAGAGGCCATCGCATGTTGAATTATCGTATGTCGGGGTCATCGTAGGTCGGGGGGCGTCACTGTATTTGGAAAGAACGTGTATAACAGCATAGTGTTAACTCTCTATCGTACTCTTTACTCAACATAAGCCACGTGTATCACCAACTCACCTGGGATCTGGACTGCATGGAACAGTCAGGCTCCGATATTGACTCTGACCCAGGATAGTGCAGCACCAAAACACCAGCACCCCCATACTGGCATGTATGAAGGAATGAAGCACATTCTGTGGAAGCAGGATCAGTCCAATCAAGGAGAGCCGGGAACTGGGGATGGAAGGCACCACTGTGGATGACAGTAACAGCATCATATAGAACAGTGCTTCTCAACCTGGGGTACAAGTACCCCCACGGGTACTTAGCAGTTCTCCAGGGGGTACTTGAAAAAAATTAGTTATGGCAGCCACAGCCACTAGTTACTGGTCTGGACCACTTTGAAAGAAATGGTAGGCTGAGGTCACTGCACCGAGGAGCGGAGCAGGAGGACAGCAAAGGGGAAGTGCGGGCACTGGGCTGCTGCGGGCAGTGACTACTATCAGCTTTGTTGCTCCACTGCCCCTGCAGACCGGGAACCTACTGCTATGAGCTATAACAATAGGTCCCCAGACCAGATGAGCGGTGGAGCAACAAAGCAGGACAGTATGGCGGCCTACAACTATATATGGGGCAGTTTGGGGGCCTACAGCTAAATTTGGTGGCACGGGGGGGGGGGGGGGGGGGTCTAACAACTTTATGGGGACGCAAAGCGGGTACTATTACTGTGTGTGACAAACATGGGGAGTTTGTAAATAGGTGGGTATTGCACTGCAGAAAGGAGTCTATAATGTTTGTTTGTTTGGTTCTGTGGAGAAGCCTTGTATGGGAGAAATCTTAATGGCGGTCTAGGCCACACTTAAAGGGGTTATCCAGGGAAAAAAAACTTTTTTTTAAATATATCAACTGGCTCCAGGAAGTTAAACAGATTTGTAAATAATTTCTGTTAAAAAAAAAATCTTAATTCTTTCAGTACTTATGAGATGCTGAAGTTGAGTTCTTTTCTGTCTAAGTGCTCTCTGATGACACCTGTCCAGAGTAGAAGCAAATCCCCATAGCAAACCTCTTCTACTCTGTGCAGTTCCCGAGACAAGCAGAGATGTCAGCAGAGAGCACTGTTGCCAGACAGAAAAAGAACAACTCAACTTCAGCAGCTGATAATTATTGGAAGATTAAGATTGTTTTAATAGTAAAAAAAAGTAATTTACAAATCTGTTTAATTTTCTGGAGCCAGTTGATATATAAATAAAAAGATTTTTCCTGGAATACCCCTTTAACTCCTATCCTGGTAAACATTTAGGATTAGTGTCATTTTTCATCTCACCTGAATGGAACTGCAAATTGAAAGCGAACTGAACAGCCTGCAGAATACTGAGAAGCAGCAGACAGAAGACTGTGGAACTGCTGAGGGCGTCTTTTATTGATTCTACAGAAGAAAGACATGAATAAATGCATAAGAATAGCATAGGAGCCCACTGGGTGTTCCCCTTGATCACCAGAGCCCAGTATGGCCCCTTCACCAGTAAGTCCCTCCCCTCTGTGTGCTGGTCACCCACCTCTTCTACCACCGAGATTAGCAGACACTAGGTTCTTCCCTGTAATCTAGCAACCAAGGGGAATGCCCAGTGGACTGATTAAAAATAATTTTTGCGCCGTATTAAAGGGGTACTCCGCTGCTCAGTGTTTGGAACAAACTTTTCCGAACGCTGGAGCCAGCAGCTTGTGACTTCATAGCCCCACCCCTCATGACATCACATCCCGGCCCCTCATTGCAAGTCTATGGGAGGGGGCGTGACAGCCATCACGCCCCCTCCCATAGACTTGCATTGAGAGGGTGGGGCGTGACACAATCAGGGGGTGGGGCTACAATGTCACGAGCTGCCGGCTCCAGCATTCGGAGCAATTTTTTCCAAAAGCTGAGCAGCGGAGTACCCCTTTAAAGAAACGTCAAAAGTTTTGATCAGTCAGGGTCTGGAATGACTGGGGAGAAGTGTGCGGCTGAAGCGTTTCTCTCCCCACTCTCTTGTGCTCAAAACAAGATGGTCCCATAGACTTATATTAGGAGTCTGTGCTGGTCAAACATGTGGGGGGAAAAAAAAAAAAAATACACTTAAAAGGGGTTCTCCGCCCCTAGTCATCTTATCCCTATCCAAAAGATAGGGGATAAGATTTCTGATCGCTGGGGACCCCCACGATCTCTGCTGCGGCCCCCCAGACATCCGGTGCACGTAGTGAACTTTGCTCCGTGCAGGATGACTGGCGATGCGGGGTGGAGGCTCGTGACGCCACAGCCACGCCCCCTCAATGCAAGTCTATGGGAGGGGAGCGTGAGGTCACGAGCCTCTGGCGCTGCCCCCGATGCTCTAAACGAATGCTGGGTGCAGCAGGGAGATCGCAGGGGTCCTCAGTGGCAGGACCCCCATGATCAGACATCTTATCTTCTATCCTTTGGATAGGGGAAAAGATGTCTGGGGCGAAGTACCCCCTTAATGCACACTACTCCCAGCTGGTTCCAGAAACTAACTGATCAAAACCTTTTACATGTCTCTACGAAGGTCAAAAGTTACGTTTAAAGTGACAGGTATAATTCTTTATATTCTGCTCCCAAATCACTTACCTGTCAGGCATTGTGCTGGATGAAAGACCTGGAATCTGCTAAGACAGATGAAGGCCAAGCAGCTCAATGGTAACAAGATAACTGCCCAGGCCAGGCTGGATGCCACCCTCCATCTCAATACCTGCAATGCAAGAAGTGACATTACTAACTATAAAACACTGACAGATTTTATTGTAGGGGGTTCATCCCATCAGGACACCCCTCCCCAAAAGGCAGGATCCCCTTACCAGTGATATCTGATGCAGACAGCAACATATTTCCCCAGCAGCACAAAGCAATCATTCAATGTCAGATCAGTACCTGCCATTTGTACTGAAACTCTCTTTCTCCATAACTGTCCAGCAAGTGTAGGAGTAGTCTGTAGTCCAGTCTTTTGGCAGGGGTTTGATAAACCAGGTCTGCCATTAAATAAAGGTCCATTAGGTGAAAGTCCGAGCTGAACGCTGAGGCCTGGTTCACACCTACCGGCTGCAGCACCATGAAACATATAGGTGCAGAACATTAGAAGTCACGAATAGAATCCTGCCACACACACCGCGCTCCCGCGAATAGAATCCTGCCACACACACCACAGCCCACGAATAGAATCCTGCCACACACACCACAGCCCACGAATAGAATCCTGCCACACACACCACAGCCCACGAATAGAATCCTGCCACACACACCGCGGCCCGCGAATAGAATCCTGCCACACACACACCGCGGCCCGCGAATAGAATCCTGCCACACACACCGCGCTCCCGCGAATAGAATCCTGCCACACACACCACAGCCCACGAATAGAATCCTGCCACACACACCGCGGCCCGCGAATAGAATCCTGCCACACACCGCGGCCCGCGAATAGAATCCTGCCACACACACACCGCGGCCCGCAAATAGAATCCTGCCACACACACCGCGCTCCCGCGAATAGAATCCTGCCACACACACACACACACACACCACAGCCCACGAATAGAATCCTGCCACACACACACCGCGGCCCGCGAATAGAATCCTGCCACACACACACCGCGGCCCGCGAATAGAATCCTGCCACACACACCGCGCTCCCGCGAATAGAATCCTGCCACACACACCACAGCCCACGAATAGAATCCTGCCCCACACACCACAGCCCACGAATAGAATCCTGCCACACACACCGCGGCCCGCGAATAGAATCCTGCCACACACACACCGCGGCCCGCGAATAGAATCCTGCCACACACACCGCGCTCCCGCGAATAGAATCCTGCCACACACACACACACACCACAGCCCACGAATAGAATCCTGCCACACACACACACCGCGGCCCGCAAATAGAATCCTGCCACACACACACACCGCGGCCCGCGAATAGAATCCTGCCACACACACCGCGCTCCCGCGAATAGAATCCTGCCACACACACCACAGCCCACGAATAGAATCCTGCCACACACACCACAGCCCACGAATAGAATCCTGCCACACACACCGCGGCCCGCGAATAGAATCCTGCCACACACACCGCGGCCCGCGAATAGAATCCTGCCACACACACACCGCGGCCCGCGAATAGAATCCTGCCACACACACCGCGCTCCCGCGAATAGAATCCTGCCACACACACACACACACCACAGCCCACGAATAGAATCCTGCCACACACACACCGCGGCCCGCGAATAGAATCCTGCCACACACACACCGCGGCCCGCGAATAGAATCCTGCCACACACACACCGCGGCCCGCGAATAGAATCCTGCCACACACACACACCGCGGCCCGCGAATAGAATCCTGCCACACACACACACCACAGCCCGCGAATAGAATCCTGCCACACACACCGCGCTCCCGCGAATAGAATCCTGCCACACACACCGCGCTCCCGCGAATAGAATCCTGCCACACACACACCGCGGCCCACGAATAGAATCCTGCCACACACACACCGCGGCCCACGAATAGAATCCTGCCACACACACCGCGGCCCACGAATAGAATCCTGCCACAAACACACCGCGGCCCGCGAATAGAATCCTGCCACAAACACACCGCGGCCCGCGAATAGAATCCTGCCACACACACACCAAAGCCCGTGAATAGAATCCTGCCACACACACCGCGGCCCGCGAATAGAATCCTGCCACACACACCGCGGCCCGCGAATAGAATCCTGCCACACACACACACCGCTCCCGCGAATAGAATCCTGCCACACACACACCGCACTCCCGCGAATAGAATCCTGCCACACACACACCGCTCCCGCGAATAGAATCCTGCCACACACACACCGCTCCCGCGAATAGAATCCTGCCACACACACACCGCGCTCCCGCGAATAGAATCCTGCCACACACACACACCACAGCCCGCGAAAAGAATCCTGCCACACACACCACAGCCCGCGAAAAGAATCCTGCCACACACACCACAGCCCGCGAATAGAATCCTGCCACACACACCACAGCCCACGAATAGAATCCTGCCACACACCGCGGCCCGTGAATAGAATCCTGCCACACACTGCACTCCTGAACACAATCCTGACACACACACACACACAAGACCCCTGAATATAATTCTGCAGCACACGGTGCCCCCTCAGAGTGTTCCCTCACTCCATGCCAGCACTCAGCTATTCAGTAGTATTGGTGTCTTAACAATACAAATGAATGCAGGGAGATGGGATCCCTTGAGTTTCCCTGAACCAGCTGGGGGAGGCAGGCAGGCGGCTGCTGGGCGGAGGGGCTGCTTGCCCATCCGCCAGTTGGGTACCCCTGCTGTAGTCTGCCAATGCATTGTCACAGGTCAGTCGGATCTCCTGACAGGTCTGAGGACGTTTCCTTCAGCCAGGCAGCTTCTTACCAGAACACTCTGCTAACTTAAAGGGGTATTCCAGGAAAAAAAAATTTATTTATATCAACTGGCTCCAGAAAGTTAAACATATTTGTAAATTACTTCTATTAAAAAATATTAATCCTTCCAATAATTATCAGCTGCTGAAGTTGAGTTGTTCTTTTTCTGTCTGGCAACAGTGCTCTCTGCTGACACCTCTGCTTGTTTCGGGAACTGCACAGAGTAAAAGAGATTTGCTATGGGGATTTGCTTCTACTATTGACAGTTCCCGAGACAGGAGTCATCAGAGAGCACATAGACAGAAAAGAACAACTCAACTTCAGCAGCTCATAAGTACTGAAAGGATTAATATTCTTTTAATAGAAGTAATTTACAAATCTGTTTAACTTTCTGGAGCCAGTTGATATTATATATATATATATATATATATATATATATATATATATATATATATATAAGTTTTTTTCCTGGATAACCCCTTTAAGTCAGTCATACACATAAGTATTGACTAAACCCACAGATTTCATCAGGACCCACCAACCATCTATGGCATAAGGAGGTCTACTGTAGGCAGATGTGGGGGGGCGAGGGGCACAGAGAGAAGGATCAGGCATTGCCCAAACCTTTTGTTCTCAGGGAGGTAAGAGGAGACTGGCAGCGGCTGAAGCAGCTCAGACACATAAGATAGATGCTTGTTTATCTGACAACTATCTCCAGATTTTGCAACAGCTGGAGGCACCCTGGTTGGGAAACACTATAATGTCTTGCCAACAGCTATAGATAGTAAAATCTGGTGACAGGTTCCCTTTAAATACACAGATTAGAAACTCTGCACATTTTCAGCATTGATCTGCATTATGTGAGAGCAAACCTGTCTTTTGCTTCTAGCAACCAATCACAGTACAGTGATCCCTCAACTTACAATGGCCTCAACATACAATAGTCTTTTCTGGACCATTGTAACTTGAAACCAGACTCAACATACAATGTTACAGACAGTCCAGATCTGTGAAACGTGTCACAACTGGAGGAACTGACCAATCAGAATGGGCATTTTACTGGTAAATCACCTCTATGAGGGTGGGTTCACACTACGTTTTGTCCCATACGGGAGCGCATACGGCAGGAGGGAGCTAAAAGCTTGCGCTCCCGTATGTAACCGTATGCGCTCCCGTATGCCATTCACTTCAATGAGCCGACCGGAGTGAAACGTTCGGTCCGGTCGGCTCATTTTTGCGCCGTATGCGCTTTTACAACCGGACCTAAAACCGTGGTTGACCACGGTTTTAGGTCCGGTTGTAAAAGCGCATACGGCGCAAAAATGAGCCGACCGGACCGAACGTTTCACTCCGGTCGGCTCATTGAAGTGAATGGCATACGGGAGCGCATACGGTTACATACGGGAGCGCGAGCTTTTAGCTCCCTCCTGCCGTATGCGCTCCCGTATGGGACAAAACGTAGTGTGAACCCAGCCTTACTTAAGTGCATGCACTGGTGTCTGGTAGCGCCCCCTACAGTACAGGGAGGAACTACAAGCTCTGTACTACTCTTTACCTGTGCCAGGGTTAGTTGCTCCTTCAGACACCAAGTAAGGGCGGAACAATTTCAGCGGCGGAATTACGGACCAGTAGGACCGCACGGACTGCATTGACATCTATGCGGACAGCAATGAACTCCGCGTGGTCCTAGTGCCCTCGGCTTGATCTCCGTCAGAAATTCTGCCCAGAAATTCCGTAGTGTAAACCTAGCCTAAAGGAGAACTACGGGATTGAAAATGTTATTCCCTATCCTAAGGATAGGGGATAAATTTCAGATCGCGGGGGGGGGGGGGGGGGGGGGGTTGTCCGACCGCTGGGGCCCCTCACGATCTCGTACGGGGCTACAGCTCTCCGCATAGAGAGCGCGTGTCGACCACCACATGAGGCGGCGGCTCAGGATAGGGGATAACATTTTCAATCCCGTAGTTCTCCTTTAGGCTAGGTTCACACTACGGAATTTCTGGGCAGAATTTCTGGCGGAGATCAGGCCGGCGGCACTAGGACCACGCGGAGTGCATTGCTGTCCGCAGAGATGTCAATAGATTTCTGAGCAGATCTCCCAAAAGATCCACCCAAAAATGCATTGCCGTCTATGGGGACGGCAATGCAGTCCGTGCGGTCCTACTGCTGCCCGCTAAATCTCCGGCAGAAATTCTGCCCGGAGATTCCATAGTGTGAACCCAGCCTTAAAGTCAGTGGGCAGAGGGGATGGGCATTCATTTGGAGCGGAGAATTCAATAGGAATTACTCAGTGTGAACGCAGCCTAGGGCAGTCTATTCCCATCAGGGTGCCTCCTGCTGTTGCAAAACTATAACTCCCAGCATGCCCTGACAGCCTTTCCAGCAGGTAGAGAGACCCAGATCTTTCTCTATTCTTCTCCGAGCAGCTAATAGGATCAGGCTGCGACTTGTAGTTCTACTCCCCGGACACATGTCCCCGGCCCCCTTACCGTTCTCTCTCCGATCACATTCATGTCGTTGCTGCCGCTTCCTACATTCAAACCGTCAGCGCGGCATGGAAGGAGAAGGCCCCCTGCGCGGCTGTCCTCTGCACTGCCTGACGGAATGCTGCACTCTCGGTCTGCCCTATGCCGCTGCCTGATTGTGATGTAGTTTGAACACACAAAACTTTATTGAACATATTCAAAAGAAAAGTAACAACAGTCTCTTGTCTTTTTACAGGGGCAGTTCAGCTGCTTACAGCGGGGGGCGCTCAACCTGATCTATGTATCTCCTAATACTGGATGACCTTGGAGGGGGAGGCTTCTAATTTGGGGAGTCTCTACTGTATCTATATCGTATCTACTGTATCTTGTGTGATACTATCTGGTCAGCCCATGTATCTAAGGTTACTTTCACACGTGCAGATTTTTTAGCCGGTTTTCCGCTGCGTATTTGAAAGTGGGCGGGCTCTTCTCGGCTGTCCGCAGCAGATTTTCCGCGGCGGAATTTACGCTGCAGAAAATCAGCCACAGTCCCTACTGACCTCAATGGGGCTTGCGGCAGATTTTCTGTAGTGTACATTCCGCCGCGGAAAATCTGCTGCGGACAGCCGGGAAGAGCCCGCCCACTTTCAAATACGCAGCGGAAAACCCGCTAAAAAATCCGCGTGTGTGAACGTACCCTAAGGCTGCATTCACATCTCGTTTTTGCAATACGGTTGCCTTATCCCGTATCTGTCCAAAAAACGTATGTCTCCAAACTGGACCGAAATGTATGCAACCGTATGCAACCATATATGCCTCCTCATGTTTTTAAACCGTAAACACTTTGAAAACAGATGTCCGTTTGCATACGTTTTAATACGTTTTCCTTGAAAAATTGGGATACGGTTTTATGTTTGTCAACATTTTAAATAGTTCTTTTTTTTAAAATATTTTTTTATTAATTAAACAGAATAGTTTACAACAGTACGAAACAAAAGATAAGGCACTTGCATGTGGTAAATAATGTAATACAAACAGTATGGTGCTATAAAAGAAACAAGCTGCTAATCTGGCAATTCTAATGCGCCTAGAGAACCTTTCAGAGCTTCAATGCTGTACCAGGTAGTATGTCTAAAAGGGCGTACTATATTAAGAATCTCGGAGGCATTATAATGCCACACTATGAAAGAAGTCCATTTTTTAAAGAACCTCTTAGTCCCCGTATTACAGTGTCTCTCAGCGTCCAATCTATCCACATTTAGGAAAGCTTTCAAATGCGTCACCAGCAGGGTCAGATCCGGGACCTGAGAGTCTAGCCATTTGAGAAACAAACAACGAAGGGCCACTAGAAGAACTACATGGACTATACCAGGAGCCCTCCGTCCCCCACCCTCCTCCTCCGGTGGGCGCAGTTGGTGGAAAAGAAGGGCCTGAGGAGTGAAGGGGAGAGACAGACTCCAGTGATCATTAACATAGGAGCAAACCAACCTCCAGTAGTCAGCTGAGTGAGCGCACTCCCAAACTCCATGATACAGGTTCGTGAGTGGGGTATTACATTTGGGGCAACTAGTGATTCTGTCAGGGAATGAAGGTGTAGGGAGAATATTAAAGCCGTACAAGGCTGCGTGCGACAACTTAAAGTACGTTTCTCTCCACCTCTCATTTATAACATGTCTGCGAATCCTTCCCCACCCTGCCCGAATGGTGTCATGTATGTCAGCATCTCCCGTCCACCTTTCCCAGGTATGAAAAATCTTCTTACTGTCAAGTTTAAGGAACCGGTCTCTGAAGGCCACATATAATGAGGAAACTGACGTCTTTGATCTGTGCCCATGATGTTGTCTAGTGAGTGCGTGGTGGCCTCCAAAGATAGATCCCTCAGTCTACATACACAAAAGGAGTAAAGTTGGTTAGCGTAGAAAATATGTGTAGAAGGAAGACTATATGTGCTAATAATGTCAGCTGGTGAGAGCCATTGTTTAGTGCTCTTATTCATGAGGCTTCCTGCCGTCCCCACGCCCCGTTCCTCCCAAAGGCGAAAACAGGAAGAGGAACTCCATTGTGGAAATTCAGGGTGACCACTAAAAGGCATTCTCTTGGAGAGGAGGAAGGGAAGGCCAAAAGTCTTACGAACCTCCTTCCAAGACACTATAGTATCTTTGAGCAGAGTCGAGCTTTTAACCACCGTTGGCAATTTGGAATAGGAGGTGTGTAGCAAACCCGAAAGTGACCACGGCGACGCCAGCGCCCCCTCCACCGCTAAATTTGAAAAGAATGTAGTGCCCTGGAGCCAATCCAAAACATGTCGAAAAAGACACGCCAGATTGTATCCACGGGCATTTGGAAAATTGACTCCCCCATCTCCCTTGTTTAACATAAGCTTTTGAAGCGCTATCCTCGGGCGCTTGCCCTGCCACAGGAATTTGGTAAAGGCTGTATTAAGTCGGCAGACATCATCGTGTTTCAAAAGGAGAGGCAGGGTCTGCAGTGGGTATAGCAGTCTAGGAAAACTGATCATTTTGATCAGGTGGCACCGACCCAGAAATGAGAGTGGTAGGTTTTCCCAGCGTCTCAATTCTGCCAGTATTCATTTAAAGAGGGGGGCATAGTTCAGGGAGTACAAAGTGTCAGGAGTGCGCCCAATTTGGATGCCCAGATAAGTTATGTTAGAAGTGCTAATTTTTACCCCTAAATCCCCTGCCATAAGTAACCCCCTTGGATTTGAATTGCCCAAGGGGAGCAACACGCTCTTCGAGGCATTAATAATTATAATTCACTTATAACCAGTGAAACTCCCCACCGTAGACAGGAAATTTGGTATTCTGGGAACATCCCTCTCCGGGTTGCTCAGATAAAGGAGAACATCGTCTGCAAACATGGATAACTTTAACTCTTCGGAGCCCACCCCTATGCCACTATACAGTTTGGAAGTAAGCAGGGAACGCGCCAGAGGCTCAATCGCTAAATCATATAGCAGTGGGGACAGGGGGCAGCCCAGGCGCGTGCCCCTCAACAGTGGAATAGATGGGGAAAGGAAACCCGGGGTATAAACTCTCGCAGTGAGACCGTCGTATAACCCTGATAGAAAAGTAATAAAGTGGCCCGTGATCCCGAATTTGTCCAGAACCAGCCTCAGCCAGTCCCACCTGACATTATGAAAGGCTTTTTCAGCGCCAAGGGTGAGTAAAGCCGGGTGGGAATCTGGCCGGTACGAGCGCTGTACACGATCTATAACTGCCAATACTTTTCTGATATTGGTCACAGCTGATCTAGATTTTACAAAACCGACCTGGTGATCACCCACTAGCCCCGGCAAAAAGGCTGCTAGTCTATCCGCTAGTATTTTAGATAGAAGTTTCACATCTTGGTTAATCATTGAAATCGGTCTTTTCGATCCTGGGTCTAAAGGATCCTTGCCCTGTTTAGGGAGAACTTTAATGTAAGCCAGCTTGGCTGCAGGGGACAGGCGTCCTGTCCGCAGGACTTCATTGAAAAAGGCGGTCAGCGAGGGTCTTATAAAATTCCCCCGGGAAGCCATCTGGTCCCGGAGCTTTACCGGCCGCCAAAGAGTGTATTGCCGTGCGCACTTCATCGCTAGTCACTTCTGCGTTCAGCTCCTGCCTCTGCTCTTCCATCAATGATGGTAGGGTTAGACCACTAAGAAATCTCTCCCCTTCAGTGCCTGAGGGTGGAGGTGAGGAATACAGATCAGAGTAGTAGGAGCCCAACACAGAGCTAATGTCCTGTGGGGTATGTCTGACAGTGCCTTGGAGGTCTTTTAAGGCTAAAACATGAGCAGGGGCCTGGTCCCTTTTGCAAGTCTCGCCAAGAGATGTCCTGCTTTGTTGCCATGTTTGAAAAAATCAACTTCCCAGTGAGACCTGTAAATACGTTCCTTTTTGTCTAACCACAACTCATATGAGGCCCTCGCTTCCTACTATTCTATTTTGTTGGATGGAGTGGGGGAGGCAACAAATTTAGCGTATGCAGTGGAGAGCGCCGCGCTGGCAGCCGCATGACCCTCCCGTGTTTTCCGTTTAAGTGAAGAGCAATAGGCCATAATTCTGCCCCTAAGTACAACCTTCGCCGTTTCCCAATATAACAACGGGTTGTCAGAGTGCTCCGCATTGTCAGTCGTAATCTCCAGCCACCAGCCCTTCAGGAGATCTTGGAAGGATTCATCCTTAGTCAAATACGACGGGTAGCGCCAGAGATAATCAGTTCCCTTAGGGCAAGATGGCTGAAGTTCCAAGAGCAATGGGAAGTGGTCCGAAATAACCATGTCCTGAATTGCAACCGAAAGCAAGCGAGAACCCAAGAGGTCGCTAATCAGGAGATAGTCAATACGGGACCAGGAGGTGTGTGCGTGTGAAAAATTGGTGTACTCACGACCGTCCGGGTGGAGAAGGCGCCACGCATCGTGTAAACCCGTTTGAGAAAGAAAAGGGGGAAGAACCTTGTCGCTTTGTCGGATGATCAGAGCTCCTTCTATCCACCTGTGGTGTTACTACTGAATTTAAATCCCCACCCACAACCGTCAGGGGACCTGCCGTGCGGGTGACTGTGTCTGTTAGAGAAGCAAAAAAAGGGAGGTTATCACCATTTGGAGCATAAACGTTATAAATATTATACAGTTGATCCATGTGTTCCAATTGCATATGAGACAGTCTCCCCTCTGAGTCATGTTCGTGAGACAGTAACCGGTGTGGGAATGACTTATGAATAAGAGTGAGCACCCCGGATCTACCGTCTACTGCTGGTGAGCCCACAACCCTCCCCACCCAAGTTCTTTTTTTTTATTGAATTCCCCCCCCCCCCCCCCCCCAAAAAAAAAAAAAAAATTCAAAGAAAGGAAAAACAGTATTGTGCAAACCGGATGTAACCGTACGCACATACGGTTCAATACGGTTACCATAGAACTCTATTTTAAAATGACCGTATACAGGTTGGATACGGTTTTTGACCGGGACTAGTAGTAGACTTCTACGGCAACCGTATTGCAAAAACGAGATGTGAATGCAGCCTAAGCCCAGCACATGTGATACTGTCTGCTCATCCAGTGTATTTAAAGGGGTACTCCAGTGGAAACCTTTTTTATTTTATTTTTTTTAAATCAAATGGTGTCAAAAAGTTAAACAGATTTGTAAATTAACAACCAAACAAAAGAACGATAGCATGCACTCACCGCTTAAACTGTCAGAGGCTACGCCGGTCGTTTCATGGACAGTGCGCGCTTCTTCCGGCCTCTCCACGTCATTCCGCTGCGTCTTTTATGTCTCTGCTGGGCATATTGCCTCTGACTGGTTCAAATTTGTAAATTACTTCTATTAAAAAATCTTAATCCTTCCAGTACTTATCAGCTTCTGTATACTACAGAGGGAATTCTTTTCTTTATGGATTTCTTTTCTGTCTGTCCACAGTGCTCTCTGCTGACATCTCTGTCCAGGAACTGTCCAGAGTAGCATAGGTTTGCTATGGGGATTTTCTCCTGCTCTGGACAGTTCCTGACATGGACAGAGGTGTCAGCAGAGAGCACTGTGGACAAGACAAAAAAGAAATCCAAAAAGAAAAGAATTTCCTCAGTAGTATACAGCCGCTAATAACTACTAGAAGGATGAAGATTTTTTTATAGAAGTAATTTACAAATCTGTTTAACTTTCTGGCACCAGTTGATTTTGGAAAGTATTTTGGGAGTACCCCTTTAAGCACATTGTGGGAGGTTTATCAAAACCGCTGCAGAGAAAAAGTGTTGCATTTGCCCATAGCAACCAGATTGCTGCTTTCATTTTTAAAGAGGCCTGTGAAAAAAATGAGAGAACAATCTGATTGTTTGCTATGGGCAACTGCTTCACTTTCCCTCGGCACAGGTTTTGATAAATCTCCCCCATTATGTGTGATACTACCTGCTTATCTAAGATATCTAAGTCTATTATGTGTGATACTATCTGCTTATCTAAGATATCTAAGTCTATTATGTGTGATACTGTCTGGTCAGCCTATGTATCCAAGTATATCATGAGTGATGCTATCTGCTTATCTAGTGTATCCAAGCACATCATGTGTTATGCTATTTGCGTATCTAAGCATATCATGTGTGATACTGTCCGGTCAGTCTATGTATCCAAGTATATCATGTGTGATGCTATCTGCTTATATAGTGTATCTAAGCCTATCATGTGTGATACTGTCTGGTCAGCTAATGTATCTAAGCACATAATGTGTGATGCTATCTGCTTATCTAATGTATCTAAGCCTATCATTTGTTATACTGTCTCCCGTGCTGCTGTGTATTGTCCTATCATGTCACGTGTGATACTGTCTGCACATCCAGTGCATTTAAGAGTCTCCTATTGAGGGTGATTCATCTAGTCAGCAATCTGATATCCAGTGCCAGTGTATCTAAGCCTATCCAGTGTGATACATTTAATCTGCCAGTGTATCTCAGCATATCCAGTGTGATAAAAAGATAAGACAGCAACGCAGCTGGTGTCCGCAAAAGTGGTTATTCTTAAAATGATTTCATGTGATGTTAATTTCATCCTGATAGCAGATCAGTATGTTGTAAAGAGAAAAAGAGAAGTGGTGTACGCTCAACATGAAGGAGCATACATGCATCTCTTAGTTAGGATACGTTCACACGAGCAGATCCCCAGCGCGTATTACGCTGCGGATCCGCCGCATGCTACGGTTACAGATGCCTGCTTGGATTGGCAATACGCCGCTAGGTGCAGACACACTGAAGCGATGTGCGAGTCGCTGCGCATGCGCGGTGTACTTGCACACATCATGGGCGCTCCCCCTGCTCAATGAGCTAGGCTGAGAGCTGCAGCGATGTGCGAGTACACTGTGCATGCGCATGGCAACTCGCACATCGCAGTGTGTCTCCTCGTAGCGGCGGATTGTCGTTCCGAGCAGGCACCTGTAAAGGCAGCATACAGCGGTCCTTCAGTGGCGGATCTGCAGCGTAATACGCGCTGGGGATCCACACGTGTGAATGTACCATTATACAGAGTTCCACATTAACCAACTTAAACAGTGATTGTATATATATATATATATATATATATATATATATATATATATATATACTTTATTAGGTACACCTGTTCAATTGCTTGTTAACACGAATAGCTAATCAGCCAATCACATGGCAGCAACTCATTTAGGCATGTAGATGTGGTCAGGACAACTTGCTAAAGTTGAAACTGAGCATTAGAATGGGAACAAAAAGGGGATATAAGGCACTCTGAACATGGCATGGTTATTGTTGCCAGACGGGCTGGTCTTAGTACTTAGAAGATGCTTGTACAACCATCTCTAGGGTATACAGAGAATGGGCATACATACAGAATATCCAATGAGCGGCAGTTGTGTGGAGGAAAAATGCCTTGTTGATATCAGATGAGAATGGGCAGACTGGTTCAGGATGACAAAGGCAACAGTAACTCAAATAACCACAGGTTACAACCAAAACATGCAGAATAGCATCTGTGAGCGCACATGTAGAACTTGAAGCAGATGGGCTACCGCAGCTACAGGAGAATGTTGCCTGGTCTGAAGAGTCTCAATTTCAGCTGCGACATTCAGGTGGCAGGGTCAGAATTTTATGTAAACAACATGAAAGCATGCTCCATCCTGCCTTGTATCAGCGGTTCAGGCTGGAGGTGTAATGTGGTGGGTGGGGGGGGGGGGGGGGACGGGGGACATTTTCTTGGCACACTTTGGGCCCCTTAGTACCAATTGAGCATAGTCTAAACACAACAGCCTACCTGAGTATTGTTACTGACCATGTCCATCCCTTTACGATCACAGTGGACCCATCTTCTGATACTTCTAGCAGGATAATGCAAGATGTCATAAAGCTCACATAATTTTATACATTACACTCCAATGGCCTCCACAGTCACCAGATCTCATCCAATAGATCACTGCTGGGATGTGGTGGAACAGGAGATTCTCATCATGGATCCGACAAATCTGCAGCAACTGTGTGATGTCATCATGTCAATATGGAGGAACTGTGTGATGTCATCATGTCCATATGGAGGAACTGTGTGATGTCATCATGTCCATATGGAGGAACTGTGTGATGTCATCATGTCTATATAACGGAACTGTGTTATGTCATCATGTCCATATGTAGGAACTGTGTGATATCATCATGTCCATATAGAGGAACTGTGTGATGTCATCATGTCCATATGGAGGAACTGTGTGATGTAATCGTGTCCATATGGAGGAACTGTGTGATGTCATCATGTCCATATGGGGGAACTGTGATGTCATCATGTCCATATGGAGGAACTGTGTGATGTCATCATTTCCATATGGAGGAACTGTGTGATGTCATCATGTCCATATGGAGGAACTGTGTGATGTCATCGTGTCCATATGAAGGAACTGTGTGATGTCATCGTGTCCATATGGAGGAACTGTGTGGCGTCATCGTGTCCATATGGAGGAACTGTGTGATGTCATCGTGTCCATATGGAGTAACTGTGTGATGTCATCATGTCCATATGGAGGAACTGTGTGATGTCATCATGTCCATATGGAGGAACTGTGTGATGTCATCATGTCCATATGGAGGAACTGTGTGATGTTATCGTGTCCATATGGAGGAACTGTGTGATGTCATCGTGTCCATATGAAGGAACTGTGTGGCGTCATCGTGTCCATATGGAGGAACTGTGTGGCGTCATCGTGTCCATATGGAGGAACTGTGTGGCGTCATCGTGTCCATATGGAGGAACTGTGTGATGTCATCGTGTCCATATGAAGGAACCGTGTGATGTCATCGTGTCCATATGGAGGAACTGTGTGGCGTCATCGTGTCCATATGGAGGAACTGTGTGATGTCATCGTGTCCATATGGAGTAACTGTGTGATGTCATCATGTCCATATGGAGGAACTGTGTGATGTCATCATGTCCATATGGGGGAACTGTGATGTCATCATGTCCATATGGAGGAACTGTGTGATGTCATCATGTCCATATGGAGGAACTGTGTGATGTCATCGTGTCCATATGGAGGAACTGTGTGATGTCATCGTGTCCATATGAAGGAACTGTGTGGCGTCATCGTGTCCATATGGAGGAACTGTGTGGCGTCATCGTGTCCATATGGAGGAACTGTGTGGCGTCATCGTGTCCATATGGAGGAACTGTGTGATGTCATCGTGTCCATATGGAGGAACTGTGTGATGTCATCTTGTCCATATGGAAGAACTGTGTGATGTCATCATGTCCATATGGAGGAACTGTGTGATGTCATCATGTCTATATAGAAGAACTGTGTAATGTCATCATGTCCATATGGAGGAACTGTGTGATGTAATGTCCATATGGAGGAACTGTGTGATGTCATCATGTCCATATGGAGGAACTGTGTGATGTCATCATGTCCATATGGAGGAACTGTGTGATGTCATCATGTCCATATGGAGGAACTGTGTGATGTCATCATGTCCATATGTGTTACGCCGAGCGCTCCGGGTCCCCGCTCCTCCCCGGAGCGCTCGCTTCACTCTCCCCGCGGCAGCGCTCCGGTCACGTCCTCTGACCCGGGGCGCTGCGATTCCGCTGCCAGCCGGGATGCGATTCGCGATGCGGGTAGCGCCCGCTCGCGATGCGCACCCCGGCTCCCCTACCTGACTCGCTCTCCGTCTGTTCTGTCCCGGCGCGCGCGGCCCCGCTCCCTAGGGCGCGCGCGCGCCGGGTCTCTGCGATTTAAAGGGCCACTGCGCCGCTGATTGGCGCAGTGGTTCCAATCAGTGTGTTCACCTGTGCACTTCCCTATATCACCTCACTTCCCCTGCACTCCCTTGCCGGATCTTGTTGCACTTGTGCCTAGTGAAAGCGTTCCCTTGTCTGTTCCTAGTCCGTGTTCCTGACCTCCTGCCGTTGCCCCTGACTACGATCCTTGCCGCCTGCCCCCGACCTTCTGCTACGTCCGACCTTGCTTCTGCCTACTCCCTTGTACCGTGCCTATCTTCTGCATCTTCAGCAGCCAGAGAGGTAGCCGTTGCTAGTGGATACGACCTGGTCACTACCGCCGCAGCAAGACCATCCCGCTTTGCGGCGGGCTCTGGTGAAAACCTGTAGTGGCTTAGAACCGGTCCACTAGCGCGGTCCTCTCCATCCCTCTCTGGCACAGAGGATCCACTACCTGCCAGCCGGCATCGTGACAATATGGAGGAACTGTGTGATGTCATCATGTCCATATGGAGGAACTGTGTGATGTCATCATGTCCATATGGAGGAACTGTGTGATGTCATCATGTCCATATGGAGGAACTGTGTGATGTCATCATGTCCATATGGAGGAACTGTGTGATGTCATCATGTCCATATGGAGGAACTGTGTAATGTCATCATGTCCATATGGGGGAACTGTGTGATGTCATCATGTCCATATAGAGGAACTGTGTGATGTCATCATGTCCATATGGAGGAACTGTGTGATGTCATCATGTCTATATGGAGGAACTGTGTGATGTTATCATGTCTATATGGAGGAACTGTGTGATGTCATCATGTCCATATGGAGGAACTGTGTGATGTCATCGTGTCCATATGGAGGAACTGTGTGATGTCATCGTGTCCATATGGAGGAACTGTGTGGCGTCATCGTGTCCATATGGAGGAACTGTGTGATGTCATCGTGTCCATATGGAGTAACTGTGTGATGTCATCATGTCCATATGGAGGAACTGTGTGATGTCATCATGTCCATATGGAGGAACTGTGTGATGTCATCATGTCCATATGGAGGAACTGTGTGATGTCATCATGTCCATATGGAGGAACTGTGTGATGTTATCGTGTCCATATGGAGGAACTGTGTGATGTCATCGTGTCCATATGAAGGAACTGTGTGGCGTCATCGTGTCCATATGGAGGAACTGTGTGGCGTCATCGTGTCCATATGGAGGAACTGTGTGATGTCATCGTGTCCATATGAAGGAACCGTGTGATGTCATCGTGTCCATATGGAGGAACCGTGTGATGTCATCGTGTCCATATGGAGGAACTGTGTGATGTCATCGTGTCCATATGGAGTAACTGTGTGATGTCATCATGTCCATATGGAGGAACTGTGTGATGTCATCATGTCCATATGGGGGAACTGTGATGTCATCATGTCCATATGGAGGAACTGTGTGATGTCATCATGTCCATATGGAGGAACTGTGTGATGTCATCGTGTCCATATGGAGGAACTGTGTGATGTCATCATGTCCATATGAAGGAACTGTGTGGCGTCATCGTGTCCATATGGAGGAACTGTGTGGCGTCATCGTGTCCATATGGAGGAACTGTGTGGCGTCATCGTGTCCATATGGAGGAACTGTGTGATGTCATCGTGTCCATATGGAGGAACTGTGGGATGTCATCTTGTCCATATGGAAGAACTGTGTGATGTCATCATGTCCATATGGAGGAACTGTGTGATGTCATCATGTCTATATAGAAGAACTGTGTGATGTCATCATGTCCATATGAAAGAACTGTGTGATGTAATGTCCATATGGAGGAACTGTGTGATGTAATGTCCATATGGAGGAACTGTGTGATGTCATCATGTCCATATAGAGGAACTGTGTGATGTCATCATGTCCATATGGAGGAACTGTGTGATGTCATCATGTCCATATGGAGGAACTGTGTGATGTCATCATGTCCATATGGAGGAACTGTGTGATGTCATCATGTCCATATGGAGGAACTGTGTGATGTCATCATGTCCATATGGAGGAACTGTGTGATGTCATCATGTCCATATGGAGGAACTGTGTGATGTCATCATGTCCATATGGAGGAACTGTGTAATGTCATCATGTCCATATGGGGGAACTGTGTGATGTCATCATGTCCATATAGAGGAACTGTGTGATGTCATCATGTCCATATGGAGGAACTGTGTGATGTCATCATGTCTATATGGAGGAACTGTGTGATGTCATCATGTCTATATGGAGGAACTGTGTGATGTCATCATGTCCATATGGAGGAACTGTGTGATGTCATCGTGTCCATATGGAGGAACTGTGTGACGTCATCGTGTCCATATGGAGGAACTGTGTGATGTCATCGTGTCCATATGGAGGAACTGTGTGACGTCATCGTGTCCATATGGAGGAACTGTGTGACGTCATCGTGTCCATATGGAGGAACTGTGTGACGTCATCGTGTCCATATGGAGGAACTGTGTGGCGTCATCGTGTCCATATGGAGGAACTGTATGATGTCATCATGTCAACATGGAGGAACTGTGTGATGTCATCATGTCCATATGGAGAACTGTGTGATGTCATCATGTCCATATGGGGGAACTGTGTGATGTCATCATGTCCATATGGAGGAACTGTGTGATGTCATCATGTCCATATGGAGGAACTGTGTGATGTCATCATGTCCATATGGAGGAACTGTGTGATGTCATCATGTCCATATGGGGGAACTGTGTGATGTCATCATGTCCATATGGAGGAACTGTGTGATGTCATCATGTCCATATGGAGGTGTGATGTCATCATGTCTATATGGAGGAACTGTGTGATGTCATCATGTCTATATGGAGGAACTGTGTGATGTCATCATGTCCATATGGAGGAACTGTGTGATGTCATCGTGTCCATATGGAGGAACTGTGTGATGTCATCGTGTCCATATGGAGGAACTGTGTGATGTCATCGTGTCCATATGGAGGAACTGTGTGACGTCATCGTGTCCATATGGAGGAACTGTGTGACGTCATCGTGTCCATATGGAGGAACTGTGTGGCGTCATCATGTCCATATGGAGGAACTGTATGATGTCATCATGTCCATATGGAAGAACTGTGTGATGTTATGTCCATATGGAGGAACTGTGTGATGTCATCATGTCCATATGTAGGAACTGTGTGATGTCATCATGTCCATATGGAGGAACTGTGTGATGTCATCATGTCCATATGGAAGAACTGTGTGATGTCATCATGTCCATATGGAGGAACTGTGTGGCGTCATCGTGTCCATATGGAGGAACTGTGTGGCGTCATCGTGTCCATATGGAGGAACTGTGTGATGTCATCGTGTCCATATGGAGGAACTGTGTGATGTCATCATGTCCATATGGAGGAACTGTGTGATGTCATCATGTCCATATGGAAGAACTGTGTGATGTCATCATGTCCATATGGACCAAAATCTCTGAGGACTGTTTCCAGCACCTTGTAGAAAGTATTCTCAGCCATTGTATCTAAGACTGTCTAGTAGATTTAAATTTGTTGTATATAATTTCTGCTTAGCCAGCAGATCTAAGCTTATCATGCACGATACTGCCTGTTGAGCTGGCTGTATCTAATCCTATCACAGTGGTCTTCAACCTGCGGACCTCCAGATGTTGCAAAACTACAACTCCCAGCATGCCCGGACAGCCAACGGCTGTCCGGGCATGCTGGGAGTTGTAGTTTTGCAACATCTGGAGGTCCGCAGGTTGGAGACCACTGTCCTATCATGTTGAAATAAGGAGGAAAAAAAAAAAAGAAACCAGGGTGCGCCCCTCGTGAGGACCGTTAACAGCTGTGAGAAAAAAATGGAAGCATAGGCGGAGCTTCTTACCAAAGGGTGTTGCACTAAGAGCTCAACTCCTACACTAGGATGTAGAAATCGGGACTGTGGCCCCAGATTCGTCTCGGCTCACAGAAGCCTTTCCAATATTGGTATATATAGTTAAAAAGGCAAAGACGAAACCTGAATAAGGGGCGCTCCTCCTGGGAAATGAATGCCAAGGGTAGATTAAATATCATGTAGTTTATCTACCTTTGGCATTCGTTGCCCGGAGGAGCGCCCCTTATCCAGGTTTCATCTTTGCCTTTTTAACTATATAATCTTATCATGTCTGCCGCCAGTATACCCAAGGCTGGGTTCAAACTACTGGGCTGTAGATCGCTGGGACACCACCAACAGGTGTTCCAATGTATACTGCAACATACCTACGGCAGGTTTATTTGCTTTACTTCACTGGAAAACATTTTGTTTTACATCAACTGATGCCAGGAAGTTAAAAAGATTTGTAAATTACTTTTATTAAAAAAAATCTTAATCCTTCCAGTACTTATCAGCTGCTGTATGCTCCACAGGAAGTTCTTTTCTTTTTGAATTTATTTTCTGTCTGACAACAGTGTTCTCTGCTGACACCTCTGTCCATTTTAGGAACTGTCCTAAATCCCCATAGCAAACCTATCCTGCTCTGGACAGTTCCTGACATGGACAGAGGTGTCAGCAGAGAGCACTGTGGTCGGACAAAAAAAATAAATTCAAAAAGAAAAGAACTTCCTGTGGAGCATACAGCAGCTGATAAGTACTGGAAGGATTAAGATTTTTTAATAGAAGTAATTTACAAATCTGTTTAACTTCCTGGCATCAGTTGATGTAAAACAAAATGTTTTCCTGCGGAGTACCCCTTGACTGCACATAGTCTGCACACTTTTAGTTTTAGGAGACCGAATGTAGTAACTACTATGCTGGGACTTGTACTACTTCAGTGCTCCACTGTGTATTTATTCATTACTAGGTTCTTGCAGTACCTCAATGTTTCAGTGTCACTCTTGTCTAGGCTTATTTTACTGCATTGGGTACGTAGGTAGATTAGTCTCCAGGGGTTCCTACCTTATTATTTACCCTGTATTGCGACCAAAATTCAGGCCTCAGCACAGTGTAGTTTCTTTCAGTATGCTTGGTGCCCCTATGGACAAGCAGGGGGTCTGAGGGTAGCCATGACTGCTGCAGGGGTCACAATTAAAGACTGGGGGTGGAGATTTATCAAAACCTGCGCAAAGGAAAATTTGCCCAGTTGCCCATAGCAACCAATCAGATTGCTTCATTCATTTTGCAGAGGCCTTGTTAAAAATGAAAGAAGGGAGTTGATTGGTTGCTATGGGCAACTGGACAGGTTTTAATAAATCTCCCCTGGGAGTCATTGCTGAATATTAGAGATGAGCGAACTTACAGTAAATTCGATTCGTCACAAACTTCTCGGCTCGGCAGTTGATGACTTATCCTGCATAAATGAGTTCAGCTTTCAGGTGCTCCCGTGGGCTGGAAAAGGTGGATACATTCCTAGGAGACTCTTTCCTAGGACTGTATCCACCTTTTCCAGCCCACCGGAGCACCGGAAAGCTGAACTAATTTATGCAGGATAAGTCATCAACTGCCGAGCCGAGAAGTTTGTGACAAATCGAATTTACTGTAAGTTCGCTCATCTCTACTGAATATCAGTATTTCATTGTATTTAAAGGGGTAGTCCAGTGCTGAAAAACTTATCCCCTATCCTAAGGATATGGATAAATCTCAGATCACGGGGGGGTCCGAACACAGGGGCCCCCCGCGATCTAATGTACGGGGCCCCGCTCGCTGGCCAGATAGCGGGTGTTGACCAACGGCGGCCAACACGCCCCCTCAATACAGTCCTATGGCAGAGCCGGAGATTGCCGAAGGCAGCGCTCAGGCTCTGCCATAGAGTTTTACTGAGGGCGCGTGTCAGCTGCAGCTTTGTGCGGTGGTCAACACACCCCCTTCCCGCGGGCTGCTGGGGCCCGGAACAGGAGATCGCAGGGGCCCCAGCGGTCGGGAACCCCCCCCCCCCCCCCGCAATCTGAAACTTATCCCCTATCCTTAGGATAGGGGATACGTTTTTCAGCACTGGATATCTCCTTTAAAGCGACAGAGCAGAAACTTGTCTTGGCAACCAATAATATTCCTGATATATCCCTATGGAGGAGATTTATCAAAACCTTTGTAGAGGAAGAGCAGTGTAGTTGCCCCTAGCAACCAGATTGCTTCTTTAAGAGGGCTTTAAAAAAATAAAAATAATAATAATAATAATAATTAAGGAAGGAAGCGAACTGACTGGTTTCTATGGGCAACTGACTCATTCTGCCTCTACACAGGTTTTGATAAATCTCCCCCATAATCTATATGCAAAGCCATGCCCCTAGACCAGTGTATTCCAAACAATGTTTCTCCCACTGTTGTAAAACTACAACTCCCAGCATGCCCGGACAGCCTTCGGCTGTCCGGGCCTGCTAAGAGTTGTAGTTTTGCAACAGCTGGGGACACACTGGGGGAGATTCTCAAAAATGACTGTAATTTCCGTTCCAGCGATATTATTCACCCTTTTTTTTTTCTCCTCTGCTCTGAAAATATGTGAAAATTCATTTTCGCGCCAAAAATGTTTTTTTTCTTTGTTGCAGCCAAATTGGATTTTTTTGTGCCAAAATTGGCGATTTTTGCGCCAAATTTTACATCCCAGAAAATTCTGACGGAAACATCTCACAAAATATTCCATGGTTACTAGTGCCCAGACAAGTGATAACTGTATAAATAAAACATTTCTGAGCTTAAATGTTAGTGCCGGTGAAGCGACCAAGAAAGAAAAAAAAAATATATATATATATATTTTTTTTTTAAATAACATTTTTCAATAATAATTATTTCTTTTTTTTAAATAATTACTTAAATAACACCTTTTCCCCCAAAAAACTAAAAAAAAAAAAAAAAAAAACTACAACCATTTCTGTGATTTCTACACTATCAAAAAGCTGGTGTGAAATTTTTGATGTAAACTGGACTCTCACCTCTTTGAAAATATCCTGTAAGGGTACGTTCAGACGAGCAGATTTACATCGCATTTTACACTGCGGATCCGCCGCTGAAAGACCTCTGTATGCTGCCTTTACATGTGACTGCTCGGAGTGGCAATACGCCGCTATGTGCAGACACACTGAAGCAATGTGTGAGTCGCCGCGCATGCGCGGTGTAGTCGCACACATCTCGGCCGTTCCCTCTGCTTTATGAGCTAGGCCGAGAGCTGCCGCAATGTGCAAGTATACTGCGCATGCACGCGGCGACTCGCACATCTAAGTGTGTCTGCTCGTAGCGGCCTATTGCCGCTCCGAGCAGGCACATGTAAAGTCAGCTTACAGAGGTCTGCTTACAGAAAATCTGCTCGTCTGAACATACCCTAAAGCAGACAATATACGTGGACACGCCCAATTTTACAAAAACTGACATGAACAGTGTAAACCGCGGCACAAAGCTCTTTGAAAATGCGGTCGATATTTTTTGCATCAAAATTTTGGCACAAAATAATTAATTTTTTTTGTGCAAAATTCTTTGAGAATCTCCCCCACTGTGTGGAAAACACTTACCAAGACCCCACCCATGCTTGTCCCTAGCAAGTGTTGTCTGCTAGAAAACGTGTTAAAGGGGTTATCCAGGGAAAAACTTTTTATATATATATATCAACTTTTGTACTTATGAGCTTCTGAAGTTAAGGTTGTTCTTTTCTATCTAAGTGCTCTCTGATGACATGTGTCTCGGGAACCGCCCAGTTTAGAAGAGGTTTGCTATGGGGATTTGCTTCTAAACTGGCCGTTTCCTGAGACACGTGTCAACAGAGAGCACTTAGACAGAAAAGAACAACCTTAACTTCAGAAGCTCATAAGTACTGAAAGGATTAAGATTTTTTAATAGAATTAATTTACAAATCTGTTTAACTTTCTGGAGCCAGTTGATATATAAAGTTTTTTCCTGGATAACCCCTTTAACCTTACCCTACTGCCAAATGTGTCAAAATTGAAAAATTCTGCCAAGGAATGCGCAGGGACTAGATGCACTCTGTAGACATCACAGTGCTTGGATTTACGATGATCTTATGGTGCAGGTAAATACTGAGAATGTGCTCCCTGTCTTCGATAACAATAGACACAATAACAGTTATCGCCCAAAAAAAGTTTTTATATACAAAAGAAAAAAAAGAAAAAAAAAGTGCTTTTACATTTGGTGTGGTATAAAAATAAGATTCTCTACTGAGTGTATCCTGGTCCACAGCAGACCCGGTGTAAGGACGGAGGGTTCTTCATTGGCGTTTCTTGAGAGACATCGTTGGTCCAGAGAATAAGGAAATATAAAGTCTGATCCAAGAATAGGCGATGCCCAGGGCGCAGTACACGGAGGTGAGCAGCAGAGGGATGAAGGGCAGACGCTGCTGCCAGGGGGTCAAGGGATAAATGACCTCACACAGTAATCCCAGGGGTACGAGGCCAAAAACATACAAAGCTTCCACACAGTTCAGTAGCTTCCCTTCTTTCCTGTAATAAGCAGGAGAACGTAACGAGCACAGGAATAACATAGCAGTAAGTGAAAATTCAGATTATGAGACAATAAGACGGATGAAAGCGATCATAAGCTCTGTACATGTTATGGGATAGGTAATAAACACATCAACAGTAGATCGCGAGAGAGTCATGAAGGCTGGGGCCACGGGAGGGTACCATCTCTTTTTGGGAGGGAACCATCTCTTTTTGGGAGGGAACCATCTCTTTTTGGGAGGGTACCATCTCTTTTTAAGTTAGCTGAAATATAATTTATGATATACACTTTGGAAAATATTAAATGGCAAAAGCAGCTAGAAAGAAGGAAAGGGGAAAGAGGAGAAGCCGCGGAAGTGGAAGGAGGTGTTGAGGAGTGGTGTGGTAGGGTTTAAAAAATAAAATAAAATATATATATATATATATATATATATATCTTGAGGAGTATATATATATATATATATATATATATATATATATATATATATAGTATATATTTGAGGAGTGCCAATAATAAGAGAACACAACAGCTGGAGGCACCTGACTATAACACCTAAATGCAGACAATAGGATAAATCACGGGAAGAGAAACCGAATAGTAAGTCGGTTCAAAAATAAAAACTGAATATGTCGGTGGTGCAAAGGAATCCATAGTATAAATATTCAAATAACTAAGAAAAGAGAAAGTCCAGCAACCCACCGCAACGTGCATTCAGTAAATTAAAGCCGCCATGGATGTCCGGGATCTAGCGGGATGCTCAGAGGCTACAAACCGGTAGGTTTCGTGCAATCAGCACTTCTTCCGGCCCCTAGGGATGTCCGGGATCTAGCGGGATGCTCAGAGGCTACAAACCGGTAGGTTTCATGCAATCAGCACTTCTTCCGGCCCCTAGGGCCGGAAGAAGTGCTGATTGCACGAAACCTACCGGTTTGTAGCCTCTGAGCATCCCGCTAGATCCCGGACATCCATGGCGGCTTTAATTTACTGAATGCACGTTGCGGTGAGTTGCTGGACTTTCTCTTTTCCTCGTTATTTGAATATCTAAATTTGAGGAGTGTAAAAGGGGGATTTAATTATATAGGAGATATTGTTTGTGATATGGGTTGTATTTATATGATGATGTAATATTTATTGTAGTTGATGTAAAAAGGAAGGAAAAATAAAATAAAATTTGTAGGGAAAAAAAAAAAAAGAAGCTCTGTACATGTTGGTACAAAATATAAATAAACAAAAAAAAATTATAAAATAAACTCCCCCAAGCCTTTCCTGCTGTGCGTAAAGATCGAAATTAGGTGCTGATTGGCGCTCGGCCTGCATAAGGCTCAATTAATTGTGAGGCCCATTAAAGGGTACCTTTCATCAAAAAAACTTTTGATATATTATAGATTAATGTATGCAGAATAACTTTCCAATAGCATGTTATTAAAAAATATGCTTCTTTCTATTTAATTTTCCACTTTGAAAAAATGACCACTAGGGGTCTCCCTACCAGTCCTTTTTTTTATAGATTTCAGACTCATGCAGGAGTCCTAAATCTCAGACTGCATCCGGGACACAGACAAGCGCAACATTGCTCCCTGGCAGTGAGCAGTGGTGAGTTTGTGTGTGTTTCGGATACAGTCTGAGATTTAGGACTCCAGCATGAGTCTGAAATCTATAAAAAAAGGACTGGTAGGGAGACCCCTAGTGGTCACTTTTTCAAAGTGGAAAATTAAATAGAAAGAAGCATTTTTTTAATAACATACTATTGGAAAGTTACTCTGCATACATTAATCTATAATATATCAAAAGTTTTTTTGATGAAAGGTACCCTTTAAATTCATCACCGTTGGCCGCACATCTCCTGTTCACATAGGGCGATGTGCGGCTGATAACGATAATCTACATGGCTGAACAAACTATGCGATCAGCTGACAAAGGAGTGTTTTCTCCTTGCACACTGCTGCTCCATTCTCAAGGTAACTATGTTCTCGTTATCGGTGGACAGACAACCCCATCAGCCGTACACTTATCACCTATATATACTATGAATACTATTTTAGGGATTACCCTCAGCTCAACATTCTCAGAGCTGCCGAGATAAAGCAAGAGGCATAGAGATAAAACAGAGGCATAGAGATAAAACAAATGATTTCGGTCTCTTAGAAAAGTCATACAATGTGCATGCTGCGGCAGCACAGCAAGTCTGTCCAGTGATGCACGTCCCACGCACAGTTCAGCATGGAGAGGAGCAGCTCACGCTGAGAGGCTGAGCCAACCCTATGACCCCCAGCAAATAGGGCTCACACATGGATCTTGCTGGGACAAAGATCAAGTTGAATTGTCGAGAGCGCATAAGTGGACTGACACTTTGAGCTTGGAAGGAAAACATGATTTTATAACTTTGCAAACAGCCATCAGCTAAAAGGTATGTTTTATCTTCCAATAAGTTATCTGTCCATGTCTGCATCTGTGAAATGAGAGCTTAAAGATTCCCTTTAATTAATTATAAATACATTTCATATGTAAATTCTGTTTACCTGAATAAAGCCTTTAAGGAACTGAAGCTGAACACGGTAAAAATCGCCATCAGCAGAATCTTAATAGGCAGCTCTGAAAAGAACAAAACATTTAGTTTATTGTCTGCACCCCATATATAAATTTTGAGTTTCACAACTCTCCAAAGTCTGCATCTTAGTCCATGCATTATACGACACTAGGGAGGCCCAGGAGCCTCCATCAACCTCCCTGAGCCCAACTAGTATTCCGCCACTGACAGTAAGTGCGAATTACGGAGGAGGCTGCAGTAAGCGGAATGTGGAAGTTCTGGGAAGAAATTCTCTAGTGTGAACAGGCCCTTAGGTTTCTATCATTTCAACACAGTACGGTATAAAAGCCCCCTGAGCCACATACAGTCATGGCCGTAAATGTTGGCACCCATGACATTTTTCAAGAAAATGAAGTATTTCTCACAGAAAAGGATTGCAGTAACACATGTTTTGCTATACACGTTTATTCCCTTTGTGTGTAATTGAACTAAGGCAAAAAGGGAGGAAAAAAAGCAAATTGGACATAATGTCACCAAACTCCAAAAATGGGCTGGACAAAATTATTGGCACCCTTAACTTAATAATTGGTTGCACACCCTTTGGAAAAAATAACTGAAATCAGTCGCTTCCTATAACCATCGATAAGCTTCTTACACCTCTCAGCCGGAATGTTGGACCACTCTTCCTTTACAAACTGCTCCAGGTCTCTCTTATTGGAAGGCGCCTTTTCCCAACAGCAATTTTAAGATCTCTCCACAGGTGATCAATGGGATTTAGATCTGGACTCATTGCTGGACACTTCAGAACTCTCCAGTGCTTTCTTGCCATCCATTCCTGGGGGCTTTTTGACATATGTTTGGGGTCATTGTCCTGCTGGAAGACCCAAGATCTCGGACGCAAACCCAGCTTTCTGACACTGAGCTGTACAGTGCGACCCAAAATCCGTCGATAATCCTCAGATTTCATGATATCTTGTACACATTCAAGGCACCCAGTGCCAGAGGCAGCAAAACAACCCAAAACATCATTGAACCTCCACCATATTTCACTGTAGGTACTGTGTTCTTTTCTTTGTAGGCCTCATTCCGTTTTCGGTAAACAGTAGAATGATGTGCTTTACCAAAAAGCTCTATCTTGGTCTCATCTGTCACAAGACGTTTTACCAGAAGGATTTTGGCTTACTCAAGTTCATTTTGGCAAAATGCAGTGTTGCTTTTTTATGTCTCTGTGTCAGCAGTGGGGTCCTCCTGGGTCTCCTCCATAGCGTTTCATTTCATTTAAATGTCGACGGATAGTTCGCGCTGACACTGATGCTCCCTGAGTCTGCAGGACAAAGTGAATATCTTTGGAACTTGTTTGGGGCTGCTTATCCACCATCCAGACTATCCTACATTGACACCTTCCATCAATGTTTCTCTTCTGTCCATGCCCAGGGAGATTAGCTACAGTGCCATGGGTTGCAAACTTCTTGATAATGTTGCGCACTGTGGACAAAGGCAAATCTAGATCTCTGGAGATGGACTTGTAACCTTGAGATTGTGGATATTTTTCCACAATTCTGGTTCTCAAGTCCTCAGACAGTTCTCTTCTCCTCTTTCTGTTATCCATGCTTAGTGTGGCACACACAGACACACAATGCAAAGACTAAGTGAACTTCTCTCCTTTTTATCTGCTTTCAGGTGTGATTTTTATATTGCCCACTCCTGTTACTTGGCCCAGGTGAGTTTAAAGGAGCATCACATGCTTGAAACAATCTTATTTTTCCACAATTTTGAAAGGGTGCCAATAATTTTGTCCAGCCTATTTTTGGAGTTTGGTGTGAAATTATGTCCAATTTGCTTTTTTCCTCCCTTTTTTGGTGTATAGCAAAACATGCGTTACTGCAATCCTTTTCTGTGAGAAAAATTCAGGGATGCCAACATTTACGGCCATGACTGTAGAATACTCATAATTCTCTTTAACCTTGTTTAAGAACAGTAAACCTTAATTTTTGCATGTTGTTACAGACCCAAAACCTGAGGCTGCGTTACTGAGAAAGTAATTCAACATCTTTTAACCAATGACAATAACTTTACCTTGAGGAGTGAAGAGAAGAGGAAACAATGAGAAGTGACCCACAGTGGTCAGAATCAGATATATCCCAGCATCCTTTGCACTGCTGACTGCCAGTAGGCTAAAAATTAACAAACACTCTATTATAAAAAAGATGCAAAAAAAATTGTATTAAACATATACATCCTAGTGCTTCCCTCTAACCTTAAAGGTAAAATGGACAGGAGGATTGCCTTCTCATGTACGTGCCAACCAAACATAAAGGAGCTGAGGGCGCAGCAGATCAGACAGCGTAAGAAGCCTTGAGGTCCTTGGGGTTTAAACCACAAACATAAAACCGATGGCTGAAAAAGACAAAAGTAAAGATCTACAAAGTGAATCCAAAACTATGCTTTGGAGCAGTGTCTTCTAACCAGTGTGCCTCCAGCTGTTGCAAAATTACAACTCCAAGCATACCTGGATGGCCAGTGGGCCTCAGTGTGTCCAGAGGCACACTGGTTGGGAAACAACGCTACAAAGGCAAAAACAAGATCTAGAATACATGGTTCTTTCCTGGCAGCATGCTATTATAGTACATTTGGTGCTGTTCATTACCAGTAGAGATGAGCCAACTTACAGTAAATTCGATTCGTCACGAACTTCTCAGCTCGGCAGTTGATGACTTTTCCTGCGTAAATTAGTTCAGCCTTCAGGTGCTCCGGTGGGCTGGAAAAGGTGGATACAGTCCTAGGAGACTGTTTCCTAGTAATGTATCCACCTTTTCCAGCCCACCGGAGCACCTGAAAGGCTGAACTAATTTACGCAGGAAAAGTCATCAACTGCCGAGCCGAGAAGGTCGTGACAAATCGAATTTCCTGTAAGTTCGCTCATCTCTAATTACCAGTATAGATATAAATGTGCAGATCAATGTCGCCAGTGGCGTGACAGATAGAAGGACGCTGTGTTCAAACTCCTGGACCAAACCCCCAGTCATCGATCCTGCGCGAACTGAAGCCGGATTCAGCAGCTGCATCTTAACACCTGCAATACAAGAAGGGGGAGACAAAAAAGATCAGACTAAAGGGTGACATACACTTTCAAAAACTCTCCCACCCTCCCCATAAGCCAAACATTTACATGTTGTCTGTGGGGAGGGGTAAACCCAAGCCCCACAGCTCTAGCACCAGCATATCCCTCCTAGAACAATAGGGTCGAGCGGTGGAAAGTCAACGCACCAGACCCTTCTCTCCACCGACGTTATCTGTCAGAGGCCACCATACATTTTAGACTGTAGTCCGAACCCACAGAAGGTGGCTTATTCAGCTAACTTTAGTTTAAAGGTGTATGGAAACCTTAAAGGGGTACTCGTAGACATTTTATCCCCTATCCAAAGAATAGGGGATAAGATGTCTGATTGCGGGGGTCCCGCAGCAGGGAAACTCAGCAATCTCGGCCGCTGCACCAGGAGCGAACTTTGCTCCATGCAGGATGACTGGCGATGCGGGGCGGAGGCTCATGACGTCACGGCCGCGCCCCGCTCGTGACGTCACAGCCATGCCCCCTCAATGCAAGTCTATGGGAGGGGGCGTCAAGCCCCCTCCCATAGACTTGCATTGAGGGGGCATGGCCGTGACGTCACAAGCCTCCGGCGCAGCACCCAACACTCTAAACAAGCATCATTTGGATAGGGAATAAGATATTTAGGGGAGTACCCCTTTAACCCCTTGAGGACACAGTGAGTATACATTTTTGTGTTTTCATTCCTTCTCGCCTTCCAATAGCCATAACACTTTACTATTCCCACCTACAGACCCATATGAGGCTTGTTTTATGCTAGTCCAATTGTACTTTGTAATAACATCACTCATTTTACCACAAAATCTACAGCAAAACAAAACTATTTATGATGCAAAATTAAAAATAAAATAAAACCCATGCAATATTCAGGGGATTTGTTTCCACATGGTGAACTTTACGGTAAAAATTGGCTTTTACTTCTATTACCGATAACAGACAGGGCTTTGTCTGCGCCATTGTACAATGCCCAGAAGTTCGGAGCCCAGTATGCATGGCAGAGGCCTCTCTTAAATGGGAAAAGCCGAGAAAGGACTTGAGGAGACTGACCCTATAAAGACAAACAAGCATGGCTTTAATATCACTGTAAGGTAAAAATGAGTGGGTCCCTACTGCATGACGGAAAATGAGGGGGGGGGGGGGGTTGCCGCTAATAGTCAGCACAGCGTGATCTCTGCTGCTGGTTAACTGTTAAGATGCTGTTGTAAAAAGTGACAGCTGCATTCAAACAGTAAAGATGTGCACAAATAGCGGTATAGGGGTCAGTTAGAGGAGTAGTCCAGTGCTGAAAAACTTACCCTCTATGCTAAGGATAGGGGATAAGTTTCAGATAAGTTTCGATCTCCTGTACGGGTCCCCGGCAGCCCGCGGGAAGGGGGCGTGTTGACCACCGCACGAAGTGGCGGCTGACACGCCCCCTCAATACAACTATAAGGCAGAGCCGGATCACTGCCTTCGGCAATCTCCGTCTCCGCCATAGAGCTGTATTGAGGGAGCGTGTCAGCCGCCGCTTCGTGCGGTGGTCAACACCCGCTATCTGGCTGGAGAGCCGGGGCCCCGTACAGGAGATCGCGGGGGGCCCCAGCGGTCAGACCCCCCGCGATCTGAAACTTATTCCCTATACTTAGGATAGAGGATATGCTTTTCAGCACTAGACTACTCCTTTAAAGGGGTACTCCGCCCCTAGACATCTTATCCCCTATCCAAAGGATAGGGGATAAGATGTCAGACCCCCGTGGTCCCGCTGCTGGGGACCCCGGGGATCCCCGCTGCGGCACCCCGCTATCATTACATTCTGTGCGTAATGACGGGCGATACAGAGGACGGAGCAGTGTGACGTCATGGCTCCGCCCCTCATGACATCACGGCCCGTCCCCTTAATGCAAGTCTATGGCAGGGGGCGGGACGACTGCCACGCCCCCTCCCATAGACTTGTATTGACGAGGGCGGGCCGTGACGTCACGAGGGGCGGAGCCATGACATAACGATGCTCCGGCCCCTGTAGTGCCCGTCATTACGTGCAGAGCGAACTCGCTCTGCGCAGTAATGATAGCGAGGTGCCGCAGCGGCGATCCCCGGGGTCCCCAGCAGTGGGACCGCAGCGATCTGACATCTTATCCCCTATCCTTTGGATAGGGGATAAGATGTCTAGGGGCGGAGTACCCCTTTAAGGCAGCCCCAGGCCTTCTTAAGTCCTCAGTGCCTCCTGTGACTGATCTGCTCTAACAGGGGGGAGGGGGAGGTTTCTAACCTGGAACATGTTGGACTGCACCTTTTTTTGTATTATGTGGATTTTAATGGATTCAAATAAATGGACATTTTACCAGTGCTGTGAATACCTTGGATTCTTAATTTTTTGGCACACGTATATCTCCATGTTACCATAGAGACTGCATGGAGCGCATGCTGACCCACCAATCCAAGTATACGGAGATCCAGGGCCCCATTCTGGAGACTGCAGGGGTCTCAGTAGTTGGACCCTCCCTACGAAATCAAACACTTATCCCCTATCCTGCGCATAGGGGACATATACTGGAGTACCCCTCTAAATGGGCACTGTCAGATACAAAAACTTTTGATATGTTGTAAAGCAAGCAGCAATAGGTTTTGCAATTGCTTTCATTATAACATTTTCAGTATTTCATACTAAAAAAGCCAGTCAAATAACTGCCCCCCTCCCCCTGCCTGCTTGGACACATAATAGTCCTGCTGTGTCCATGCGTCATCACCTAGGTCATGGACACACTTCCTTGATTGACAGCTGTGAGCGCAGGGCTCACATCTGGAGGAAAAATCCTCCCACTGTCATCTTGTGTCCCGCTACTGTCAGTGAGGACAAGCTGGGAGTTGTAGTTTTGCTAATGCTAGGGGAGATGTGAGCAGACAGCATACTGAGGGAGGGGGCGGAGACCTGCACAGTGAGGCCACGCCCCCTCCCTTTGAGAGGAATTCAGACTAGTGATAATAAAATAGTGTAATAAAAAATAAAATAAAGGTGCTAGACACATAAAGGATTAGATATGATGGTAGGATTAGGTACTGAGTGATATATTAAAAAAAACATTTTGGGTGGATCTGACGGGTACGCTTTAAGCTATGTTGTTGCAACCCCCAGCATGCCTTGATAAGGAGTTTTGTGATGTGAACTAAGCGATTATTAATAGATAAGATATCAACAAACATGTCCGTCCGTCCGTCCCCCCCCCGCCCCTTGTATTCCTGCAATAGAAAGATAAAGTTTGTGGTTCTATTCAACTGATGAGCACTGTGGACAAGTTACCTCCTCTATTTACACTGAGCACCGTTTGGGACCACATATACCTCTGCATCTATCCTTAAGACAGTGTTTCCCAACCAGTGTGCCTCCAGCTGTTGCAAAACTACAACTCCCAGCATGCCCGGACAGCCTTCAGCCTTTCGCTGTCCAGGCATGCTGGGAGTTGTAGTTTTGGAGGCACCCTGGTTGGGAAACACTGCCTTAGGGTGTGCTCACACTGAGGTATAGGAGAGGAATCCTCGTGCATAAATTACGCCGCAGAATTTACTTTTTTTTTTCGTGCTAAATTTGCATGAAAATCACGCAGAATTAACACACATTTTCCACGCGGAATATAGGAGGAAACTTTTTTTTTTTTTGCTGGACTACAACCTCCAATTGGAATTTCCCTTTTTATTTATTTATTTTTTCTGCACAAATTCCACACAAATTCTATGCGGAAAGATTTCAAGCGGACAATTTTTACCATTGACTTCAATGGACTTCTGCTCGCGTATTCCGCAAGAAGAAAGAACATGTTCTTTCTTCTAGCAGAACGGAATTCCGCGAGCGGAATTTACGCAGTGTGAACAGTGCAGGGTAAAATACATTGAAGTCAATGGCAAAGCAGATGTTAATTATTTCTAAGCTGAGAATTCAAGAGGAATTACTTGAGTAAATTCCTCTTGAATTACTCAGTGTGAATGTACCCTTAAAGGGGTACTCTGGTGGAAAACGTTTTATTTATTTATTTTTAATCAACTGGTGCCAGAAAGTTTAACAGATTTGTAAATTACTTCTATTAAAAAATCTTAATCCTTCCAGTACTTATTAGCTGCTGAATACAACAGCATATGTTTTCTATGGGGATTTTCTCTTACTCAGTCAGCAGAGAGCACTGTGGTCATGATGTTAGCAGAGAGCTCTGTGTTCCAAAAAGAAAAGTATTTCCTCCGTAGTATTCAGCAGCTAATAAGTACAGGAAGGATTAAGATTTTTTAATAGAAGTAATTTACAAATCTGTTTAACTTTCTGGCACCAGTTGAAAACAAAGTTTTCCACCAGAGTACCCATTTAAGGCAGTGTTTCCCAACCAGGGTGCCTCCGGCTGTTGCAAAACTGCAACTCCCAGCATGCCGGACAGCCAAAGGTTGTCCAAGCATGCTGGGAGTTGTAGTTTTGCAACAGCTGGATGCCCCCTGGTTGGGAAACACTGCCTTAAGGTGATGGCTCACACATTCAGATAATGCCGACCAGAATATATATATATATATATATATATATATATATATAGATATATATATATATATGTTGTTTAAATTTACAATAAATGTTATGTTACAAATCACAGAATTTTCATGCACATTTGCATAGGATACGTACCAAGTATATAAAGGGTCCAAATGAAATGGCAAAAACAAACACAACTATGATGGCCAAAGCAAGAAAGCGCAAAAGGCTGAAGCTTCTCCAGCGTATAGATCCATCTATGGAACAAGACATGAGGTGAAGAGACTGCACCATAATTAGGAGGAAATTATCTGGTATAATGGTAGCTTCTTTATCATTACTGACCTGGATTATTTGTTGTGAAGCAGTAGGAACGCAATAAGTAAATGCCATATGCAGGTGCGATGTACAGGTAGATGTGTTTAAAGTTCAGGAGGACAGCGAAGAGGAGGGCACTCTCCAGGTGTCTCTTCTGCCAGTGAAGATGAAAATATCAGTTCACACCAGTGTTTCCCAACCAGGGTGCCTCCAGCTGTTGCAAAACTACAACTCCCAGCATCCGATCATCCATTCAAAGTACCGCAATGCCGCAGATGCCGTGATCTGTATTGCTAGCAGCCGGGACCTGCCGTGTATGACGCGAGCACCGTTCTGATGCTCGCGCTCATACACAGGATGTAAATGTACGTCCTGGTGCGGGAAGTCCCGCCAAACCAGGACGTACATTTACGTCCGTGGTCGTTAAGGGGTTAAAACCTGTCTTTATGTTGGGCCATGTGATCTCACGGTGACACCCTTTAAATTACATGTCTTTCTATGCTCTTAATGGGGGAGGTTCAGCTACTGACTAGAACCTCCTGTATGATGAAACTGTATGGACTGTTCCACACAAGTTTTCCACAGAGGGGGAGGGACGACATTTTTATACACCCTATTATGTAATTCTGAGAGTCCCTTCTCAGGATCCTTATCCCTCTGCTAAAATGGAGAGCATTTTCAAGAGGTATCATTTGTTCTGGTGAACCAGTCCTGTCGTCCATTACTTAGACATCCAACTGGTTTAAATACACAACGAATAATAATGCTTAAAGGGGTACTCCGGTGAAATACTTTTTTTTCCTTTAAATCAATTGGTGCCAGAAAGTTAAACAGATTTGTAAATTACTTCTATTAAAAAAATCTTAATCCTTCCAGTACTTATTAGCTGCTGAATACTACAGAGGAAATTCTTTTCTTATTGGAAAACAGAGCTCTCTGCTGACATCACAAGCACAGTGCTCTGCTGACATCTCTGTCCATTTTAAGAACTGTCCAGAGTAGGAGAAAATCCCCATAGAAAACATATGCTGCTCTGGACAGTTCCTAAAATGGACAGAGGTGTCAGCAGAGAGCACTGTGCTTGTGATGTCAGCAGAGAGCTCTGTGTTCCAAAAAGAAAATAATTTCCTCTATAGTATTCAACAGCTAATAAGTACTGGAAGGATTAAGATTTTTTTAATAGATGTAATTTACAAATCTGTTTAACTTTCTGGCACCAGTTGATTTAAAAAAAAAAAAAAAAAAAGTATTCCATCGGACTACCCCTTTAAAGTGTCTAAACCATACAATAAACAATACATATGAACACAGTAGCGGTAACAATTACCTGAAACATGCGAGCAATAGACAGTAGCATGATCCCGGACAGGAATCCATTATACTGGAAGTGAATATCTAAGAATGTATTCAGGATGTAAATAATCAGAACTCAATATAGGTTCCGGACCAGAAATAGTTTACTTATGATAATTATATCGGTAATTGAGAACAGAGACTGCATTGTAGAAACAAAAACCAGATCCCTCCAAGACAGCACAGGATAGAGCTGGTACACAAAACTTCAAGGTAAAAGCAGATTTATTTTACCCGGCATGCAACGCGTTTCGCTGGATAACCAGCTTCATCAGGCATGTCTGATGAAGCTGGTTATCCAGCGAAACGCGTTGCATGCCGGGTAAAATAAATCTGCTTTTACCTTGAAGTCTTGTGCGCCAGCTCTATCCTGTGCTGTCCTGGAGGGATCTGTTTTTTTGCTTCACGTCGTGTTGCCAGGAGCGGCTGCCGAGTTTCGCCCGCATAGGGTCTATGCCTGCACCATTGTTGTACTTGGTTGCAGTACAACCGACATCGGTGAGCAATATTGCTTAAATTGTATCCTATTTATTTACGGTATCACACTAGGAGCGCCGTCTCCCTTTGTCTATAGTTGCATTGTAGAAAGGATACGATCTACTATGAGTAGCCCAAAGTTCCAGAGGAGAAGGACAGCGAGGATGAACGACGGTCTCTCAAGCAAATCTCTCCGATCTTTTTTACCATTAATGCACTGGCAGCACCTGGATTGAAATCACAAGTTTTGTAGCAGAACAAAACTAAAAAGACAACGGAAAGTAAAAATGTCTGAACAGCTGAAGGAAACCAGGTAAGGTTGGGGAATGGAAGATAAAGGAAGAAAATAGATGAAACTGGAAGCAAAGTCCAAAAATGGTAATGGAAAAAAAGGAAGGCACCAGAACTTGTAAGGAAATGGGTAAAAAAGACAAAAAGGACAATGGTGGGAAAGACCAGACAAGGTGTGGACACTGCAGAAAAGGAAAATAAATATATTCTGGATTTGTATAGATGTGTGTTAAAATATATATGTACACACATACCCTTTTTAGTTGTCAATATGTTAATTTAGCTGTTAAGTCATAAAATCCCCCAATAAAGGGGTACTCCGCTGCTCAGTGTTTGGAACAAACTGTTCCGAACGCTGGAGCCGGCAGCTCGTGATGTCATAGCCCCACCCCTCATGACGTCACGCTCCACCCCCTCAATGCAAGTCTATGGGAGGGGGCGTGACAGCTGTCACGGCCCCTCCCATAGACTTGCATTGAGGGGGCGGAGTCGTGACGTCACAACACTCCGGCCCCATGGTCGTCACGCTACACATTTGGAGCCTCCAGCGCTGCGGAGAGCTCACAAAGGTGGATGCGCAGGAAAGTTAAACAGATTTGTAAATGACTTCTATTAAAAAAAATCTTTACCCTTTCCAGTACTTTTTAGCGGCTTTATGCTACAGAGGAAATTCTTTTCTTTTTTAATTTGTTTTTGTCTTGTCCACAGTGCTCTCTGCTGACGCCCGTATCAGGAACTGTCCAGAGCAGGAAAAAAATCCCCATTGCAAACCTATGCTGCTCTGGACAGAGGTGTCAGCAGAGAGCACTGTGGACAAGACAAAAAAGAAATTCAAAAAGAAAAGAATTTCCTCTGTAGCATACAGCTGCTAAAAAGTACTGGAAGGGTAAAGATTTTTTTTAGTAGAAGACATTCACAAATCTGTTTAACTTTCTGGCACCGGAGTACCCCTTTAAGTATAAACATCTGCGTGGACCTTACTGTTTGGCTGCATAGAAGAAGAGGACATCAGTGAAGATGACTGAGAACCTCTGGAAGAGGATGGTATTCTGGCTGCCATAGTTCAGGTTCTCCACTTTCAGCATTCCTGGGTCAAAAAAGCGAGCCACATGGGACAGAGAGTACTCAAACCACGCGAAAAACGGGGGGTAATCCAGAGTCCATTCAGAAATTGCCTGGAGGTCAACAAACAATCAACCATCAGGTTTATAGATGTAACAAAGGCAAATGAGACATACACATCAACTAAGGCAGTGTTTCCCAACCAGGGTGCCTCCAGCTGTTGCAAAACTAAACTCCCAGCATGCCCAGACAGCCAAAGGCTGTCCGGGCATGCTGGGAGTTGCAGTTTTGCAACAGCTGGAGACAGCCTGGTTGGGGAACACTGACCTAAGGGCTGAAAGCCCCAGGAAGCAATGATTCAGGGTCTAAAAGAGAACTACCAGAACTACAACACAACCAAGAATGTTTTTACATAGAGTACTTTATGGTAAGACTGACAGGTTATCTTTATTCTGTGGGTCAATAGGATTAAAAAGATACCCAAGGTTACATGCCTGTCTATTATTGTACTACTCAAACTATTTTAACAAAAGAAGTTTGTTTAAAGGGGTATTCCAGGAAAAAAACTTTTTACATACATACACACACATATATATATATATATACACACACACACACACACATATATATACATATATCTTTCTCAACTGGCTCCAGAAAGTTAAACAGATTTGTAATTTAAATTCGAGTAGAATACAGACATGGCGCACATCTACAATCTTGTATAATGATCTGATTGCTTCTCAGCATTATATCAAAACTAATAGGTTGTTATTATACATTTTTGATCAAAAAGTACAAGCCCACTCGCCACGTCAAGGCCACCTATTCAGAGTGGGTCCCTAATGTCCCTAGCATAAAATGGCGTAGCACCCGGCGGTGACCACCACCGCCGCAACACCAGTGCCCACAGGGGGGGGAGCGACCCACCGGCAGAGCGGCCCCAATGCCTCTCAAACCAGTCTATAGGCCGCACTTGCCCGCAGATACAGCGCCACTGCAGCAACAGACGCCGCCCCGCACCA
This sequence comes from Hyla sarda, assembly GCF_029499605.1. NCBI lineage: Eukaryota > Metazoa > Chordata > Amphibia > Anura > Hylidae > Hyla > Hyla sarda. The sequence continues at coordinate 200,184,128 of NC_079195.1, forward strand.
CACCAGTGTGAACAAGGTGTAATGGTTCACTTACCTTGCTCTCCTAGTCAGACTGGGAGGCAGCTAGGAGTGAAATGGCCCTAGTGTGGCTAATTACCACCTATATAGGTTTGGGCTGAGGGGGGGTGGGGAAGAGTGCAGCACATGTTCAAAAAAAAAAAAAAATAAATAAAAAAAAAGGGGGAAGATAGAAATCACAATATGAATCTAATAGATGGCCTTGACGTGGCGAGTGGGCTTGTACTTTATGATCAAAAATGTATACTAACAACCTGTTAGTTTTTTTGATATTGTGCTGAGAAGCAATTAGATCATTATACAAGATTGTAGATGTGCGCTATGTCTGTATTCTACTCGAATTCTGATTTGTAATTTACTCCCATTAAAAAATCTTAATCCTTCCAATAATTATTAGCTGCTGAAGTTGAGTTGTTGTTTTCTGTCTGGCAACAGAGCTCTCTGTTGACATCTCTGCTTGTCTCGGGAACTGCACATAGTAGAAGAGGTTTGCTATGGGAATTTGCTTGTACTCTGAACAGTTCCTGAGACATGTGTCATCAGAGAGCACTTAGACAGAAAAGAACAACTCAACTTCAGCAGCTTATAAGTACTGAAAGGATTAAGATTTTTTTAACAGAAGTAATTTACTAATCTGTTTAACTTCCTGGAGCCAGTTGATATATATAAAAAGTTTATAAAGTATAAAAAGTAAATAAAGTTTTCCCCTGCATAACCCCTTTAAAATTGTCCTATTCTGACCCCTTTTTTTTTTTCTGTATACCGGGCCGTAGGAGGGCTCATTTTTTGCACCGAGATCTGTAGCTGATTATCGGTATATGTGATGTTTTGATCACTTTTTATTCCTTTTTATCTGGAATGTGATGTGACCAAAAATCAGCAATTTTGGACTTGAGTATTTTTTTTACATTTCGCAGTTCACCGTACAGAATTTTATTTTATTTTTGTAAAATGGGAAAAGAGGGGATTTCATTTTAATTAGGTAAGGGGCTTATTTTATGAAAACATTTACATTTTTTTAATTTTATTTTTTTATATATTTTTTAAGTCAACACAGGGGACTATTTACAGCAATCTTTCGATTGCTCATAGTATTCAGTGCTATGAATAGGTATAGCACTGATCAGTATAATCTGCAATCTACTTATATGGTCTGCCAGAAGGCAGATCATAGCCATAAGAACCCTGAACCTCCAGCCACCATTTTGTGTCATCAGACCCCCACGATTGCTCTGCGGGTGGTCTAAGTCTCTGTACGTCTCTGACATCTGAAGAGTTAATGGCGCGCATCAGCGCGATCACTGATATCCGCCATTACCAGCAGGTCCCCAGCTGCTGGCTGATAGCAGTCAGGACCCGAGGTCTATGAAGTGCAGAGCTCCTGCACTAGCTTCATAGTCCGGACAGGAATCAGGATGTACATGTATGTCCTGGTGCACCAAATACCAGGCAGCCAGGGAAAACATGTACGCCCTGTATCCTCAAGATGAAAGCTGGAATCTCCACTGTTCCTCTGCTCAAGTTTTGTGATACCAAATGCAGTGCTCTGCATATCCCTTGTTCTTTGATCAATGGGGGAGATTTATCAAAACCTGTGCAGAGGAAGAGTGGTGCAGTTGCCCATAGCAACCAATCAGATCGCTTCTTTCATTTTCCACAGGCCTCTAAAGAGGCCTGTGGAAAATGAAAAAAGCAATCTGATTGGTTGCTATGGGCAACTGCACCACTCTTCCTCTGCACAGGTTTTGATAAATCTCCCCTAATAAGTATACTTGTCAAAAGTAGTTATTTTGTGGGACTGTTCCAGGCACTGGATCATAAAAGTGGTGGAGCTTGTGCTAAGTTGCACAAAACAATGTTGTTTTTTTTCCTGTACACCTACCTCATAGTACCACCGAGATATGGGCAAACTGTGGGTGATCGCCAGCCAGTTTCTGTGGACCTCAAAATCTGTAGAATGACTGTAAACATAAAATATTAACTAAAGATCATCTGCCCACCAATATAAATCCTGTAAAGAACTAATACTGTAATATGCACATGGTAGTAGTAGGTGGGCTCTATATGATGTGGGCTGTATGGCAGTAGTATGTGGGCTCTATATGATGTGGGCTGTATGGTAGTAGTAGGTGGGCTCTATATGATGTGGACTGTATGGCTGTAGTAGGTGGGCTCTATATGATGTGGGCTGTATGGCAGTAGTAGGTGGGCTCTATATGATGTTAGCTGTATGGCAGTAGTAGGTGGGCTCTATATGATGTGGGCTGTATGGCAGTAGTGGGCTCTATATGATGTGGGCTGTATGGCAGTAGTAGGTGGGCTCTATATGATGTGGGCTGTATGTAGTAGTAGGTGGGCTCTATATGATGTGGACTGTATGGCAGTAGTATGTGGGCTCTATATGATGTGGGCTGTATGGCAGTAGTAGGTGGGCTCTATATGATGTGGACTGTATGGCAGTAGTATGTGGGCTCTATATGATGTGGGCTGTATGGCAGTAGTAGGTGGGCTCTATATGATGTGGGCTGTCTGGCAGTAGTAGGTGGGCTCTATATGATGTGGGCTGTATGTCAGTAGTAGGTGGGCTCTATATGAAGTGGACTGTATGGCAGTAGTAGGTGGGCTCTATATGATGTGGACTGCATGGCAGTAGTAGGTGGGCTCTATATGATGTGGGCTGTATGGCAGTAGTAGGTGGGCTCTATATGATGTGGGCTCTATATGATGTGGGCTGTATGGCTGTAATAGGTGGGCACTATATGATGTGGGCTGTATGGCAGTAGTAGGTGGGCTCTATATGATGTGGACTGTATGGCAGTAGTAGGTGGGCTCTATATGATGTGGGCTGTATGGCAGTAGTAGGTGGGCTCTATATGATGAGGGCTGTATGGTAGTAGTAGGTGGGCTCTATATGATGTGGACTGTATGGCAGTAGTAGGTGGGCTCTATATGATGTAGGCTGTATGGCAGTAGTAGGTGGGCTCTATATGATGTGGGCTGTATGGCAGTAGTAGGTGGGCTCTATATGATGTGGGCTGTATGGCAGTTGTAGGTGGGCACTATATGATGTGGGCTGTATGGCAGTTGTAGGTGGGCACTATATGATGTGGGCTGTATGGCAGTAGTAGGTGGGCTCTATATGATGTGGGCTGTATGGCAGTAGTAGGTGGGCACTATATGATGTGGGCTGTATGGCAGTAGTAGGTGGGCTCTATATGATGTGGGCTGTATGGCAGTTGTAGGTGGGCACTATATGATGTGGGCTGTATGGCAGTAGTAGGTGGGCACTATATGATGTGGGCTGTATGGCAGTAGTAGGTGGGCACTATATGATGTGGGCTGTATGGCAGTAGTAGGTGGGCTCTATATGATGTGGGCTGTATGGCAGTTGTAGGTGGGCACTATATGATGTGGGCTGTATGGCAGTAGTAGGTGGGCACTATATGATGTGGGCTGTATGGCAGTAGTAGGTGGGCTCTATATGATGTGGACTGTATGGCAGTAGTAGGTGGGCTCTATATGATGTGGACTGTATGGCTGTAGTAGGTGGGCTCTATATGATGTGGGCTGTATGGCAGTAGTAGGTGGGCTCTATATGATGTGGGCTGTATGGCAGTAGTAGGTGGGCACTATATGATGTGGGCTGTATGGCAGTAGTAGGTGGGCTCTATATGATGAGGGCTGTATGGTAGTAGTAGGTGGGCTCTATATGATGTGGACTGTATGGCAGTAGTAGGTGGGCTCTATATGATGTGGGCTGTATGGCAGTAGTAGGTGGGCTCTATATGATGTGGGCTGTATGGCAGTTGTAGGTGGGCACTATATGATGTGGGCTGTATGGCAGTAGTAGGTGGGCACTATATGATGTGGGCTGTATGGCAGTGGTAGGTGGGCTCTATATGATGTGGGCTGTATGGCAGTGGTAGGTGGGCACTATATGATGTGGGCTGTATGGCAGTTGTAGGTGGGCTCTATATGATGTGGGCTGTATGGCAGTTGTATATGCAATGTATACACCATAGATGTATTCGCTCTTGGTAATGTGAACAGTATTAGGATTTGGGTGACCCCTGTAGTGGTAATAGTGCACACATTTCTGTTTATATTAAATCAATTGTAAGGAGCCATATACAGTATATATCTCCAGTCCTGACTAGTATATACTGTAAAAGCAGCAACAAGGAGTGATATATTTGGGGGCACATTCATCCATCCATGCTGGGTGTAGGAGCCTCCCATATATCAGTGTATGACACATCCCCAGGGACAGGAGTGGTGTCCATCTACTTCAGCTGAGACCACCCCCTCCCCTCGGCTAGGCATGCTGGGATTTGTAGTCCCCTTCACCCTTCACCATCACGAGGCACAATGCGTTCTGCTGCTTACTAGGTCGGTATGAGGAGACACTTTAGCAGGGACACTCCTAGAGCTAGCGTCACAAACCATCCCCCATCCCCAGCCTCCCGGCTCCGAGCTCCGCTGTCCACGTTTCCGCCTCTGGGGGCCGCCATCTTTGTACACTCAGTAGACAATACGGAAGCCGCAAGGGTTTCTTTCCCTCAGCAGCTGTCAGAGCATCACGTGACCTCGTGACGTCAGCCTTCCCGGGAGCCCATAGAGTAGACGCTTGCCATTTGCGCCCCCTGGTGGTAGAGGGGGACCTCAGCTGGAGGGGTATAACCCGCGCCAGTGTTTTCCTAGCAGTGTACCTCCAGCTGTTGCAAAACTACAAATCCGGGCATGCTGGGAGTTGTAGTTTTGCAACAGCCAGAGGCACCCTGATCGGGAAACACTGGCCTTGTGCTTATGTAACTGGCAAGAAGAACACTTGGAGATTGCTGAGACTTGTAGTTCTACTGACGCAATGGTGGAACTCCAAGTCAGTTATAATATAGATGCAAGTCCCAGGTGTATTGAAAGAATACAGTCATGGCCATAAATGTTGGCAAACCCTGACATTTTTCTAGAAAATTATGTATTTCTCACAGAAAAGGATTGCAGTAACACATGTTTTGCTATACACATGTTTATTCCCTTTGTGTGTTTTGGAACTAAACCAAAAAAGGAGGAAAAAAACCAAATTGGACATAATGTCACCAAACTCCAAAAATGGGTAGATTAACAAAAAGTGTTAAATAAATAAATTAATTAATTAATTAATGAATACATGCTTTTAACTCCTTAAAGGGGTACTCCACTGGCCCAGCATCCGGAACATTTTGTTCCTAACGCTGGGTGCGGGCTGCGGGGCTCGTGACGTCACGGCCACACCCCTTGTGACATCACATCACACCATCTCAAGGCAAGTCTATGGAAGGGGGCGTGGCAAAATGTTCCGGAGCTGGGTCAGTGGAGTACCCCTTTAAAGACGCAGCTTTTTTTTCCCTCCTCCTCCTTCTCCTCCCGGTGTCCTGTAAGCTGTTCGGGACGCCGCGGCGGTCCCGAACAGCCCGACTGAGCAGCCAGTTTAGTGTTATTTTCGCTACAGACGCGGCGGTCAGCTTTAATCACCACGTCTGAAGGGTTAATACAGGGCATCACCGCGATCGGTGATGTCCTGTATTAGCGGTGGGTCCCGGCCATTGATGGCCGCAGGTATTCGCCGTATAAGATGCACCAACTTTTCCCCCTCAGTTTTGGGGAAGAAAAAGTGCGTCTTATACGGCGAAAAATACGGTACATACGGGAGCGCATAGAAAGGCATACGGGGGCGCAAGCTTTTAGCTCTCTCCTGCCGTATGGGGGAAAACGTTAGGGGAACCCAGCCAAACACAGTTTTGCAAGTTTTGGGGAATTTCATTTCTACGCAGTGAACTTTACTCTTAGAACGACGTTCTCTTTGCTCTGTGGGTCAATAAAATTACAACGATGTCCGATTTATATAGGTTTTGAGTTATTCAAACTTTTTGTAAGAAAATTTGTAGGCTTAAAATTGCCTTCTTCTGACCCCTATAACTTTATTTTTAATTTTGCGTATACAGAAGCAGAAACAGCGAGAAACGGAGGCAATTGAGGGCCTTCTGGCTGTTTTGGCCGATGTGATGTCAGCCTGGTGGTCCCAATCAGCCCTTTAACCCACTGGCAAATGTTAAAGGGGTTATCCAGGAAAAAACTTTTTTTTTATATATCAACTGGCTCCAGAAAGTTAAATAGATTTGTAAATTACTTCTATTAAAAAATCTTAATCCTTTCAGTACTTATGAGCTTCTGAAATTTAGGTTGTTCTTTTCTGTCTAAGTGCTCTCTGATGACACGTGTCTCGGGAACCGCCCAGTTTAGAAGAGGTTTGCTATGGGAATTTGCTTCTAAACTGGGCGGTTCCCGAGACACGTGTCATCAGAGAGCACTTAGACAGAAAAGAACAACCTTAACTTCAGAAGCTCATAAGTACTGAAAGGATTAAGATTTTTTAATAGAAGTAATTTACAAATCTGTTTAACTTTCTGGAGCCAGTTGATATATATATATATATATATATATATATATATATATATATATATATATAAAATTTCCTGGAATACCCCTTTAAAATAAGGTTTTGTTTTAGGCCAGGTTTACTTTTTACAGTAGGGGTGTGGTCCAAGTTCTATTACTCCAGTGGAAGAAAACATTTTTTTAAACCAACTGGTGCCAGAAAGTTAAACATATTTTTAAATGACTTCTATTTAAAGGGTACCTTTCATCAAAAAAACTTTTGATATATTATAGATTAATGTATGCAGAATAACTTTCCAAGTGCATGTTATTAAAAAATACGCTTCTTTCTATTTAATTTTCCACTTTGAAAAAAATGACCACTAGGGGTCTCCCTACCAGTCCTTTTTTATAGACTCATGCTGGAGTCCTAAATCTCAGACTGCAGCCGGGACACAGACAAACTCCTTCCAGTACTTATTAGATGCTGTATGCTCCACAGGAAGTTTTGTAGTTCTTTCCAGTCTTTTTTTTTATTTATTTTCTGTCTGACCACAGTGTTCTCTGCTGATGCCTCTGTCCATGTCAAGGAACTGTCCAGATTAGGAGCAAATCCCCATAGCAAACCTCTCCTGCTCTGGACAGTTCCTGACACGAACAGAGGTGTCAGCAGAGAACGCTGTGGTCACGCAGAAAAAGAACTACACAGCTTTCTCTGGAGCATACAGCAGCTGATAAGTACTGAGAGAATTAAGATTTTGGAATAGAAGTAATTTACAAATCTGTTTAACTTTCTAGCACCAGATGATTTAAAAAAAAATATATATAATAATTCCACCGGAGTACCCCTTTAACTTCAAAAGCAAAACAACTAAATGGACCCTTCCCTTCCACCATGGACTACAGTGATTTAGTTCATCGCAGTCACTGCACTATAGTCTCCAGTGGAAGTACCCTGATGACTTTCCCATACACTCAGCCCAAGTCGCTGTAGCCGATCCCTGGCTTCAGTGGTCATGTGTAAGCAGAGAGTTGAGATTAATATTTTATTAGTTTTTGCCCTCCATACCCATTTATATTGTGTGGTTCTCATTGTGTACTATGTCACTAATGGTTTTCTCACTATAACAATTTGTAGACATCACGTAGACAAAAGGTCTTAAGACAGAAATGTCAGTGAAGGAAAAAAAAAATGATCCCCTGATGATTTTCTGCACCGACTAAGAAATGATCAGTCAATAATTTTAATGATCGGTTTATTTGAACAACTGGTAACACACTGCATCATGAATGACTGAATTCCTGAAATGCCCGTAAGGTCCCCCTGCTCAAGAAAGCCAATGTACAGGCCTGTCTGGAGTTTGTCAATGAATCTTGAAATCATTCCTTTAAGAGAGTGCTCCTAATCTCAGCTTGTTACCTATATAAAAGTGCATGCCGGGAATTGTAGTTTTGCAACATCTGGAGGTCCGCAGGTTGGAGACCACTGGTCTACAGAAACTTTGCCCAAATCTGAATCATATGAATCGGCAATCAATTTGTTTAGTCTTGAAAAAGTAGTTTCGATTTCAAAGTGCCCCTATTGCCCCTAAAAGTTAGGCAGACACTCTGAGGTCTCGTAGCACTGTAGGAAGGACAATGGAAGTTACTGTAGATTTGCTCACATCTAGTCAATAGCTACGTATTATGTTTCCAGGTTGAAGCCTAAAACCACTTGAACTCCTGTTAGTTTAGCTTCTTCTGCGTTACCATGTAGTCAGCCATTCATTACACTTTTATGCCGTCACTAATTCACATGCCATACGTTACAGGTATGTATTCCTAATGGAAGTTACCCGTCTTGGACTGTATGGAATTCCTTGAGGTCTAGGAGGATGTGGCCCCACCATCAGCCCATCATTGTTCACTGTCTATCGTGGGACAATCACTGGGACAAGATTCTCATCTAACGTTCTTGGCAAATCATCTGAAGATTTATTAACTGAATATTTTAAGAAACAGATGCTACCCTCCAGGCAGCCTTGTATGTAGAATAGGATAATCTCCCATGGATCGCACTATGGTCTGTTGTGGTGGCCCAGTATGGGAGGTGTTAACCCGTGCTCCTGCTGTCCTGTCAGGCAGCCTCCTTCAGTGTCTCCAAGGCCCCCTACACTTGTTTCCCTATTGTAAATATGTTTTACCATATAAAGTGTTATAAAATATAATGTTGCTTTAATAGTTATACCATGTGATATGTCATGTGATTGTTACCCAGGAGGTATCAGTGACCAGGTGACCTAGGGGTGACCAATGGGCTCCCTGCTAGTCTCCCCCATATAAGCCCTGGGTGGAGCTTCTCTCTCTTTGAGCTCTGCTCTTCTGCTAAGCTGAGGTCCAGTGCAGTCGCCTAGTATGTGTGTCCAGAGTGTTGGAGACCTCAAAGTCCAGTCCTGCAGCCACCATCAAGTCACAGCTTTATGAGTCAAGTCAGTCCCTGTCATCTGTCAAGTCAGCATGGTCTGCATTCAGTCGTCTAGTCCTACTAAAAGTGCCAGCAAGCCCCTAAGGTCTCTGCGTCACTGGTCACCTCCTTGTGCCCTGGCTGAACTGTATAGACTTTACCATCTGTCTACCCTCAGTAAAGCTACCGTTGTCCGTAACTTGGCGTTGGAGTCTTTATTGCCCCCGTGCCTAGCCCAGGATCCAGCAGTATACCTTCGGGTGGTTATAGGCTAAACCACGCCCTGGCGTCACAAATACAAGGGGTTAATGCCATCTGTCCCTAGGGTAAAAAAATCTGCCCTCATCACACCGTAACTATGCACTGTACTATGCCATTGCATTTCAAGAAGACATGATCAAAAAAAACGCAATTCTGAGGTTTTGTATTTTTTTTCTTTTATGCCATTTACTGTACGGGATTAGTAATATTATATTTTAATAGTAGGACATTTATTAAACAGTTTTTATTTATTTTATTAAAATTTTTTACCTTTTAATGGTCTTTTAGGGGACTTTTAGGAAGAATCATTAGATTCCTCATACACAATCAAGGCAGTTCCATAGGGCGATCTACCCCACTGGGTAGGGGCAATCTAAATGGTTAATAGCCAGCTGCGGCGATCGTTACATGCCGGCTATTAGCGGCAGCCCCCAGCTACTGAAAAAAGCTGAGGGTCACCGGGTATGGAGCGGGCTCAAGTCAGGAGCCCGCTCCATACACCCTGAGTGGCACCATGACGGACTCCATCATGGGTTGCAAAGGGGTCAAAAGTCTTCTTGGGGCGGCAATTTAGGTCCAGTGGACCCAGCACAACCCATTATAGGGCCGGTCCTGGTTCACAGGATATGTGATGAGAGTCAGCTCAATGGGTGTCCAGCTGCTGGCACCACCAATCACCAATATTTCCATAACTCACATAGACTTCAATGTATATTAAAGAGTACCTCTCATCACAAAAACTTTTTAAATGTTGTTAATTACCGTATTTTTCGCCCTATAGGACGCACCGGCGTATAAGACGCACCCAATTTATAGGTGCAAAATCTAAAAAAATTCAGATTTTGAACCCAATAGTGGTCTTCAACCTGCAGACCTCCAGATGTTGCAAAACTACAACTCCCAACATGCCACATCTGGAGGTCCGCAGATTGAAGACCACTGCATAGGAGGTAATACTCACGTGTCCCCGCCGCTCCGGACCCGTCAACACTGCCCTGGATGTCGCTCCATCGCTGTCGCCGTGTCCCCATCGCTCCGGAACGTCTCTGCTGCCGGCCGGGTATCCTCGCTCTCCGTCGCCGTCATCACGTCATTACGCACGCCGACGCACGTACGCGACGATGTGATGACGAGGAAGGAGAGCGCCGGCGATACAGGGGATCCCTGAACGGAGAAGACACCGAGGAGGCAGGTAAGGTCCCTCCCGGTGTCCTGTAAGCTCTAACCCGGCTATTCAGTCGGGCTGTTCGGGACCGCCGCGGTGAAATCGCGGTGGTCCCGAACAGCCCGACTGAACAGCCGGGTTAGTGTCACTTTCCCTTCAGACGCGGCGGTCAGCTTTGATCGCCGTGTCTGAAGGGTTAATACAGGGCATCACCGCGATCGGTGATGTCCTGTATTAGCCGCGGGTCCCGGCCGTTGATGGCCGCAGGGACTGCCGCGATAGGGGGTGTATTCGCCGTATAAGACGAAAAATACGTAATGTATGAGAAACAACTTTATAATACCATGTCATTAAAAAAAATTATATTTATCTTTATTTTGACTTGTAAAAACTGACCACTAGGGGTCTCCCTACATGTCCCAGCTGTAAGTCTCTCATAGAGTTCAGACTCATGCATGAGTCCTGGAATCTGTAGGCGCTATATAAATAAAAAAAATTAACAAAATAAAACTCTCATAGTGCAGCCTGGACACCGATGAACACAGCTCAGCTCCCTGCCTGTCAATCAGACAGACGGGAGTGAATGCTGTGCACGCTGCATGACGCACCTCAGCTGCAGTGAGCAAGCTTTTTAATAGGATAATGAAGGAAATACTGAGCAAAAAATGAAAAAGAAAAACTGCGGGGGGCAGGTAATGAAGAGGGCAACATACCAGCAGCATAATATAAAGCAATGGAGATAGATGGTGGCAGGTACTCTTTTAAAGGAGTACTTCTGCGAAAAACAACTTATCCCCTATCCACAAGATAGGGGATAAGTAGCTGATTGTGGGGGGGCGACCGCTGGTACCCCCCGCGATCATCAGGACGGGACCCTGGCGCTCTCAGCGAGAAGCGTGTGTGTTGTCTACCGGTAGACGGCACGCGCTCCATTCATTTCTATGGGAGCGCCGATGATGCCTGAGAGCTGTACTCGTGTCTTTTCGGTGCTCCCATAAGCTATTCACTCACGATTCCAGGGCTTAACCCCTTAAGGACTCAGCCCATTTTGGCCTTAAGGACTCAGACAATTTAATTTTTACGTTTTCATTTTTTCCTCCTCGCCTTCTAAAAATCATAACTCTTTTATATTTTCATCCACAGACTAGTATGAGGGCTTATTTTTTGCGTGACCAGTTGTCCTTTGTAATGACATCACTCATTATATCATAAAATGTATGGCGCAACCAAAAAACACTATTTTTGTGGGGAAATTAAAACGAAAAACGCAATTTTGCTAATTTTGGAAGGTTTTGTTTTCACGCCGTACAATTTCTGGTAAAAATGACATGTGTTCTTTATTCTGAGGGTCAATACGATTAAAATGATACCCATTATTATATACTTTTATATTATTGTTGCGCTTAAAAAAAATCACAAACTTTTTAACCAAATTAGTACGTTTATAATCCCTTTATTTTGATGACCTATAACTTTTTTATTTTTCAGTATAAGCGGCGGTATGGGGGCTCATTTTGTGCGCCATGATCTGTACTTTTTTTTGATACCACATTTGTATATAAAAAACTTTTAATACATTTTTTATAATTTTTTTTTTAATAAAATGTATTAAAAAAGTAGGAATTTTGGACTTTTTAAAATTTTTTTCGTTCACGCCGTTCACCGTACGGGATCATTAACATTTTATTTTAATAGTTCGGACATTTACGCACGCGGCGATACCAAATATGTCTATAAAAAATGTTTTTTACGCTTTTTGGGGGTAAAATAGGAAAAAACGGACGTTTTACTTTTTTATTGGGGGAGGGGATTTTTCACTTTTTTTTTACTTTTACTTTTACATTTTTTTACATTTTTTTTTACACTTGAATAGTCCCCATAGGGGACTATTCATAGCAATACCATGATTGCTAATACTGATCTGTTCTATGTATAGGACATAGAACAGATCAGTATTATCGGTCATCTCCTGCTCTGGTCTGCTCGATCACAGACCAGAGCAGGAGAAGCCGGGAGCCGCACGGAGGAAGGAGAGGGGACCTCCGTGCGGCGTTATGAATGATCGGATCCCCGCAGCAGCGCTGCGGGCGATCCGATCGTTCATTTTAATCGCGAACTCCCGCAGATGCCGGGATCTGTATTGATCCCGGCACCTGAGGGGTTAATGGCGGACGCCCGCGAGATCGCGGGCGTCGGCCATTGCCGGCGGGTCCCTGGCTGCGATTAGCAGCCGGGATCAGCCGCGCATGACACGGGCATCGCTCCGATGCCCGCGGTTATGCTTAGGACGTAAATGTACGTCCTGGTGCGTTAAGTACCACCTCACCAGGACGTACATTTACGTCCTGCGTCCTTAAGGGGTTAAAGGGGTTATGCAGGAAGAAAACTTTTTTTTTATATATCAACTGGCTCCAGAAAGTTAAACAGATTTGTAAATTACTTCTATTAAAAAATCTTAATCCTTTCAGTACTTATGAGCTTCTGAAGTTAAGGTTGTTCTTTTCTGTCTAAGTGCTCTCTGATGACACCTGTCTCGGGAACCGCCCAATTTAGAAGAGGTTTGCTATGGAGATTTGCTTCTAAACTGGGCATTTCCTGAGACAGGTGTCATCAGAGAGCACGTAGACAAAAATGAACAACCTTAACTTTAGAAGCTCATAAGTACTGAAAGGATTAAGATTTTTTAATAAAAGTAATTTACAAATATGTTTAACTTTCTGGAGCCAGTTGATATATAAAATATAAGTTTTTTCCTGGATAACTCCTTTAATAGCATTGTGGATCATGGAGTAAAGCACCATGTGCCAACTTGGGTGCTCAAATCCTAGTGATGTGTAAGAAGCCAGCAGAGTCCAAAGGAGTAGAAGATAAGAAGGCATTCACCAGGGTACTGTGCAAAATTAGATATTCTTTATTTTAAAGGTGCAAAAATCATCACGCATGGCTAGGAGCCGCAAGGATGCTCCATGCTCCTAGCCATGCGTGATGATTTTTGCATGATATGGACAGCATAAAAAGGGTGACTGGTTTTCTTTAAATTTGTTTTTAGATGATAGTTTGTTATACTTGTATATGAGTAAAGTACAAGGTTTAATACAATTCATTAAAAAACACAAATTTAATCAGCTCAAAACTGGCAGATATTCCTTTAGGCTAAGTTTCTACTTGTTTTTTTGTCCGGCATTTTTTTGTTTGAAAAAAAAAACGCAAGAAAAATATGTCACTGCAATTTCCTGTGTTTTTCCATTTGTGTGGAAATTGCATTTTTTGGCACCTTGGCAGTTTTTCTAGCCGTTCCAAGTTGGATTTTTTGAACTTTTTGGCTGACTCCAGAGAAAATGGCTGCTGTTCCTCTTCCTGGGAACAGCCTCTTTTTTTTACAGGTGAAAAAATGCCAAAGAAAAACACCAAGTGCAAAACATCCATGGCGTTTTTAATGGCTTTTTTTTTCACCCCATAGACTTCTATGGGAGAAAATTGCCACGATTTTGACAAGAAAAACGCCAGTGGCTCAACATGCTGCAACTTTGGAAAACCGCCAAGGAGCTGAAAAACACAAAAAAAAGAGAGAAAAAAACACCAAAAGGATTACAAAAAACGCCAAAATGAAAAACACCATTTTGTGATTTCTCATTGATTTACAGCTAACATCTGGCCGCAGCGTTTTTTGGCCAAAAAAACGCCATGCGGCAGATTTGGCGTTTTTTTCCCAAAAAAATAAATAAAAACAAGTAGAAACTTAGCCTTAAAGGGGTACTCCGGTGGAAAACTTTTTTTTTTTGTTAAATCAACTGGTGCCAGAAAGTTAAACAGATCAGTAAATTACTTCTATTAAAAAAAATATTAATCCTTCCAGTACTTATTAGCTGCTGAATACTACATAGGAAATTCTTTTCTTTTTGGAACACAGAGCTCTCTGCTGACATCTCTGTCTATTTTAGGAACTGTCCAGAGCAGCATATGTTTACTATGTGGATTTTCTTCTACTCTGGACAGTTCTTAAAATGGAAAGAGATGTCAGCAGAGAGCACTGTGGTCATGATGTCAGCAGAGAGCTCTGTGTTGCAAAAAGAAAAGAATTTCCTCTGTAGTATTCAGCAGCTAATAAGTACTGGAAGGATTAATATTTTTTAATAGAAGTAATTTACAAATCTCTTTAAACTTTCTGGCACCAGTTGATAAAAAAAAAAAAAAAAAGGGTTTCCACCGGAGTACCCCTTTAAACTCAATTCAACATGAAGACTCCAGCAGAATCTATGGCTGTCAGGACGGATTGTGTAAAGTCCTGTGGTATGGCTTCTGTGTGTTCATAGCAGAAGTTGGTGTTGAGTTACTTGCTTCCGATGTCTGCAAATTAAAGGAGTCCCTAGAGACTCTCTTGGTAAGAGTGGTTGGTAAAGTGACGGGAATGGATGTGGCTGTTTGTATAGATCGGCTCGTAACATTCTTTGCATCTTCTATAGACTTCTTGTAGCTCATATAAGCCCTCTCCAAAGCCTCTTTATCTTTCCGGCTCTCCTGCAATAGCTGGGACAGGTGGATATTTTCTTTCGATAGATTCCGCATTTTTTTTTCCATAACCTCAAGCTGAATCTGCAGATCAGCCGTCTGCTTCTGTGACTTAACAATGACGGGAACCATTTCTTTGAGTTGCACTGAGAGAAGCTGGTTGTCCTCTTTGAGATTTGAACACTGGTCTTCCTGCTCATGTAGCTCCTTGATGATGTCCCTGGTCATCTTCCCTTTCAATCTTGGACTCCCTTCTAGGCCCAGGTCTATTCTGAGTTTTTTCACCGTTCGATGTAGATTCTTGTTTTCGCTGGTCACTTCTTTAAGCTTGGCTTTAAGTTCCTGGACCTGGGAGCGCGAAGAGAACTCAAGACGCTTCAGTTTGTCCCTGGCTGATTCCTCTCTTCGAAGAGCATCATCTCTTTCCTTTTGACACCTCTGTACAATACGACTTACTTCATATGACATGTAGGACCTATTCAGAGGGTACCTGGATGGATCAGGGAGGCTCCCTTCGGAGGGGGATCTGTAATACATCTCATAGTCAGCTGATACCACAGTGGCAACACAAAAATAAGAAGACTTTATACGCTAATAGAACAACTGGAAAGAAATTGAAATTTCACTTGATCCGTATGGCCGGGTTCACATTATAATTGTGCCTTCCAAGGCCTGTATACATCAGAAATCTGTCAAAATATGATGCTGACATATACATGCACAAATTTCTATGATTCAAACATAGTGCTAATGGCAATTCTACTTATTTGCTCATTGAAATGTGAACTTCTGTTTTTGAAGAGAAACCAACAGCTTATGAAAGGCTTTAAAAAGAGGCCTTTTATAATTGTGTTCCTATTGCGCAATGGAGGCAGGGAGCCGACTCGCCAAGCTCCCCTGCCTCATCAATATTAACATTCACTTCCCTTAAAAAATGTGTATATTTTTGGGTAAAAAAAATGCTGTCCCTGCAGCTATTGCCTGTGTGTCTCTGTGAGGAGTCCAAATACAGGAAGTAAGGGCAGGACAAGTAGGGCTCTGTGCAGACTCCTGGCTTGTCAATCATCCTGCTGTGTGAACTGGGGGCATGTCACATAGCCTCAGTGCACAGAGCCCTGCTTGTCCTCAGTGTACAGAGCCCTGTTTGTCCTCACTGCACAGAGCCCTGCTTGTCCTCACTGCACAGAGCCCTGCTTGTCCTCACTGCACAGAGCCCTGCTTGTCCTCACTGCACAGAGCCCTGCTTGTCCTCACTGCACAGAGCCCTGCTTGTCCTCACTGCACAGAGCCCTGCTTGTCCTCACTGCACAGAGCCCTGCTTGTCCTCACTGCACAGAGCCCTGCTTGTCCTCACTGCACAGAACCCCGCTTGTCCTCACTGCACAGAGCCCTGCTTGTCCTCAGTGTACAGAGCCCTGCTTGTCCTCAGTGTACAGAGCCCTGCTTGGCAATAGCTGCAGGGACAAAAATATACACATTTTATAACCAATGTATATTACAAATATACATATGTTATTTTCTACATTATATAAAAAGTATTTGTTAAATGACTGGTACACTTCAAAGGAGTAGTCCAGTATAACAAAACTTATCCCCTTATCTGCAGGACAGGGATTAGTTTCAGATCACGCAGATCTCCCGTCCGGCGCCCTGGCTCTCTGCATGAATGGAGTGGCACGAAGCTGTTGCCAACACTCCCCCTCATGCATCTGTATGAGATAGCCGGAAATACATAGGCTCTTTCATAGGGATACATGGAGGGAGCGCGTCGACCAGCACGGGCAGCAAATTCCAAAACCGGCCACTGCCGTATCCCGGCCACATCTCATTCATTTGAATAAGCTGAGTGAAGTCAGATCGTGACTCGAGTTGGCTAATTTTTTCACCATATCAGTTTTATTGCCGGACTTAAAACCGCGACATACGACGGTGGCGGGGATATGGCAGCAGCCGGTTTTGAAATTTCCCCACCAGATCTGGTGACCGTATGAAGAAATCGTGGTGTGAATGTGTGAATCCTTTAAGCAGTGGTCAATTAGTTTTGTCTAGAAAAAGTAGTTCGGCTTTGAAAGTGTTCCAAAGCGGAGAATTTCTTTTAGTTTTTCTTGACAAAATAGATTGACTGCTTCTGCAAACTTTACTCGTCTCTAGTTTTCAGCTTATTCTCTGAAACTATATAGAATAGCATAAAATTAGAACTATGCAAGAATGGAAGTAGACATAGAAAACTAGCAAATTTGTCTAAATAAAAAAAGAAAAGAAAAACTTTGAATCCAAAATGTTTGATAATTTGGTGACTATCAGGTCCCATTGATGCAATTGTAATATATATAAATGTACAGATCAGATTTTAAAAACTCTCTGGAATGTGGCCAACTAATGGATATTGGGATTATTTGTTAAGAGAAAATTAAATAATAGGTATAAATTTAAAGTAGAAACACAAAGAAGTGATCTTGTACACTCACCGCGGTGAGTGCACGATATCTCTTCTTGGTGTTTCTACTATTGGATACTTTACCTGAGTTTGGTTGCACCCCACAGGCACCTGTGTTATTGGTCACATAGAGGATTGCCATCTGTGTTGCATATAAGTACTCACGGACACTACACTAGCGTCTCTCCATATCGAGGTATGCCTCATCCCTTTCTTCTTAGATTATAAATTTAAAGTATTTGTATGATTAAAATTCTGAACCATGGGTAATGTAAAATTGCAAACTAGTAAGTGCTGTATGGAAGTAAATTCTACCAGGATTCCATTAACTACTAAAGGGATGAATTAAATCTAAGAAAATACATCATAGCTATAAATTATGAGAGAAATGTATATTCTGTCCCAGAATTCTGTCCTAAAAATTTGTATTAATGTGCATAAAGAAGCCAAGGAAAGATGGAAAGATCTCCAAAAGGCATCAAATTACAGATTAGACATTCTTATACTATGTCAACAAAAGTTAGATTTTATTTCCATCATTTACACTTTCAAAATAACAGAAAACAAAAAAATGGCGTCTGCAAAAGTTTGGGCACCCTGCAGAATTTATAGCATGCACTGCCCCTTTTGCAAAGCAGAGACCTGCCAGTGTCATGGATTGTTCTCAATCATCATCTGGGAAGACCAGGTGATGTCAATCTCAAAGGTTGTAAATGCCCAGACTCATCTGACCTTGCCCTAACAATCAGCACCATGGGTTCTTCTAAGCAGTTGTCTAGAAATCTGAAACAGAAAATAGTTGACGCTCACAAAACTGGAGAAGGCTATAAGAAAATAGCAAAACATTTTCAGATGTCAATATCCTCTGTTCGGAATGTAATTAAGAAATGGCAGTCATCAGGAACAGTGGAAGTTAAAGCAAGATCTGGAAGACCAAGAAAAATATCAGACAGAACAGCTCGCAGGATTGTGAGAAAAACAATTCAAAACCCACGTTTGACTGCACAATCCCTCCAGAAAGATCTGGCAGACACTGGAATTGTGTTACACTATTCCACTATAAAGAGATACTTGTACAAATATGGTCTTCATGGAAGAATCATCAGAAGAAAACCTCTTCTACGTCCTCACCACAAAAATCTGCGTTTGAACTTTGCAAATGAACATATAGACAAGCCTGATGCATTTTGGAAACAAGTTCTGTAGACCGATGAGGTTAAAATTAAACTTTTTGGCCGGAATGAGCAAAGGTACGTTTGGAGAAGAAGGGGAACAGAATTTAATGAAAAGAACCTCTGTCCAACTGTTAAGCATGGGGATGGATCAATCATGCTTTGGGGTTGTATTGCAGCCAGTGGCACAGGGAACATCTCACGAGTAGAAGGAAAAATCGATTCAATAAAATTTCAGCAAATTTTGGATGCTTACTTGATGCCATCTGTGAAAAAGCTGAAGTTAAAGAGAGGATGGCTTCTACAAATGGATAATGATCCTAAACACACCTCGAAATCCACGGGGGATTACATCAAGAGGTGTAAACTGAAGGTTTTGCCATGGCCTTCACAATCTCCTGACCTCAACATGATTGAAAATCTATGGATAGACCTTAAAAGAGCAGTGCGTGACAGACAGCCCAGAAATCTCAAAGAACTGGAAGACTTTTGTAAGGAAGAATGGGCAAAGATACCTCAAACAAGAATTGAAAGACTATTGGCTGGCTACAAAAAGCATTTACAAGCTGTAATACTTGCCAAAGGGGGCAGTACAAGATATTAACTCTGCAGGGTGCCCAAACTTTTGCAGACGCCATTTTTTTCATTTTCTGTTATTTTGAAGTGTAAATGATGGAAATAAAATCTAACTTTTGTTGACATATTATAAGAATGTCTAATCTGTAATTTGATGTCTTTTGGAGAATTTTTCATCTTTCCTTGGCTTAATTATGCACATTAATACAAATTTTTACCTGGGGTGCCCAAACTTTTGATCCCCACTGTATATTAAGTCCACAAAACAGAAGGGAATTGCACAAACAGTAACAGAGTGATATGAAAATACAGAATGGAAATTCCCTATGGCTTTCTCGCCACATCCATCAGCAGGAAGAGCTGGCAATGGAATGAGTGTTATTATGGGGAATTCTGCAGTTTTCCAATATTTCAAAGCAAACATCACACACTACAAATGTACATAAGACTAAATCTTACCTGCCAGTCACTGAACTCATGTCATAGAAGACTATATAAAATCTGGTCTGCAGGTTGTGGAGCCCAGGAGCTGAACAATTACACCTGGAGGATTGTGGTAGCGAAACCTCATCCCGGTGGAGCGCATCGCTTACAGCGGCTGTGTAGAGTTACTGTCATTAACTAAGAAGAATCCTCCTGGACACAGCGGACGCTCTGCAGACATCACAATAATTGATGCATGGTTACAGCTTACTCCAGAGACGCATACAGTTACCGGATTCTAGTTTCTTACGTACATTTTCCTGATATACGAACATCGGTGATTAACCCCTTGAGGATGCAGCCCATTTTGGCCTTGAGGACAAATATTTGTGTTTCTGTTTTGTCTTCCTCGGCTTTTAAGAGACATAACTTTTTATTTTTACATCCATCAAGCCATATGAGGGGACAATTTCTAATGACCCTCATAATTTCTAATGACCCTCATAATTGTACTGTAAAATGTATGGCACAACCATAAGAAATCTTATTTGTGGGGGGAGGGATTGAGAAGGAATTTTTTTTTTTTATCCAATTTTTGTGTGTGGCGATACAATTAAAATGATACCTATATTTACATGATTAGTACTGCTTTAAAAAAAAAAAAAAAGTTACAGTTGTGAAGTTAGTTAAAGTAAAATAAGTTTGTTTTTTAACTAAATAAATATGCTTACAATTGCCCTATTCTGATTCCTATAACCTTCTTATTTTTCCATATATGCGGCTGTATATTTTGTGCTGTGATCTGTAGTTTCTATAGGTACTACTTTTGTGTATATCCGACTTTTTGATTACTTTTTATTTCATTTTTTTTGGAATGTGAGGTGAATAAAAATTGTCATTTTTTATATAAATGCCATTCCCCGTATGTATCATTAATATAATGTAATAGTTTGTATATTTTCACATGTGGCGATACCAAATATGTTTATATTTTTTTATTTATTTATTTTTTGTCCTATTGGAAAAGGGGGGGAACGTGATTCAAATTTTTACTGGGAGGGGCTTATTCACATTTTTAAACCTTTTTTTCCCTCTATTTATTTAAAAAAATGTAAGTCCCCATAAGGCATTATTTATAGCAAACTTTTGATTGCTATTACTACTCCATGCTATGCAATAGCAAAGCACTGATCAGTAATATCGACAATCAACTTGTAAAGCCTGCCAGAAGGCAGACCACACAACTGACAGGCACCATTATCACAATGGTATATGGCTGTGTCATTTCAGAGTAATCATAGTGATAACTACCGCCAGAAATGGGCACTGAGGAATCGCAAATATGGGCAACATATTATTTCTCAGGTAGGTGGTTCTGCCCAATAGGTTAATACATTCTTACATATTTCCCCCTCCTGTAGGTAAATGATGACAGATAAGTAGTCAGATAGGTAGGTTGTTATCTTTCTAGGCAGCTTGCCTGGTAGGTAGGAGAGCCAAGTAGGTTAGTAGCTAGGTACCCAGGTAGGTTAGTAGCTAGGTAGCCAGATAGGAAGATTGCTAGCTAGCTAGGTAGGTAGCTAAGTCGGTAGCCAGTTAGCTAGCTAGGTAGGTAGCCCACCTGTGAAGCAATGTAGCCAGTTATTTAGCCCAGTAGGTAGGTAGCCAGGAAGGTTGGCTGGCAGATAGCCAGGTAGGGAGCCAGTTAACTAGGTAGGTAGTCCCCGCACTTTACTCAATAGGTATGTCCCTAGTATATGCCCCCCCCCCATTTGTACCAGGGTGCAGAAAAAAAACAAAAAAACACTTACCTCCTGTCCCACACAACAATCTCCAAAACAGCTGGGTTGCGTCCTTCCTCCTCCACAGTGCAGGCACCGATGAATAATGTAATTACGTCTGCACAGCATGGGGCTGGAGGATCCGACAAGAGGCTGTGGGCAAACCAGCGGTCCGTCTTCGGGCGTTGGATGAAAAAAAAAAAAATTAAAAGAAAAAAAAAAATGTGCAAATTGCCTCCCCCTGCCACCTGGGTCCAATGGACCAGTGGGGCCCATGGTAGGATCGGCCCTGTCCTTTTGACTCACCCTAGACAGATGATGTTGGGGGAAAGAAGGATTAGACATGTTGGATTTCTACTGTCTAACCCTATTGCTCTTGGAGAGATAAGCTTCCACCAGAGATGTCTGGCAGCAGCTTACCCCTACTCATGAGCGGATGAGATGGTTTGTTAGGGCAACAGCTACTGAAAGTGTATATGGCTGCCTTAAAGATAAATCTAAACACATTTTAATGAAATTGTACGCGTCACGTGAAATTAAACAAAGAAGCCCCTTTATTTGGAATAGAACAGTTTTATTATTATATGATTCTTATTAGTTAAACAGACAAGATCCATTAATGTAAATGACAGGGAAGAGAGCAGACAATCTCAGTAGAATTACTTATCTTCTTATGGCAGTGTTTCCCAACCAGGGCGCCTCCAGCTGTTGCAAAACTACAACTCCCAGCATGTCCGGACATGCTGGGAATTGTTGTTTTCCAACAGCTGGAGGCCCCCTGATTGGGAAACACTGCCTTATTGGTTGCTCTACAGTAAGTTGTAGTGGAGTCTCATTTGGCCTTATGTATGAGAAGTAGTGTAGACAGGAACTAGAGATACAGGGGGATATTTATCAAAACCTGTGCAGGGGAACATTGGTGCAGTTGCCCATAGCAACCAATTAGCATTCATTTTTCAAAGGCCTTTAAAAAAAAAAAAAAAAAAAAAAAAAAACATGAATGAAGCAATCTGATTTGTTGCTATGGGCAACTGCACCACTGTTCCCCTTTACAAGTTTCGATAAATCTCGACCCCCCCCCCCCCCCTTCCATAGCCTGAGGTTTCATTTTTTGAAAGTTTGCTTAGAACAGAAACTGAAAGCATGTTGGTTGCTATAGCAACATCTCCTCTTCTAGTCTGCACTACTTTTCATGTATAAGGCCCATACTATGTAGGTATATAGATCCTGGCACAGGTCATTGTATACATCAGTTTAGTGTTAATCGCCCATGCACACTATGAAATACATGCGCCTTTCGAATTGATGGCAATGAAGTTCCGCTCAGTATTTCGTCTAGAATTTGGATTTCTGCAGCAGAATTTAATTCCTTTGAAAACAACAGGAGGCTGCTGCACCAGAATCTCCACCTGGAATTTCTCTGGGCGGGTATTCCGTAGTGTGCATGGGCCCTTAGGGTGCTGATCAGTATCAACCCTCAAAAAAACTTAAAGGGGTTCTCCGGTGCTTAGACATCTTATCCCCTATCCAAAGGAAAGGGGATAAGATGCCTGATCGCGGGAGTCCCGCCGCAGGGGACGCCCGTGGTCTTGCATGTGGCACCCCGTTTATAATCAGTCCCCGAAGCGTGTTCGCTCCGGGTCTGATTACCAGCGACCACAGGGCCGACAGCGTGTGATGTCACGCTCCCCCCCTCAATGCAAGCCTATGGGAGTGTGCGTGATTGCTGCCACGCCCCTTCACATAGGCTTGCATTGAGGGGCGGAGCGTGACGTCACACGGGGGCGGAGGCGTGACGTCACACGCCGTCTGCCATGTGGTCGCCGGTAATCAGACCCACGCTCCGGGGACTGATTACAAACGGGGTGCCGCGTGCAAGATCATGGGCATCCCCAGTGGCGGGACTCCCGCGATCAGGCATCTTATCCCCTATCCTTTGGATAGGGGATAAGATGTCTAAGCACTGGAGTACCCCTTTAACACCAATTCTGGATGCTCCTTATAAATAGCTAAAATCAAGAATAGTAAATTATAATAAATAAAAATAAGTTAAATAGTGCAAATCTCCCTTAAACTGGGTTTTCTCGGGATACACCTTGATGACTATCCTTTGTGTAGGCCATCTATGTTTGATTGGTGGTGGTCCATCCCCAGTACCCCGTACTGGTCAACAGAATATAGATACCTTGAATTTTTTTTTAAATCAACTGGTGCCAGAAAGTTAAACAGATTTGTAAAGGACTTCAATTAAAAAATCTTAATCCTTCCAATACATTTTAGGGGCTATATACTACAGAGGAAATGGTTTTCTTTTTGGATTTATCTGATGTCACGACCACAGTGCTCTCTGCTGACCTCTGCTGTCCATTTTAGGAACTGTCCAGAGCAGCATATGTTTGCTATGGGGATTTTCTCCTGCTCTGGACAGTTCCAAAAATGGACAGCAGAGGTAAGCAGAGAGCACTGTGGTCGTGACTAGAGATGAGCGAACTTACAGTAAATTCGATTCGTCACAAACTTCTCGGCTCGGCAGTTGATGACTTATCCTGCATAAATTAGTTCAACTTTCCAGTGTTCCGGTGGGCTGGAAAAGGTGGATACAGTCCTAGGAGACTCTTTCCTAGGAATGTATCCACCTTTTCCAGCCCACCGGAGCACCTGAAGACTGAACTAATTTGCGCAGGAAAAGTCATCAACTGCCGAGCCGAGAAGTTCGTGACGAATCGAATTTTCTGTAAGTTTTTTATACACTTTATTAGGGAATTCTGAGTTAATAAAGGGGGGGATACTTTGTTCAAGATCCCCATTACTTGGCCAGCATGTGTAGTGTTACAAAGCACATCTCTCTAGAGCAGTGGTCTTCAACCTGCGGACCTCCAGATGTTGCAAAGCTACAACTCCCAGCATGTCCGGACAGCCAAAGGCTGTCCGGACATGCTGGGAGTTGTAGCTTTGCAACATCTGGAGGTCCGCAGGTTGAAGACCACTGCTCTAGAGGACCTGTACTGTATTAAACAGACAACCCATTAAAATCAAGTGAAAGAAACGACCTGTGTGTGGTGTCAAAAAGTTTAATAAAGCATTCTACTAATATAATGCTTTTAGTCCATATGAGCTGAGCTGTCTGGCTTGTAGCGGTGACATCACGTTACACTCTCTGAAGCAGAGCTCCTGTTTCTGCCCCCCTCCTGTCTGCTCAGGGCAAGACCCATGATGTGAAAAGTGGGAGCTCATATTACTGCTCATTAGATTTCAAGGCATTGGAAAGCCTTTTCTTACATAAGAGGACAGTGAGCACGTCCTGATGGAAACTATTTTGACTGATAAAGGCTCCACACATTTAAGTGAATATACATATATTTGAGTCACATACCAAGCTCCAATTTTCTGCTGGTCAATGGGATAACTGGGTGATAGCCTATCTGCGTCATGTATATTTCTGGGAAAACCACTTTAAAACGGTCATTGTCATTTGAACTTTGTATATCGCTATTGCAGCGGGTCTCAAAAGTGAGGCGCAATGCGATGTAAACTTTTTGACAAAAAAGCAACACGTTAAAAGTTGTTACAATAACTCTTTAAAATGAAAATAAATACCTATGATTGCTAATTTATGCAAAAAGATTTATGCATGAAAAAAAGCAAAGAAAAAGAATTTCATTATAAGGGCATGTTCACATGCAGAAAATATGCTGCAGATTTCATGTAAACAGTTTCTCTGCCTAAAATCTGCATGTAACACGTGAATGTTACTCTACATCAGTGTTTCTCAACCAGGGTGTCTCCAGCTGTTGCAAAACTACAGCTCTCATCATTCCCGAACAGCCAAAAGACTGTCTGGGCATGCAGGGAGTTGTACTTTTGCAACAGCTGGAGGCACCCAGGTTGAGAAACACTGCTCTGGAGGCAAGATCCACGGTGAAAAAAATGTTATCTGGACCCAGCCTTAGATTACCCAAAGTGCAATTCAATACAAAAGATAACATTAGATAACAAATAGATAACATTAAGAAAAATTTTCGGTATCCAGTGTCTTCAGCTTTCACTTTACTGTTGCATAATATATCATTAAAACAAAACATAAATAAATTAAAGAATAATATAAAAGGATAAACCGCAAGAAGCCCAGAGCAGCTTGTCATGTGACCCACAAAAGACCCAGCACCCCTCCACCGAATAAAGTTTGGACCCAACTTTTCCACTGTGAGAGAACACATTGAGGAGGCATCTGAAAGCGAAAAGAATAATATTTGTGATATGACAAGTAGCATTTTATTCAATGTATCCTCCTTTACACAGCATCTGTATCTATAAACCATCTCATCTCCATACAACCTTGGATAAATGTCCACAGATCTTTCTTTCCATTTAGTTCAGTGTTTCCCAACCAGGGTGCCTCCAGCTGTTGCAAAACTACAACTCCCAGCATGCCCGGACAGCCAAAGGCTGTCCGGGCATGCTAGGAGTTGTAGTATTGCGACAGCTGGAGGTACCCTGATCGGGAAACACTGGCCTGTGCATATGTAACTGGCAAGAAGAACTGTTGGAGTTATGGATTTATAATTTTGCAACAGCTGGAGGCACCCTGGTTGGGAAACCCTGATCTAGATTGTATGGAGCAGACAGGCTGTCGAGGAAATCAACACATCTGATCCTTTGTTTGCTCAGCAGACAAATGACTCTAGAGGTGTCAGGCAGCAGCTTATCCCTCTTATATAAAATGCATGACTATCTGATCCGAGCATCTGCTGCTTACCACATATATGAATGCACGTCCTGCCATCAGTGTCTCATGTCTAAGGGCTCGTTCACATGGCTGATGTGCTCCACTAAATAAAGCTCCAATGATCAGTCTGTCAGAAGGACGAGAGTTAGGCCCCTTTTCACACTACAGGTATCATCCTGCATTTTTACTGCCGTTATTTTACAATAAGGGATGAAAAAACAAAAATGGATGCAATAACTGGTAATAACGGATGATAACTGATGACCATCATGCGTTATTTTTAATGTTTTATTTCTTAAAAAACCTGATGTTGTTCATCCGTTATCCGTTTTTAACCCTTTTTTTTTGTAAAACTGTACTGAGCATGCTCAGTACAAAAAACAGATGTTAAAAAACCTGACAATAACGGATGTTTTTATTTTTTATTTATTTTTTTAAACATCTGGTTCCCTTCATTGTTAAATTTTAACGTCCAGTTTTTCACAATTTTTTTGCCGGACCAAAAATTTGCGCATGCACCATCTTTTGTACCGGCAAAAATAACTGACATTAGTAAAAACGGACATGCCTGATGCAAAAAAAGGATGCTCAAAAAAAAAACCATTGACATGGATGTGATTTTTTGACGCCCGTTTTCAGGACTTTTTGGCGGGAGTAAGAACGGAGGTTTTTTACAGGATGATACCTGTAGTGTGAAAGGGGCCTTAAAGGAGAACTCCGGAACATAAAAATTGTCCCCCATACTGCCGGCAGTAAAAAAATAAAGATGTACATACCTTCCTCCGCTCCCCCGGGGCCTCCGGTCTCCGCCGCGATCCACTTCCTGGTTGCCGGTGGTCGGATGAGTCATACTGCGTTCAGCCAATCACCGGCCACAGTGAAGTCAGACTCAGCCGGCGATTCTTCACTACATCGGCACCTGCGGCCGGGGCCGAAAACGTCACACTGCCACTCAGCCTATGGTCGGCCGAGTCGGGACTTCACTGCGGCCGGTGATTGGCAGAGCGCAGTATGACTCATCCAACCACCAGCAACCAGGAAGTGGATCGCGGCAGAGACCGGAGCCGGTTACCGGAGGACCCGGGGGAGCCGAGGAAGGTATGTACATCTTTATTTTTTTACTGCCGGCACTATGGGGGACAATTTTTATGTTCTGGAGTTCTCCTTTAAGCAGAGAAAAAAATACTGCATGTCCGAACGGACCCCGAATGGGTCGGAGCACAACGGCCACGTGAATTTAGTCTAAGCTGTCCACACCAAATAAGACAACAGCCAATCAGCCATCTTTTTCAACTTCCCATTAAAGGGGTACTCCGATGCTCCAGCGTTCTGAACATTTTGTTCAAAACGCTCGGAGCTGGAGGCCGTGATCTTGAAGTCACCGTCACGCCCTCTCATGACATTGCGTCACACCCCCTCCATTCATGTCTATGGGAGGGGGCGTGTCAGCAGACATGAATGGAGGGGGTGTGATGTCATGACGTGGCATGGCTGTGACATCACAATCACTGCCACGGGAGATCGCGAGGGGCCCCAACAGCAGGACACCCGGCATCAGACATCTTATCCCCTATATTTTGGATAGGGGATAGGATGTCTAGCAGGGGAGTACCCCTTTAAACATGGCACACTGGGACGGGCCAAGCCTGCATGCTTCACTAGGAGGAGTGAGATAAGACACTATTACCGGTCATCTTCTTGCCAACATACATCGGGTATGCTAACAAGAAGCGGGGTCAGATGAAATTTAGTGTGGCTGCAGAATCATGGAAAAATTAAAGTTAAACAGATTTGTAAATTACTTCTATAAAAAAATCTTAATCCTTTCAATAATTATCAGCTGTTGAAGTTGAGTTGTTTTCTGTCTGGCAACAGTGCTCTCTGCTGACATCTCTGCTTGTCTCGGGAACCACCCAGAGTAGAAGAGGTTTGCTATGGGGATTTGCTTCTACTCTGGACAGTTCCCAAGACAGGTGTCATCAGAGAGAACTTAGACAGAAAAGAACAACTCAACTTCAGCAGCTCATAAGTACTGAAAGGATTAAACATTTTTAATAGAAGTAATTTACAAATCTGTTTAACTTTCTGGAGCCAGTTGTTATATAAAAAAAAAAAGTTTTTTCCTGGAATACCCCTTGGTATTACCCAATGGTTGCAAAAGCGTTCCCTCTAGAGGTAGTTAAAAAATTAAAGACAGAACATTATTACCTGCTATTAGCGGTTCTGTGGTGTTCTTTTTGTCATGTTAATAATAGACGTCACAGTGTGTTGTGCGTGGTCACTTTCAGGTTGATCAAAGAAATATTGCTTTAAAAAGAATCCAAAAAAATATTGTTAATGGGATACAGTCCACATGAAAAGACAAAAACAAACAAAATTCTTAATAAAGACCAAGTTCTTAATAGACACAAAACGGTTCTTTATGTTTTTCCCCGTATTTTGACTTTTTAATGCTTTCCTCTAACTGTATTAGCCTAAGGCTGGGTTCACATCTGCCCTGGGGCTTCTACTGCAGGTTCTGTAAAAAAAGTTAAGACAAAATAGAGCAATGCCATACCAGAAACCCGATGGACCCCTTTAACCCCATCAAGACCCTTAAATTTAGAATTTTGCTTACATTTTCTTCCTCTTTACCTTGTAAAGGATCAGAAAATGTAAATTTTTCGTCATAAGAGGGCTTATTTTTTTTGCAGGACATTTTACTGCTACCCTACATTTTACCCTACAGTGTCATGTGAAGCCAGAAAAAATACATTTGTAGAGCAAAATTGAAAAAGAAGAAAAGAAATGCAATTGTGCTACACAGTGAGGCAATCATTTTCTCTCAGTTTCCCATACGGTAAAACTGTATTGCTGAATTTATGTTTCCAACCAAACCTGTATAATATTTCTTTTGCTTGACTATATATATATATATATATATATATATATATATAAAAAAAATCTGAGTATCACCACGTTCTCAAAAAAAAATAAAAAAAAAATGCAATTTTGGAATTATGATTTTTTACATTTACGCCGTTGACTGTGCGGGATAAGGAATGTGATAAATTAATATTTATGAAAATTTTGCATGTGGCAGTAGCAAACATTTTTCCATTTGGAAAATGAAAAAAGGAGTTATTAAAGTGTTTATTATTGAAGGGGATTTTTTTTGCATATGCATTGATCTATGCGATAGGTGATAGGCTATAAGAAGGCTGCATTAACAGAGCTGTCATGGCAGGCACCGGGGCACAGCAGAGGCCATGAGTTGCCAATTGGTACACTGAACCACCAATGGCACACATCCAGACTGTTTATATGCCCTGATCGCTATGGATTGTGGCATCTAACCAGTTAAATGACTGGCATCGAAGTGATCTCCGATGTTGGTCATAGTAGCCGGCACCCAACGGGTATGGCGCAGGCTCAGCTCCCTAGCCCACACCCTACCCTTTCACCAGACCCATGCCGATTCGGAAAAGGGTTAAACTGAATGTGGTCTGTTGGGGACCATTCCTGCCCGGGGCGTAAGGGATCTGCCAGCACAATGTTTTTTTTGTTCTGCTCCAATGACAAAGCAGAACAGAAAAGTTAAGCCCATGTGTGAACTCAGCCTACATCATGGGGAAACACCCAACATTGATCCTCCAAATGCTGATCTGGGTCTTTTATAACCGAGCAGTATTAATTCATACAGCATTGATGCCCAATTGGTGGCACAATGGTGAGACTGCGCTACTGTGCAGAAATCAGCTTGGACCACTGTATTACACCAATCCCGAATATTCAGAGTTTTCTTACCCCACAACCAACCGCTAGCAATACATGAAGGACCATGATGGCCACAAGTGTGGAGATGGCGATTTTTCGGTTATCCTCGCGTACAGCCGGCCAGAACGTCAGCATCAAAACAGCACCAGACAGACACATGGCTAAAGACATGAGGACCCAGCGTAGAATCTCAGAATGGACAATCCACAATATCTATACAAAAGAAGGGCAATGGATGAATTGGAGTAGACTTAAAGGGGTACTCCACTGGAAACATTTTTTTTTTAAACCAACTGGTGCCAGAAAGTTAAACAGATTTGTAAATTACTTCTATTTAAAAATCTTTATCATTCCAGTACTTATCATCTGCTGTATAATACAGAGAAAGTGCTTTCATTTTTTTTATTTCTTTTCTTTCTGATCACAGTGCTCTCTGCTGACACATTTGTTCATGTCAGGAACTGTCCGGAGCAGGATATGTTTGTTATGGCGATTTGCTCCTACTCTGTCAGCAGAGCGCATTGTGGTCAGACAAAAAGGAAATTCAAAAAGAAAAAAGGACTTCCTCTGGAGCATACAGCAGCTGATAAGTACTGGAAGGATAAAGATTTTTAAATAGAAGTAATTTACAAATCTGTTTAACTTTCTGACACCAGTTGATTTAGAAAAAAATGTTTTCCAGTGGCGTACCCCTTTAACCCCTTAAGGACTCAGCCCATTTTGGCCTTAAGGACTCAGACAATTTAATTTTTACGTTTTCATTTTTTCCTCCTCGCCTTCTAAAAATCATAACTCTTTTATATTTTCATCCACAGACTAGTATGAGGGCTTGTTTTTTGCGCGACCAGTTGTCCTTTGTAATGACATCACTCATTATATCATAAAATGTATGGCGCAACCAAAAAACACTATTTTTGTGGGGAAATTAAAACGAAAAACGCAATTTTGCTAATTTTGGAAGGTTTTGTTTTCACGCCGTACAATTTCTGGTAAAAATGACGTGTGTTCTTTATTCTGAGGGTCAATACGATTAAAATGATACCCATTATTATATACTTTTATATTATTGTTGCGCTTAAAAAAAATCACAAACTTTTTAACCAAATTAGTACGTTTATAATCCCTTTATTTTGATGACCTATAACTTTTTTATTTTTCCGTATAAGCGGCGGTATGGGGGCTCATTTTTTGCGCCATGATCTGTACTTTTTTTTGATACCACATTTGTATATAAAAAACTTTTAATACATTTTTTATAATTTTTTTTTTAATAAAATGTATTAAAAAAGTAGGAATTTTGGACTTTTTAAATTTTTTTTCGTTCACGCCGTTCACCGTACGGGATCATTAACATTTTATTTTAATAGTTCGGACATTTACGCACGCGGCGATACCAAATATGTCTATAAAAAATGTTTTTTACGCTTTTTGGGGGTAAAATAGGAAAAAACGGACGTTTTACTTTTTTATTGGGGGAGGGGATTTTTCACTTTTTTTTTACTTTTACTTTTACATTTTTTTACATTTTTTTTTACACTTGAATAGTCCCCATAGGGGACTATTCATAGCAATACCATGATTGCTAATACTGATCTGTTCTATGTATAGGACATAGAACAGATCAGTGTTATCGGTCATCTCCTGCTCTGGTCTGCTCGATCACAGACCAGAGCAGGAGACGCCGGGAGCCGCACGGAGGAAGGTGAGGGGACCTCCGTGCGGCGTTATGAATGATCGGATACCCGCAGCAGCGCTGCGGGCGATCCGATCGTTCATTTTAATCGCGAACTCCCGCAGATGCCGGGATCTGTATTGATCCCGGCACCTGAGGGGTTAATGGCGGACGCCCGCGAGATCGCGGGCGTCGGCCATTGCCGGCGGGTCCCTGGCTGCGATCAGCAGCCGGGATCAGCCGCGCATGACACGGGCATCGCTCCGATGCCCGCGGTTATGCATAGGACGTAAATGTACGTCCTGGTGCGTTAAGTACCACCTCACCAGGACGTACATTTACGTCCTGCGTCCTTAAGGGGTTAAAGAGGTACTCCAGTGGGAAAAAATGTTTTAATGAACTGGTGCCAAAAAGTTTAATGAACTGGTGCCAGATTTGTAAATTACTTCTATTAAAAAAAAAAGAGAATCTTCATTCTTCCAGTACTTATTAGCAGCTGTATACTACAGAGAAAATGATTTTCTTTTTGGATTGTTGTGCTCTTTTCTGACACCTCTGTCCGTGTCAGGAACTGTCCAGAGCAGGAGAGGTTTTCTATGGGGATTTTCTCCTGCTCTTGACAGTTCCTGACATGGACAGAGGTGTCAGCAGAGAGCACTGTGGACAGAGAGAAAAGAAATCAAAAACAAAAAAAAAAAGAATTTCCTCTGTAATATACAGCAGCTGATAAGTACTTGAAGGATTAAGATTTTTTAATAGAAGTCATTCAAAAATCTGTTTAAACTTTCTGGCACCAGTTGATTTAAAAAAAATAAATAAATAATTTTTTTTTATAATAATAATAATAATAATAATGTTATTTGCCGGAGTACCCCTTTAAAGAGGTCTTCCGGCATCATACTGGAGCAGTGGGGGATTTACAGGGCAGTAATGATTATTTTTCAGTTTTATTAACAAATTTTTTAACATTTCCAGGCAGTTTTCCTAAAATCTTAGTTTGATCACTAAAAGCAGTGTTTCCCAACAAGTGTGTCTCCAGCTGTTGCAAAACCACAACTCCCAGCATGCCCGGACAGCCGAAGGCTGTCCGGGCATGCTGGGAGTTGTAGTTTTGCAACAGCTGGAGGCATCCTGGTTGGAAAACATCGTCTTAAACAAATGTATAGAGCCCATTGAAAAGTTAGTAAAAAACAAAACTGCGCTAAGAATTTAGATGAAGTCATAAAACATATCTTGTTTTTAAGTTATATAATTTTTTTTATTTCTTTTTACACATATATATATTGGTTTATTCCTATTTATACTGTTTGACTTAACACATGTAGATTGTTGCTTTGGCTGCACTTAGCCCTGTAATACTTGTAAGGAGACGATCGCTGCATTTTTTAGATCCTCATCTTTTACCTGGAGCTCTTTTCTTGTATAATTAAATAGTACACGGTTACCAAAGACTTGGTTAACCCGTTCAGGTACAGCGTGCTCAACCCTAAGGTCCACTCACAGAAGTTGGGATGTAGATGAAAAGGGAGTAGCCGTAGACACACACAATCTCCAGGAAGGAATAGGACACCATGCTCATTACTTTACTGTGTCGCCATGAAAGGAAACCCCAGAGAGCCAGCGGCACTAACCAGGCATAGGCATAGATGGCTGTGGCAGCAATGGATACTGCAAGAAAAAAAAAAGAAAGATTTGGTTAGTAATATCCACACTGAAAATTTGGTAAAAATTTCTCACTGCGGATTTAAAGGGGTATTCCAGGCAAAAACTTTTTATTTATATATATATATATATATATATATATATATATATATATATATATATACATATATATATATATATACATATATATATATATCTCTCTCAACTGGCTCCGGAAAGTTAAACAGATTTGTAAATGACTTCTATTAAAAAATCTTAATCCTTCCAATAGTTATTAGCTTCTGAAGTGGAGTTGCTGTTTTCTGTCTAACTGCTTTCTGATGACTCACGTCCCGGGAGCTGTCCAGCTCCTATGGAGATATTCTCCCATCATGCAAGGGATATTCTCCCATCATGCACAGCTCCCAGGACGTGACATCATCATTGAGCAGTTAGACAGAAAACTTCAGAAGCTAATAACTATTGGAAGGATTAAGATTTTTTAATAGAAGTAATTTACAAATCTGTTTAACTTTCCGGAGCCAGTTGATATATAAAAAAAATATACCCCTTTAATTGTTTAGCTGCAGGTTTGCATTAAAGGGGTACTCCGCTGCTCAGCGTTTCGAACAAACTATTCCTAACACTGGAGTTGGCAGCTCGTGATGTCATAGCCCCGCCCCCTCATGATGTCAGGCCCAACCCCCTCAATGCGAGTAGACGCCACGCCCCCTCCCATAGACTTGCATTGAGGGGGCAGGACGTAATGTCATGAGGGGGTGGGGCTATGACGTCACGAGCTCCCGTCACCGGCTCCAGTGTTCGGAACAGCTGAGCAGTGGAGTACCCCTTTAATCTGAACAAAAGTGATAAAAACAAATGAAC
Organism: Hyla sarda; assembly: GCF_029499605.1. NCBI lineage: Eukaryota > Metazoa > Chordata > Amphibia > Anura > Hylidae > Hyla > Hyla sarda. The sequence goes on from NC_079195.1 coordinate 200,218,007, forward strand.
TACGGTATATAAAAGATCTTCATCCATTACAGATCTTGTCATACTTTAGGACAGTGTTCCCCTGCCATTGTGTCTACAGCTGTTGCAAAACTACAACTCTCAGAATGCCCTTTGGCTTAGTAATAGGGGTATTCCAGGATTTTTTTTTTATTTGACTATGCTACAGGGGCTGTAACGTTAGTGTAGTTCATAATATAGTGTCTGTACCTGTGTGTGACGGTTTTCTCACAATTCTTCTGTGATTATCACCCCAATATTTATTTTTAAAGGGGTTCTCCACCATAAGGTGATTTTAGTACGTACCTGGCAGACAGTAATGGACATGCTTAGGAAGGATCTGTGCTTGTCTTGGGGATAAATGGCTATGTTGTGAGATTACCATAACACTGTGGCGAGTTTTATGAGAACTGGAATTTCCTGTTTAAGTTTTTCTGTTTTGACTACAAATCCCATAATTCCATTTTGCTCCCTCCCACACATTAGCCACCACACCCATTGATACATAAATGAGGTGCATCCAGTTAAAAGACCTGTGGTTTTCAATCAGGGTGCCTACAGCTGTTGCATTAGTTGCAGATTGATCCCTTCACCCATTGAAGCAGACAGGCTCCCTGTCATCACCTGAATAGTAAGTCAGGTCTCAGCCGCATTGCAACCTGGGAAAAATCTGAGACAACAGTCATTTTGTATGCTGTTAAAAATAAATAATGAGGTGAAAATCACAGAAGAATTGTGAGAAAACCGTCACACACAGGTACAGACACTATATTATGAACTACACTAACTTTACAGGCCCTGTAGCCTAGTCAAAATAAAAATAATTCCTGGAATACCCCTTTAACAGTATACAAAATTACTCATGTCTCGGGATTGGCCAGGTTTCAATGGGTTGAGACCTGACATCACTAGTCAGGTGATCAGAGGGAGTCTGTCCTGCTTCAATGGGTGGAGTGACCGCTGGGTGGGAGAGAGTTCATTTTGCAACAGCTGTAGGCGCCCTGATTAGAAAACACTTGTGTATTGCATTGAAGGGATTACAGGTGTGTTTCAATGGGTGGGGTGGCTGATGTGTGGGAGGGAGAAAAGTGACCTCATACTTACAAACTATGGAACTATGGGATGTGTAGTTTAGAGAATGAAATTCAACAGGAAATACCCAGTTCTGGCAGGTACGTACTACTATAATCACCATATGGTGGATAACCCCTTTAATGACAACCTTCTTTACTCATTTCCCTTGCATACATATTCTATTGTACCATTCTTTCTTTTCACTATAACACAATCCTTGACTGTGTGACCTTGTTGACCTTCTTTAGGTCCTACTATGTTGTCTTATTATTGTTGTTGTGGTCTTCGCATCCTGTTTTTGTATATATTTCTTTGAAAACTTAAGAAAAAGATATTTAAGGGAAAAGAAGTCAATTAAGCTCTCAACAATGTGCCACTCACCTTTTCTAAACTCTGGCACATAGCGGTATTGAGATTGTCCCCGATGCAGCAAGAAATTGGATAGATTCCCACTGATTGTGATGGTGAATATCAGCGTGGCACAAATCCAGATAGGCCCTTGTGTAAGAAAAAAAAAACAGACGACGTATGGTAAGTCACTGGAACGCATCATAAATAGTATAGAGACATTCATAGAGAGATTAAAACGCATAATGCATAATGCTGTTAGTAAGTGGCCTGTATGTGTGGTTACCCAAGGTAAGACTTCATTTGGGAAGCCATTTCTAGTCATCCATATTTTCAGCAGCAGTCACTGTAGGGGAAACATACTATGACAGCCATTCATATGAATGCCCAACCACGAACAAAGAGAGACTTAAAAGGGGTACTCCGCTACTACGAATGCTGGAGCCAGGAGCTTGTGATGTTATAGCCCCGCCCCCTCATGACATCACGCCTCGCCCCCACAATGCAAGTCTTGCAATAGACTTGCATTGAGGGGGGGGGGGGGGGAGGGGGGTGACGCCATGAGGGGGCAGGGCTATGACGTCACAAGCTCCTGGCATCGGCTCCAGCGTTTAGAACAGTTTGTTCCAAACGCTGAGCAGCAGAGTACTTTAAAAAGCTGTTCTGTGTATTAACTTAAAAATAGGGACAAGGAAACCCAAAGTTTAAACTCTTAAGGACACAGCACATTTTCATTTTTGTGTTTTCGTTTTCTCCTCATTGCCTACTAAAATCCATAACTTTTTTATTTTTCCACCTATAGACCCATGTGAGGGCTTGTTTTTTGCGTGACCAATTGTACTTTGTAATGAATGTTGTAGCCAAGTTGAAAAGAAAACCGTAGTTCAAGACGATTAAAATGATACCCAAGTTTAAATGCTTTGCTATTATTGAACTACTTAAAAAAAAAAAAAAATGATGTTTTAAATTGCTTTATTTTTCCGTATACAGGGCTGTACGAGGGCAAATTTTTTGCACCCTGATATGTAGTTTTTATCGTGATTTTTTTATGACTTTTTATTTCATTTTTCTGATGCAGCCAATAAGCAGGAATTTCCGACTTTTTTTTTTACGTTTATGCCGTTCGCTGTACAGGATTATTAACATTATATTATGATAATTCCAACATTTATGCATGCACAGATGCCAAATATGTTTATTAAAAAAATTTCCGCTTTTTTTGAGTAAAATGGGGAAAAGAGGCGATTTACATTTTTATTGGGGAGGGGCTTTTTAAAATTTTTATTTTATTTTTTTACATTTATTTTATACTTTTTATGTCCCTATAGGGGACTATCTATAGCAGTGGTTCTTAACCTGGGTTCGGTCAAACCCAGGGGTTTGGTGAGTCAGTCCCGGGGGTTCGGCGGGGAAGGGCGTAACAGGACAGGCAAACCAAGCAATTGCTTGGGGCCCCGAGCACAGCCGGTGTTTGCCCGTCCTGTAGCGACAGGGCAATTCCCCCCATCATTATGAACTCCCTGCGGCCCCGCGTTAAGTTTAAAAACTGACGTCGCCCATGGAAAAGAAGGCGCCGAGGACCGGAGGATAGAGAAGGAGGAAGATGCGCGCTGGCCAGCTTGATAAGTGGCCAGCGGCACGTCATCTTCGGTGTTCCGACCACCGGTCCCGAGACCTACTGCTATAGCCGGAGTGGTGGTTGGAGCACTGAAGTGGGCAGTACACAGACATACAGCCTCCAGCCATACACTGTATATGGCTGGAGGCTGTATGTCTGTGGGGGAACACTGCCTACATCAGTGGTCTTCAACCCGTGGACCTTCAGATGTTGCAAAACTACAACTCCCAGCATGCCCGGACACAGCCTGCGCCTAATGTGTTGGGGAACACTGCCTGCGCCTAATGTGTTGGGGAACACTGCCTGCGCCTAATGTGTTGGGGAACACTGCCTGCGCCTAATGTGTTGGGGAACACTGCCTGCACCTAATGTGTTGGGGAACACTGCCTGCGCCTAATGTGTGGGGGAACACTGCCTGCACCTAATGTGTCTTAATGGTTTTGTTCTTTAATGGTTTTGTTCATTTTGTGCACCTATGTATAAATATATACTTAAATAAATACCTCCTATGTTTTGAATTTGAAAAAAATCATATTTTATTTTTCCAATTAAGAGGGGTTCGGTGAATGCGCATATAAAACTGGTGGGGTTCAGTACCTCCAACAAGGTTAAGATTCACTGATCTATAGTAATCTTTAGACTGCTAATACTGTTCGGTGCTATGCATAGGCATAGCACTGATCAGTATTATCAGCAATCTACTACTCTGGTCTGCTAGAAGGCAGATAGAGAAAAAGACACCGGGAGAGCGGCTGCGGCGTGGCTAATCTGAATCCCACGGCCGTGATGCAGGTGATTTATTCAGCTATTAGAAGCACTGCACTTCCGAAGAGGCCGTGATCTGTCTTGATCCTGGCATCCAAGGGGTAAATGGTGGACATCAGCGTAATCGCTGATCTCTGCCACTACCGGCGTGTCCCTGGCTGCTGAAAGCAACCTGGACCTGCCGTGCATGGAGCGTGCTCGCTTCATATACTGGACGTAAATGTACATCCCAGCGCATTAGGACACATATTTACGTCAATTGCTGTTACGGGGTTAATGTTCATTTGCCCAAATACCATATGGACAAGCATTATAGGACATATGGACAGGAGTCATCCAATCCTTTAACCCCTTAAGGATGCAGGGTGTACAGTTACTCCATGCACCCCCAGCGATTAGAGTATGGTAGGTACTTACACAGGTGAAACACAAATGGCTATGGTACCCCCCCTCAAAATAATAAGTTAGTGAGAACACACTATACCAGTGGTCTTCAACCTGCGGACCTCCAGATGTTGCAAAACTACAACTCCCAGCATGCCCGGACAGCCAACGGCTGTCCGGGCATGATGAGTTGTAGTTTTGCAACATCTGGAGTTCCGCAGGTTGAAGACCACTGCACTATATACTATATACACTTACACTTAACTACACACTTACCATAAAGATCTGGATTACTTCTTACATACAACCTAACAAAGTTTCTTCCTGGTATTGGTAAAACAGAACCTTTTATCCTGTCCAGAACCTAAAATGACATGCACATTGTGTTATTAAAGACACGTATGTAATAAAAATATACTGACAACCATTAAACTGTGCGCTCACCTGATACGTGTCAACATCGAAAAATGTCTGGTAATACTCGAATGTCCAGAAAGGAGCAATCTTCTTCTGTCCTGCAAGCAGCTATACAACAAAGACAACCATGTAGGAACTATAAGAAGTGCGAGTCAAACAGTTTTGGTGTATTTTTGCACCTTTTACAATCCCCTTAGTGTTTCCCAATCAGCAAGCCTCCAAAGGCTGTCCAGGCATGCTGGGAGTAGTAGTTTTGCAACAGCTGGAGGCACACTGGTTGGGAAACACTGCCTTACACTATTATTTTGTGATACTGGGAAACCCTGCTCTTAGCGGATGGATTTCCCGCTGGGCATCTGCTACGAGCAGGGGGTAAATCCACTGCTACGAGCAGACACACAGAGCTACCAGGCCGCAGCAGGGTCGCAGCTACCACATCCGCAGGGTGAAATACGTTGCAGATGGGCTCCGTGTGACTGTACCTTAAAGAGTAGTCCAACCATATGCATTTAAAGGTTACCCGTGGGGGCCACCTGGCATGAAATACGCACAGATTCAATGTCAAAGAAGTGACAAGCCTTTTTTTTCCAATATGAATACATGTGGACTATTGTGTGGATTCCCACTGAAACATTAGGAAGCAGTGTAGAATCTGCTTTCTAATGTTTTTTCAAACAGATTCCAGTGAAAAATCTGCAACAGAATACACAGTGACCCCCCGACCTACGATGGCCCCGACATACGATAATTTCAACATGTGATGGTCTCTCAGAGGTCATCGCATGTTGAAGGCAGCATCAACATACGATGCTTTTGTATGTCGGGGCCATCGCATAAACAGCTATCTGGCAGCGCAGACTGCTTCAGCGGCCGCCGGATAGCCGTTTAAAGTGCCCCATGTGGTCCGGTGACGATCACTTACCTGTCCCCGGTGCTCCGGACCATCCTCTTTGGGATCCCCTGCATCGCCGGCGCTCTCCATCATCGTCATCACGTCGCCGCGCACGCCGTCCCGTCATCCAATAGGAGCGGCGTGCGTAGCGACGTGATGACGGCAATAAGGAACGACGATCCCGGGCAGCGGAAACGGTCTGGAGCGGCGGGGACACCAAAGGGGACGCGGCGACAGCGATGGAGGGCGACATCCATGGCAGCGGTGACGGTCCGGAGCGGCAGGGACAGGTAAGTATGCCTTCCTATATTTAACATTGCACCGATCCCTCAACAAACTATGGTTCATTTGGAAGGAATTACCATCGTATGTTGAGGGACCACTGTATGTGAAAAAAAAAGAAAAAACTCTGCATGATCAAGGCATTAGAATGGCGCTGGTCAACTAAATTTTGCTTTTAAAGGACATCTATAGTTCAATATAACTTTTCCTCTATCCGAAGGATAGGGGATAAGTTATAGATCGCAGGGCGTCCGAGCGCTGTGGCTCCCCGCGATCTCCTGGACGGGGCCACAGCAGTCTGCAGGAAGTGCAGTGTCCACGCCAGCAGAAAGCCGCGGCAGACACGCCCCCTGCATGTATCTTTATGGTGTACATGGAGGGGGCGTGTCGGCCTCCGCATCATGCAGGGACGGAACGCCCCCTTTGCAGCATACTGCCTTGGCCCCGTGCAGAAGATCACGAGGGGCCCCAGAGCTCGGACCCCCGCGGTCTATAACTCATCCCCTATACTTTGGATAGGGGATAAGTTATATTGCACTACAGATGTCCTTTAAGGGCCCATGCACGCTACAGTATTTCTCCTCGGAAATAAGATTCTGGAGCAGAAGCCTTCAAATGTTTTCAATGAGACTGTGCTGCACTGTGCACACTGCGACATTCCTAATTCCGGACCAAGCTGATATAATGAACTGCATTGCCGTCAATGGAGACGGCACATGTCCACACAGTTATAGTGCCGATTTATTGTGACTGCGCCTACTGCACATGGAATCTATGCCCGGAATTTCTTGAGGCGGATATTTTGTAGTGTGCACAGGCCCTCAGGATTCAGGCACCTTTCTGTCTTTACCTCTGTTTTATCAGAATCTTCATTCCCTAACAGGTCGTCTTCTTCTTCTTTAGGCCTGTGCCCTTGCTGGGGGCCCGCCGGCTCATCTGGGTCACCAATACTCACAGTAGTGGCATCCGGGTTTGCAGCAAGCAGATTAGTTGCATCATCAAATTCTTAAAATAAACAGCAGACACACATGTGAAAGCCTACATATAGATATGGTTAATACAGTAATATGTAAGAATGTAAAGCCTGTTCTGACAAGCATTCACATACTTATGTTCTCCAATCAGAGCCAATAGAATGCTCCCCATACCATCCAGAACATAATCCTGTCAGGCTGCAGCATTATCTTTTTCCCAGCTGCAGCACAGGCAGGCACAAAGTGCAGGAAGTGAGGGCGGGACTAGCACTCCTCTGTGCTCACTCCTGTCCTATCAGACTGCAGCATGAAAACAGAGTGGAGGGGGTTACAGAGCAGCGTGCAGTAATTGGATGAAGATAACAAACACAGCAGACTCATGGAGGAAGTGAATGCTTGGTGAGTAAGGGCAGGCTGAGTGCTTGCCTTGGACATGCCCCTTCCTCCCTCCAGTGACATCAGACTGCAGCTCAGATAATCGCTTGTCTGCAGTGGTGTCTCTCCTCGGCGAGCGATTAACTAACCGGCAGTGTGATGTATTGAGCTCCGGCCTTCTGGGACCTACTGTGTCACACTGCTGCTCAGCCTATCACTGGCAGGACACAGCTGGGGCCAGCAATTAGCTGAGCAGCAGTCTGACACGTTGACCCCCGGACCCACGAAGAGAATCATACCGGATCTGTTTTGTTTTTCAGGGTAAAAATAATTTTATGCCCGCAGACTTCTGCCATAATTGGCTCCCAAATTCTGTTTCATTCCCTTCCCTCTGAGCAGGGATTGTTTTGTGACATGCTTAGGTTTAAAATTTGAAAATAAAGAATGAATTAAAAAAAACATACATTTTATGCATTCTTGGGAAATGTACTTTTACCTTGAAATTTAAGGTCATTTCCGGTCTCCATTCATTCACTTGTTACTATCAAGTTGATCCTGCAATAACCAAGAAAAATATATGATAAGCAGTTATCATTTAACCCCTTAAGGACTCAGGGTTTTTCCGTTTTTGCACTTTTGTTTTTTCCTCCTTACCTCCCTTTCAATTTTACACCTAAAAATCAATATGGAGGCTTATTTTTTGCGCCACCAATTCTACTTTGTAATGACATCAATCATTTTACCAAAAAATCCCCGGCGACATGGTATTAAAAATCATTGTGCGACAAAATTGAAAAAAAAAATGCCATTTTGTAACTTTTGGGGGCTTCTGTTTCTACGCAGTGCATTTTTCGGTACCAATTAAACCTTATCTTTATTCTGTAGGTCCATACGATTAAAATGATCCCCTACTTATATAGGTTTGATTTTGTCGCACTTCTGGAAAAAATCATAACTACATGCAGGAAAATGTATACGTTTAAAAATGTCATCTTTTGACCCCTATAATTTTTTTTTTTTCTGCGTACCGGGCGGTATGAGGGCTCATTTTTTGCGCCATCATCTGAAGTTTTTAGTATTGTATTGTATTGATCAAACTTTTTGATCTCTTTTTATTCATTTTTTTCATGATAAAAAAAGTGACGAAAAATACGTTATTTTTGAATTTTTTTGCCCGTGCGCCATTGACCGTGCGGTTTAATTAACAATATCTTTTTATAGTTCGAACGTTTCCACAAGCAGCGAAACCACATGTTTTTTATTTACACAGTTTTTTTTTTATTTATTTATTTTTTTTTATATGGGAAAAGGGGGGTGATTCTTACTTTTATTAGGGAAGGGGTCAAATGATCTTTATTAACTTTTTTTTCACACTTTCTTTTTGCAAATTTATAGCTCCCTCTAGTGGCTATAACACTGTACACACTGATCTTCACAGATCACTGCCATGCATAAACATTGCAATGATCAGTGTTATCGGAGGTCGATTGCTCAAGCCTGGATTTCAGGCTTTGAGCAATCAATCGCCGATCGGAGGCAGGTAATGGACGAGAGTGTATTTTTGTTACTTTAGACGCGGCAATCAACTTTGAATGCCGCGTCTAAAGGGTTAATAGCACACGGCACAACGATCGGTGCCGCACGCTATTCGCCCAGGGTCCCGGCTTTAATTAGCCTCCGGGACTGACCCGCTATGACCGCTAGACCGGGACCGGGCGCAGGGCATACAGGTATGCCCTGCGTCCTTAAGAGGTTAAAGAGTACCTGTCATGATCTTGTTAAATTTTAGAATCCTCCCAGTTCACTGCCCCCATCATGATAAACCACCCCCTGCCTTTATTTTCACTATTTTTTAGTAAAAGTGAACTCAGCCTTACTGCCACATTTCCCAATAGCTTATGGTCAAGGAATCCAACTAAAATTAGGGGATTGTGGAGAACCCCTTCATAAATTTCCAGCAGTGCTTTTATCCTGTATACAGAAACGCTGCCCATCTAAGCAGTCTCTATGAGGAACATTTACCAATCTTTGCTTATGTGTTCCTTTTTTTAGTAATTTTTTCCTTACTTTTTTTTTTGCTTATGTGCGACTTATCTATCAACGGGTTTCAGGCTGTTGATAATTTTCTATCACGTAAGCATTTTTTCCTTTTTTACTTTGGTAGTAGCTTTTTCTGCTCCATGTTTGAGCTGGAGTAAATTTAGTCAATTTTTAACCCTGTTGCGACTTTTTTTTGCGCAGTTGTGACTGTCGCAAATAATTAATACCAGACTACCCGTAGTCCATTTTAAAATTATTACTACGTAGTTAATTTTTGGAAAACTTGCTTTTCTCGCTTTCCAGTCAAAATGTTGCACGAAAAATCGCGTAGTCGAAGGTGCGACAATTATAGTAAAGAAAACCTGACTAAACCCGTTGATAAATGTCCATATATATCTTGCAGTAGTGACCTGTTTACAGGCCAAAAACCAGCATTTCCCAACCAGAGTGCCTCCAGCTGTTGCAAAACTACAAATCCCAGCATGTCCAGGCATGTTTTGCAAATGCTGGGGGCTCCCTGGTTGGGAAACACTGCACTAGAGATTTTATTATAATAACTAAAACACATACATATAAAAAATATCCCATACAATGTCCCAGACAAGGGAGATTCCACTACAGGGGAAAAGAAAGGGCGGCAAGTCTTGCACAACACAGTACAAAGGTGAAAAATAAAAATAATATATATATATATATATATATATATATATATATATATATATATATATAACTCAACGTGTGTGTATGTATATACGTATGTATATATGTATGTATGTGTGTATGTATATGTGTATGTATGTGTGTATGTATGTGTGCATGTGTGTATGTTCCAGCATCACGTCCAAACGGCTAAAGATATTAACATGAAACTTGGCACATATGTTACTTATATGTCAACAACAAACATAGGATAGGTGTGATTTAACCCTTACTCACCCCCATTTGCCAGGGGCGGGGTTTATATTTAAAGTCCCATACAAGTCTATTGGAAATATATGTTACTGCATAACTTCCAAATGGCTGGAGATATTTCGATAATACTTGGTCACATGTTACTTATATGTCCACTTAAAATTTAGGATAGTTAATTTAACCCTTTACTACCCCCATTTGTGAGGGTCAGGGTTTTTGTTTAAAGTCCCATGAAAATCAATGGGAAATGTATGTTCTCACATAACTTCCGTACGGCTGGAGATATTTCAATACCTGGTACACATATTATGGGTCAGGATAGGAGGTCGGGATAGGAGGTCGGGATAGGAGGTCGGGATAGGAGGTCGGGATAGGAGGTCGGGATAGGAGGTCGGGATAGGAGGTCGGGATAGGAGGTCGGGATAGGAGGACGGGATAGGAGGACGGGATAGGAGGACGGGATAGGAGGACGGGATAGGAGGACGGGATAGGAGGACGGAAAAGGAGGTCGGGATATGAAAACAATATTTGAGGACGGGAAATGAAGTCAAAAGTTTCCTTCTTTGTTTATTTTCCTCCACAACAAGGATTAGGAAGGAAAAGCGATAGGAGGAAGGGAAATGAGGATGGGATAGGGGGTCGGGATAGGAGGACGGGAAAGGAGGTCGGGAAAGGAAGACGGGATAGGGAGGTTGAGATTGGAGGTCGGGATATGAGGATGGGATAGGAGGTTGAGATAGGAGGACGAGATAGGAGGTCGGGATAGGAGGACGGGATAGGAGGACGGGATAGGAGGACGGGATAGGAGGACGGGATAGGAGAACAGGATATGAGGATGAGAGATGCGGGCGAGAAATGAGGTCGGGATAGGAGGAGAGAATACGAGGACAAGTACTTCCTCCTATGTTGCTATTCCTCCACCACAAGGTTTAGGCAGGAAAAAACGGGCAACGCAGGGTACTCAGCTAGTGTGTGTATGTGTATATATATATATATATATATATATATATATAAAAATACACACACATTAACATAATACCCGACTTTCTTGCTGTTTCCCCTTGCACTACTTTAGTGGTCACTAAAAAAGTTGTCCTAATAATTAGCTGGGTTTTTATTGCGATTGTTGGCTCTCCAGCTGTAAGGGCTCATTCACACTACGGAATCCATCTGGAGCGGGCGCAGAAAAAACAAGCTGGCGCTAGGACCGCTCGGAAATGTGCAGTCTGCATAGACGGCAATGCGTTTCTGAGCATAATCCGCCGAATTAACAAGTCCATTCTGTCAGAGTTAGGAAATTCTAATGGCGGGGCGTTCTGTGGTGAAAGGCCGCATTCACACTACGGAATTCCCGAGCCAAATTCAGTTTTGAAACTCTGCCCGTAAAAATTCAGACGCAGCAGAGTCCCATTGCTGGCAGTGGGATTCCGCTGCACAGCGCACACTGCGGCGATTGCAAGGCGGAAAATACCCTCGAAAAATTCCATCAGAACATCGAACTCATTCAACGTTCTGGCGGATCTCTGCTCCGCAGACATTGGTGTCTATGGGGACGACAATGTCTGCGCGGTCCTAACACCAACTGATTTAGTCGCCGCTGGTCTGCACTGACCGCACTCGGAAACCGCCGCAGATTCTGTAGTGTGAATTTGGCTTAAATGGTGAAGCAGAATCTCATTGAAAGCAATAGGGGGCTACTGCACTGCATTTTCTGCAGCAGAATTCCACTCAGAAAATACAGAGTGTGAATGGGCCCTAAGGAAACTACAACCCGCAGCAAGCCAACCACAAGCTGCCGGAGCATGCTGGGAGTTGTGGTTCGCCTGCACAGTCTCTACATAACCTGGTTACAGCCCATAGACCAGTGTTTTCCCAACCAGAGTGCCTCCAGCTGTTGCAAAACTACAACTCCCAGCATACCCAGACAGCCGGCATGCTGGGAGTTGTAGTTTTGCATCAGCTGGAGGCACAACTGCCATAGACCCTTGTGATGTGTGTTGAATGACTCGGCATGAAAAGAACGAGGACACGGCCCGCACCCCTTTGGAGCCCGCACAGCAGCACAGGACCGAACCGATCACATGACATGGCTACAAGATACATACATAAAATACATAGGAGAACCTACTCACAGCTTAGAAACACGTGACGGCGCTCTTTATTGCCGGAAGTCAGGGAGCAATTTACCACGTGAGCGCCGCAGGTCCAATCAGATCCCAAGTCAGGGTGACACGCCTATCCCGGAAGTGACAAGCGCCCTGAAGAAGCCGGATCTCAGTCACGTGACTTTAACAATCGACAAACACATCCCCCCACACCCCCTTGTTTTGTTCTTTCTCTACTACAAACTACAGTTCCCATCATTCAATGATGGGAGTTGTAGTTTTGCTAGGGAGGCACAGGTCGGGGAACACTGCATAGAACTACATTCTATAGCAAGCTATGGAGCAAGCTCAGATTGGACTGTGCCCATACAGGAGTGTTAGGGTGTCATCTGTAAAGAACATTACAACGTGAAGATATAACTAAGCTAATTACATTGAGCAGAAAAGTTCAACTGGCTCCAGAAAGTTAAACAGATTTGTAAATTACTTCTATTAAAAAAAATCTTAATCCTTCCAATAATTATCAGCTGCTGAAGTTGAGTTTTTCTTATCTGTCTGGCAACAGTGCTCTCTGCTGACACCTCTGTCTGTCTCAGGAACTGTCCAGAGCAGGAGAGGTTTGCTATGGAGATTTGCTACTACTCTGGACAGTTCCTGAGACAGACAGAGGTGTCAGCAGAGAGCACTGTGGTCAGACAGAAAATAACAACTCAACTTCAGCAGCTGATAATTATTGGAAGGATTAAGATTTTTTTTAATAGAAGTAATTTACAAATCTGTTTAACTTTCTGGAGCCAGTTGATATGAAAAAAAAATGTTTTTCATCAAAATTATCAGCTGCTAAAGTTAAGTTGCTCTTTTCTGTCTGGCAACAGTGCTCTCTGCTGACACCTCTGTCTGTCTCAGGAACTGCACAGAGTAGAAGATGTTTGCTATGGGGATGATTTGCTTCTACTCTGGACAGTTCCCGAGACAGGTGTCATCAGAGAGCACTTAGAAGGAAAAGTACAACTCAACTTCAGCAGCTCATAAGTACTGAAAGGATTACGATTTTTTAATAGAAGTAACTTACAAATCTGCTTAACTTTCTGGAGCCAGGTGATATGTTGATTCCTGGATAACCCCTTTAAATGGTAAGTCTCATGCCTGACAGTACAGAAAAATGTATCCCCTGTCTGAGTGCTGTGGCCCCCCGCAATCGTCTGTACGGAGCCCCGTCTCTCCCACAGAGTGGCGGGTCATGACCCGGGGATACGTTTCTCTGTACTGTCGGGCATGACACTTATCCTTTAAAGGGGTACTCAGGTGGAAAAAAATGTTTTTCATTCAAATCAGCTGGTGCCAGAGAGTTAAACAAATTTGTAAATTACTTCTCTTAAAAAATCTTAATCCTTCTAGTACTTATCAGCTGCTGTATACTACAGAGGGAGTTGTGTAGTTCTTTCTAGTCTGACCACAGTGCTCTCTGCTGACACCTCTGTCCATGTCAGGAACTGTCCAGGGCCGGAGAGGTTTGCTATGGGGATTTGCTCCTAGTCTGTACAGTTCCTGACATGGACAGAGGTGGCAGCAGAGAGCACTGTGGTCAGACAGAAAAAAACAACTCAACTTCCTCTGTAGTATACAGCAGCTGATAAGTATTGGAAGGGTTAAGATTTTTTAATAGAAGTAATTTACAAATTTCCCCAATGAAGGAAGCCGTAAGCTTTTGAATCGCGTTGGACACTTCTAAGGAACCTTAGAATCAAACTGTTACCCTCCAGCGGGAAACGGAGCGGTAGAGACGCCACCGGCCGGGGCAGTCCCCATTCTGTTCCCAAACATACCATCCTCATTCTGTGGTGGACTTATGAAAGAAAAGGACTCTGCTAACCAGTAACGATCCATCAGTGCGATTGATACCGCGAACTACACTCCTTTCCATATAGGAGGATATCACCAATTACCATTATTCAACAAACGACGATCCAGTATCACATCCTGGGGATGTAAGTACCTTTATTTACATACTTACTTTTTTCATTAGCGGCTATACAATCCCTAACACAATTAACTAATTAACAATCATTTATAAGTCCCAGGGAGCGCTAGGTATTCTTTATTATTATAATTTACAAATCTGTTTAACTTTCTGGAACCAGTTGATTTGAAAAAAAAAAGTGCTGAAAAACATTCCCCAATCCAAAGCATAGGGGATACGTTTCAGATCGTTGGGGGTCCGACTGCCTGGCGCCCCAGCTCTCTGCATAAATGCAGTGTGTCAAGCATGGCAGGAAGCTGTGACCGACACTCCCCCTCTATGTATCGCTAAGGTAGAGCTAGAGATACAGCGTTCCAGTATCTCTGGTTCTCCCATAGAGATGCATAGAGGGGGCATGTCGGCCGCCTCTTCGTGTGGGGGGGTCGACACACTCCCTTCCTGGGGACTGCTGTGGTGGTGTGCAGGAGACTGCGGAGGTCTGACCATTAAGACACTTAGCCCATATGCTTTGGATAGGGGATAATTGTTCCTGCAATAGACTACTCCTTTAAAGGGGTACTCCGGCCTTAAGACCCCTGCAATCTTGCATTTGGCACCCACCTGTTTGAGCTGCACGCCACACTGCCAGCTCACAAACTGCCGGGTGCCAACCACAGGGCCGGAGTGTCGTGACGTCACGACTCCGCCCCGTGTGATGTCACGCCCCCTCCAATAGACTTGCATAGCGGGGGTGATGTCACACGGGGGCGGAGTCCTGACATCACGATACTCCGGCCCCGTGGTCGCCACCCGGCTATTTGTGAGCTGGCACCGCGGCTCAAACAGGTGTATGGCGAATACAAGATTGCGGGGGTCCCCAGCGGCGGGACCCCCGCGGTGAGACATCTTATCCCCCATCCTTTGGATAGGGGATAAGATGTCTCAGGACCAGAGTACCCCTTTAACCTAGCCTAACAGAAGCTGGCCATACACATCAGATAAATGTCTGATTCAAAGAGACCATATGACCATCTAATGTGTATAGAGGACGACTACCTCTCACCTGACAACAGGTATTGGGCGAGATCATGGTTTTAGTTTTTGAATTTCAACATGCCCAATCTTTTCGTTTTTTGAAAGATAAATCGCCACCAGACTAGTCTGACAATGACTTATTCTGCCCACGTAGGCAGCATAAAACAGGTGCAGACAGTGCTATTCCAAAACACTATAAATCACCTGGAGACGCTCGGGCGTTACAGAGTAATCATAGTTTAAAAATTCATAATGTGCCAGGATGGCAGTTTAGGCAGCATAAAACTGATGATAGGTTCCCGTTAACCCTATAAGTCTGTTTTCACATCTACATCAGAGGCTCCAGTCATGGGGGTCTCTCGGGATCTGTTGGAGTCCATCATGCAGCAGACCATCCGTCTCAGTTTACTACACATGAATGGAGCTACACGTGCGCCCGCATCCGAGCCTGTGAGCATTCCCTGTGTTGGTGAGGCGAGGAAGATCTGATGTGCCAGGCGGTCTCGTCCTTGTGATTCCAGAGCGTGTGACAGCAGACAAGTAAACTCCAGCACTTGTAAGCATTAGCTGCAATTCTTTTAGGTGGTCTGCAAAGTAGTATATTGTTTTCATTGTAAGTTGTACGCGTTTTGGGGCAAGTGTTGCCCCTTCTTCAGCAGCAGAAGTTTGATAATATCCATAAAGCCATACTTAGGATTCTTTTATGCTAAAACTACATGTACGTAATTGCCAATAAAGATCATAATTGGTTTCTTTTTCTTTACGAGGGATATAATAAAGATTTCAAGCTTTTACCACGATCCATGACCTGACTGGTGCTGTGTTTTCTGGGACTCTTTCTAAATGATCCTGGGCTGGCTGCTCGGGTAACCAATTGCACAGAGGTCAATCCCAGTGCTGTCTTATACTCTCTTGTGTATATGTGGTAGCTTGGGGATGTAGGGTATATGGGGTGTAGCTGTGCGGTACTTGAATGGGGTCTGTTTAACCCTTTCTACTCGTGACGCCAGGGTGTGGGCTCCTCTGCAAAACTTGTCCTACCACCACCCTTCCCAAAAGCGATAGGGAGGTATGAAATAATTGAATGTCCACAACCTGAGAGTTTGCTGAAAACAGTCAGAACTTTTACTGAAGATTTTATGCAAGCTTTATAACTGGAACAGTCTCTGTACAAGCAAAGTCTCTTAGATATCGACAGTGGTTGGGATCTTAAGCGTTTTAGAGTCCGTAGACTGATATGCGCTGTTCCGCTGGATTTAGGGGATTTAGTTGAGGTCCAGCAGTCACGCTAGCTTTAGCAGGGATTCAGTTTAAGACTCACGTTTTGAGCTCATGAAGAGGCCAGCAGGCTTCAGGCCTAGCTTGTCTTTGTAAGTTGCGCAGATCCGTCCTAATAGTCCGGCATCCACGGGAGCAGCAACCCAAGAGAGCGATCATTGGCTACAGCTCCCTTATATGGGCAGGGGCTGGACTTAAGCTCACTGGTCCATACAACTGTCAATCTTCTGTACAAAGAGTTATGGGTAATCATGTGACCCAAGGACCTCCAAAGGTCCTCCAACATACTATAGAGGAATTAACATAGTCACATGACCGAAGGTCCTGCGATGCTAACAAGGTAAGCATACTAATATACATTATATTAAATATATACATTTAAATATTACAAAATTAGAAAAGAAAAAAGGCGACTAGGGGCTGAGGGACCCTTCCTGAACTTAGTAACGGACTTTGGGGACCACCATACAAGGTACGGTATGCAATACGGTACCGGGACACCAGACACATATATATACCGTATTTATCGGCGTATAACACGCACTTTTTAGGCTAAAATTTTTAGCCTAAAGTCTGTGTGCGTGTTATACGCCGATACACCCCCAGGAAAGGCAGGGGGAGAGAGGCTGTCGCTGCCCGCTTCTCTCCCCCTGCCTTTCCTGGGGTCTAGAGCGCTGCTGTCGGCCCTTCTCACCCCCTGGTTATCGGCGCCGCTGCCCGTTCTCTCTCCCTGACTATCTGTGCCGGCGCCGATAGCCAGGGAGAGAGAAGCGGCGCCGACAGCCAGGGGGAGAGAAGGGGCAGCGGCACCCATTGCCGGCATCGCTGCCCCGTTGCCTCCCCCCATCCCCGGTGGCATAATTACCTGAGTCGGGTCCGCGCTGCTCCAGGCCTCCGTCGTGCGTCCCCTGCGTCATTGCTAAGCGCTGAACGGCGCGGCGCATGACGTCAGAGCGCCGCGCCGTGCATAGCAACGGCGCTGATAACCAGGGGGTGAAAAGGGCCGACAGCAGTGCTCTAGACCCCAGGAAAGGCAGGGGGAGAGAAGCGGGCAGCGACGACCTCTCTCCCCCTGCCTTTCCTGGGGGTATATCGGGGTATACACGCTCACACACGCACCCTCATTTTATCATGGATATTTGGGTAAAAAACTTTTTTTACCCAAATATCCTTGGTAAAATGAGGGTGCGTGTTATAGGCCGGTGCGTGGTATACCCCGATAAATACGGTATATTGTACTGATAGGATAAGGAGACATGACAACAGTCGATGCCCATTGTTCATTATACTTGCAATAAAACACATTCAGAAGAAATTGTGAATTACTCTTTATGCATCTATATCAGTGGTGACCTATTAGTTCTTAAAGGGGTATTCCAGGATTTTTTTTTTTTTTTGACTATGCTACCTGTGTGTCACGGTTTTCTCACAATTCTTCTGTGATTTTCACCCCAATATTTATTTTTACCAGCGTACAAAATGACTGCTGTCTCAGATTTTTTCCAGCTTGCAATGCGGCCGAGACCTGACTCACTAGTCAGTGGATGACAGGAGCCTGTCTGCTTCAATGGGTGGAGCGATCGCTTGGTGGGAGAGACATCAATCTGCAACTAATGCAACAGCTGTAGGCACCCTGATTGAAAACCACAGGTTGCTTTGTGGTAGGCCTCTGGGGTAGGGGACGTGTAGTCAGGGTTTTGCTTCAGTATATCAGGGGTTAAGGTTAACCCTATTGTTCGTGACGCCAGGCCTATCGCCGCCCTTCCCAGTAACGATAGGTGCATGCATAAAATGACTGAAGGTCCACAAGGTAGTTGAACTTGAACTTGGATAACTTTACTTAAAGGCTTGCGGTACATCCAATGAACAGTAACAGTCTCATTAATACAGTCTCCATACACTTCAGTGACTGACAGTTGTTGCGGACCTTGGCTTCTGATATAAGTCTTAGAATTTAGGGTAAATTGCAAAGATCTGTCCGGATTTAGGGGTTAGATATGGTCCGGTGATCTTGCAGAGTGCTTAGGGATTGATTACACTCACAGTTTTGTAAAGATCAGCAGTCGCCGCAAGGCTCAGGCCTAACTCACTGATGACAGCAGCGCAGATCCTTCCCTGTCAACAGCCCACGAGGAAAGAGAGTGAGCAATGGCCGCCGCTCCCTTATATGGGCAGGGGCAGGGCCGCCCTGGATTGGTCCAAATCAGCTGTCACTCACCGTCACATAGCCTGATGGGTAAACACCTGACTTCCTCCAAAGGTCCTTGAACTACAAACCATAGAAGTCTTTGGAACGCATCACGTGACCCGCAGGTCCTGTGACGCTAACTAGGTAAGTACACTTACTATATAAAAATATACATTAAATTTAAATAATTTTAATTACAAAAGGGGTGACAAGGGGCTAGATAAGGATGAGGACCCCACCTACACCTAGGGACTCTGACTTTGGGGACCTCACCACAAGGCAGCGGATGCAATCCGGTGCCGGGACACCACATTTTGAATGGATGCAGCTCATTTATATTTCAATGGGTGGGGTGGCTGATGTGTGGGAGGGAGGGAAATGGAATTATGGGATTTGTAGTCCAAAAAAGAAAAATCAAACAGGAAATACCAGTTCACAAAAAGCTAGCCACAGTGTTATGGTAATCTCACAACATAGCCATTTAGCCCCAAGATAAGCGCAGATCCTTCCTAATCATGTCAATTTCTGACAGGTACGTACTAAAATCACCTTATGGTGGATAAGTCCTTGAATACACTGTTCAGTAGCTAAAGATGTTCATCATATTCACAGTACCTGAGGTGTTTAAACAGATTGTGACTTGAAGACAGGTGCAGAGAGTAAAGGGGTTCTATACATTTTTAAATAGTCCTAAATTAACCTCAGACACTTTATTTCATTTAGTTTTAATTTCCTAACCTACTCTGCGAAAATGTAACATGGACTCTCATAGGGGATTGCAGGGAGCAGAGCAGATTAAAGAAGGTGGAAGCCACATTGCAAAACCCCCCTACCCACACACTGAACATCTCTAAAGAGCAGTGTTTTCCAAACAGTGTGCCTCCTGCTGTTGCTAAACTACAATTTCCATCATACTGGGAGTTGTAGTTTTGCAATAGGTGGAGGCAAGCTGTTCAGAGAACACTGCTATAGAGGTGTTCAGTGTGTGTCTTACATAATTGTACAGCAAAAATTAAAGAAGTTCTGTAGTGAAAAATAACTTATCCTCTATAGAAAGGATAGGAGATAAGTTATAGATCACGGGGGGTCCGACCGCTGGGACAATCGCTATCTCCTGAACGGGGCCCCAGCAGGATCTGTACCTATAATAATATCATCATTTCAGTTTTGAGGGTGAAGTGATTTAATTTGAGCAAAAGAAGTGCTGTGGATGAAACATCATCTGAAACTAAGGCAGTATGCAAGACAGAAAAAGGTGCTGTAAGTCCTCATTAAAGGGGTACTCCTTGGAAAACTTTTTTTTTTAATCAACTGGTGCCAGAAAGTTAAACAGATTTGTAAATCACTTCTATTAAAAAAAATCTTAACCCTTCCAGTACTTTTTAGGGGCTGTATGCTAAAGAGAAATCCAAAAAAGAAATGCATTTCCTCTGATGTCCTGACCACAGTGCTCTCTGCTGACCATTTTAGGAACTGCAGCATATGTTTGTTATGGGGATTTTCTCCTGCTCTGGTCAGTTCCTAAAATGGACAGCAGAGGTCAGCAGAGAGCACTGTGGTCAGGACATCAGAGGAAATGTATTTCTTTTTTGGATTTCTCTTTAGTATACAGCCCCTAAAAAGTACTGGATGGATTAAGATTTTTTTATAGAAGTGATTTACAAATCTGTTTAACTTTCTGGCACCAGTTGATAAAAAAAAAAAAGTTTTCCACGGGAGTACCCCTTTAATGAGGACTTACAGCACCAACCGGTCTCCTTTTTCTGTCTTGCATACTGCCCTAGTTTCAGATGTTGTTTCATCCACAGCACTTCTTTTGCTCAAATTATATCACTTCACCCTCAAAACTGAAATGCTGATATTATTATAGGTACAGATCCTTATCTAGAAAGCACAGGCATTAGATAGTGAAGACCTTTGGGTCCTTACATGAGGCCCATCAGTCTGCTCAGTGATACCCTATGATGGAGCCCCCCGCTGAATTATTGACCATTACCCACCACCTCCACAAGTTATGCGTTCCACTCCTGCCCACGCCCGCAACAATGGTGTCCAATTCCGCCAACTCCCGAAAAACATTTTGTCACAGCTTTTAGAGAGTGGCCCCTGTGCCATTTCATTACCCTCCCGTGCCATTTCATCAGCCCCCTGTGGCATTTCAGAGAATTGCAGGAATGTGCAGGATTTTGGTGAACGTTCTGTAACCGCCCGCTCCCACCTGCACCAAACTCATTACCATCCTCATGTTTTTTATTGGATCCCGCGGGATCCCAATCCTGATGCAGGGCACTACCCTATGATGAGTGAATTAAAAGGGGTACTCCCGTGGAAAACTTTTTCTTTTAAATCAACTGGTGCCAGAAAGTTAAACAGATTTGTAAATCACTTCTATTAAAAAATCTTAATCCTTCCAGTACTTTTTAGGGGCTGTATACTAAAGAGAAATCCAAAAAAGAAATGCATTTCCTCTGATATCATGACCACAGTGCTCTCTGCTGACCTCTGCTGTCCATTTTAGGAACTGTCTAGAGCAGGAGAAAATCCCCATAGCAAACATATGCTGCTCTGGACAGTTCCTAAAATGGTCAGCAGAGAGCACTGTGGTTATGACATCAGAGGAAATGCATTTCTTTTTTGGATTTCTCTTTAGTACACAGCCCCTAAAAAGTACTGGAAGGATTAAGATTTTTTTTATACAAGTGATTTACAAATCTGTTTAAAGGGGTACTCCGGTGAAAACCTTTTTTCTTTTAAATCAATTGGTGGCAGAAAGTTAAACATATTTGTAAATGACTTCTATTAAAAAAAATCTTAATCCTTCCAGTACTTATTAGCTGCTGAATGCTACAGAGGAAATTCCTTTCTTTTTGGAACACTGATGACATCACGAGTACAGTGCTCTCTGCTGACATCTCTGTCCATTTTAGCAACCATGCATAGCAGATGTATGCTAAGGGCAGCATGGTGGCTCAGTGGTTAGCAGTGCTGGGGACTTGGGTTCAAATCCCACTAAGGACAACAATAAATAAAGCATTATTATTATTATAATAATAACGTCAGCAGGGGGAACTGTGCTCGTGATGTCATCAGAGAGCGTTCCAAAAAGAAAAGAATTTCCTCTGTAGTATTCAGCAGCTAATAAGTACAGGAAGGATTAAGATTTTTTAATAGAAGTAATTTACAAATCTGTTTAACTTTCTGCCACCAGTTGATTTAAAAGAAAAAAGTTTTTCACCGGAGTACCCCTTTAACTTTCTGGCACCAGTTGATTTAAAAAAAAAATAAAAATAATAATAGTTTTTCCACGGGAGTACCCCTTTAAGCGTCAGACGGCCAGAATGTCGTCTTCTCTTTGGCTATTGGCATCCATCTATCATGTTCCATAATAAACATAATTGCCTCTTACAATGAATTACGTGTGCTCATAATTTATTTAGGGATGCAGTCCATCAGTTCACAAGGAATAAGGAAAGCCAGGAGGCGCTGCTGTGGGGTCTTACTGCTCAGGACAGGTACAGTTTAGCCTAGTAATAGTCCCTACGATAATATATTTTTTTGATTTTATATAAGCATATAGCGTGTTTGTAAGAAGGAAACACCTAGCCTATGCTCGCTGCCAGCAAATAGTTCCCCCAGGGGACAATCTCAATGAAGCAGGTTTAGCCACTAATAAAAAGTCCCTTGTAGGAGTTCTACATTTCACATTTCCTACTTGGGTCTACTCATAATGGAGATGTCTGGCCAGCTGATAAAGCACGCCGTGCGCTGTGTGCAGAAAGCACTGATATTCTGCTCTCTTTTTCTATATGTGGTGGTGGGTAAGACCCTCATGTTCCTCACGCCAAAGACTATGGAAACCCTTCTGAAATCTCGCTTCGAGATGACTGGAGCCCATGTCCCAAAGTTTCAGTATGAAGACTGGGGACCCACTGTCTTCACATTCAAATTCTTGTGGTCAGTTCTGCAGATTATGTGGCTTCGCTTAGAAGATGAAGCCTTTTTGGGGCAAACTGCACCCAATACACCTGTAGTGGACATGAATGGAGAACGACACCATATTTGGGATTATTTCCGAGGTAAGAACGTGATGCAAATACCTTTAAATGAATAGATCGGGAATAAATGGCGTCCTATATTAGTGCATGATGATCCTACTTTATTATACATATTTGCAGAGACTACGTTTACAGTGCTCCCTCAAGTTACAATATTAATCGGGACGACCATTGTATGTTGAATCCATTGTATGTTGAGACCAGAACTCTATGGAAACCTGGTAATTGGTTCTGAAGCCAACAAAATGTCATCCAAAAATGGGAAAAAGTGAGGAATAAACATAAATAAGTAGATAACTAATATAGATAAAGCAAATCCTTACATATAAAAGTAAGAAAGATCTGCTGGGAGCTGTAGTCACTGTCTATTTCAGTGTTTCCCAACCAGGGTGCCTCCAGCTGTTGCAAAACTACAACTCCCAGCATGCCCGGACAGCCAAAGGCTGTCCGGGCATGCTGGGAGTTGTAGTTTTGCAACAGCTGGAGGCAACCATTTTTTGGAAACACTGGTCTATGTAGAGGACAGAAGCTTCTTCAGGGTCCTGTACAGAACACGCAATGTCCTAAAAAAAGGAAAATGGAGCCGCCCTCACCTGGTGTCCAAAGGAGCAGATAACCCTGGCAGAGGTAAAGAGTACAGAACATGTAATACCTCCCTACTGTAGGGGGCGCTACCAGACACCAGTCAGTGCATGCACTTTAGGACTACAGTGAAATATCCATTCTGATTGGTTGGTTCTTCCAACCATTGATACGTTTCGCAGATTCCAAAGCATTGTATGTTGAGTCTGGTTTCAAGTTACAATGGTTCAGAAAAGACCATTGTATGTTGAAACTATTGTATGTTGAGACCATAACTCTATGGAAACCTGGTAATTGGTTCTGAAGCCCCCAAAATGTCATCCAAAAATAGGAAAAAGTGAGGAATAAACAAAAATAAATAGATAACTAATACATATAAAGCAAATCCTTACATATAAAAGAAAGAACGATCTGCTGGAAGCTGTAATCACTGTCTATTTCAGTGTTTCCCAACCAGGGTGCCTCCAGCTGTTGCAAAACTACAACTCCCAGCATGCTCGGAGTTGTAGTTTTGCAACAGCTGGAGGCAACCATTTTTGGGAAACACTGGTCTATGTAGAGGACAGGAGCTTCTTCAGGGTCCTGTACAGAACCCGCAATGTCCTAAAAAAAAGGAAAATGGAGCCGCCCTCACCTGTTGCCCAAAGGAGAAGCTAACCCTGGTACAGGTAAAGAGTACAGAACATGTAATACCTCCCTGTACTGTAGGGGGCGCTACCAGACACCAGTCAGTGCATGCACAGGGGTTTTACCAGTGAAATATCCATTCTGATTGGTTTGTTCTTCCAGCCATTGACACGTTTTGCAGATTCCATAGCATTGTATGTTGAGTCTGGTTTCAAGTTACAATGGTCCAGAAAAGACCATTGTATGTTGAATCTATTGTATGTTGAGGCCATTGTAAGTTGAGGGATCACTGTACTTTTCTCTTTGTCTGTCTTTTGCATTATTCTCTTCATTGGAAGGTGATGCCTCAGTTTTTTTTCTAACACATTTTGACGACTGTATGAAAATACCTAAGAATGAAAAATCTGACACGTGAACATGGGATGCCCTTTAAAGGGGTACTCCACTGCCCCAGTGTTCGGAACATTGTGTTCTGAACGCTATGTGTGGGCTGCGGGGGTCATGACATCATAGCCACGCTTCTCATGACGTCACACCACGCCCCCTCAATGTAAGTCTGTGGGAGGGGGCGTGGCAAATGCCACGCCCCCTCCCATAGACTTACATTGAGGAGCGTGGTGTGACATCACGAGGGGCATGGCCGTGACATTAGGACCCCCTCACCCAGCGTCCGGAACACAATGTTCCGAACGCTGGGGCAGTGGAGTACCCCTTTAATACAGACTATCAGAGATACAAGGTTATTGTGCCTCCTACCAAAAACAGTGTACGGGGTACTCCGGAGGAAAAGAATGTTTTCAGATCATCTGTTGCCAGAAAGATAAACAGATTTCTAAATTACTTCTATTCAAAAATCTTAATCCTTTCAGTACTTATCGGCTGCTGTATGCTCCAGAGGAAATTGTGTAGTTCTTTACAGTCTGACCGCAGTGCTCTCTGCTGCCACCTCTGTCCATGTCAGGAACTGTTCAGACCAGGGGCAAATCCCCATAGCAAACCTCTCCTGCTCTGATCATTTACTGACACAGACAGAGGTGTCAGTAGAGAGCATTGTGGTCAGACTGAAAAGAACTACACAACTTCCTGTGGAGCATACAGCCGCTGAAAAGTATTGGAAGGATTAATATTTTTAAATAGAAGTAATTTACAAATTGGTATAACTTTCTGACACCAGTTGATTTTTATTTTTACCTAATTAGTACCCCTTTAAGACCCTGTTTACTTTAAGACCCTGTTGGCCTACATTTAGGGTATATATCAGGAAAAGATCCTGACATGATTCTCCAATGGTAGCCTTGGACATTTAGATATGTCCCACTAAGTAGGCCAGTGTTTCCCAACCAGCTGTTGCAAGACTTCAACTCCCAGCATGCCCGGACAGCCTTTGGCCTGTGGTCAGAATGAAAAGAACTACACAACTTCCTTTGTAGTATACAGCAGCTGATAAGTACTGGAAGGATTAAGATTTTTAAACAGAAGAAATTTACAAATCGGCATAACTGTTTGGCACCAGCCTTTGGCTGTCCAGGCATGCTAGGAGTTGTAGTTTTGGAACAGCTGGAGCCACCCTGGTTGGGAAACACTGGTGTAGGAGTGGGACATGTCACTCACAGGGTCCCATTGAAAAAAAGCATATACCATGTGATTAGTTTTTTACTGTAAACCATAATATACTGTCCTATACCTTCTCTTCAATTTGTCTTTGTGGAAACCAAAATACAAACAAAAAAGGGGGAAAAATAATGAGGGACCAAAATGCTGGTAAAATTATGATATAAGAAACAAGTGTCTATATATATATATATATATATATATATATATATATATATATATATATATATATACCCTGTCATGCAACCATAATATTGTGGCCTCCATACTAACAGTAGGAAAAACAAAACACAAAAGGGGTTACTTAAAATGTACATATGCTTTTTATGTGTCTAGCTTATGTATTTGGCTTACAAATCCCTCTGATCTGCTGCTCACTCATTCTGACATCCACTGCTCCCTGAGTCTGCTGTGCTGAACTGGGTCTCTTCATCCAATCACTACAGGCTGCTCTGTAACCCCCTCCTCTCTGCTTTTATGCTGCAGTCTGATAAACAGGACAGGAGTGAGCACAGAGGATTGTTAGTCCCGCCCTCACTTATTAGATTTTGTCCCTGCCTGTGCTTCAGTTGGGACAAAAATGATGCTGCAAACGGACAGGATTATATTCTGGATGGTATGGGGAATGCTAGTTTTTTTTTTTAATAAGCCAAGATTTCTATAAAAAGAAGATAAAATATTTTTTTAAAGTATATTAGATATATATTAGTATATTGTGAGAAGGTGAAGGGCATTGTGGTTGATGGTCGGTATGTGTCACCCAGGCTCCTGGCCTTGGTGAAGTAAGAGCTGATAATTGTCCAGTGCCTGTGGGGGCCATTCCCCACAATCCAGGCCGCCTTTTTGTTGGCCTTAAAGGCAACCTGCTTCACTAGCTGAGGGGGGATTTGCATGTTGCAGCTCACACTGGCAGAGAACTCAGTTTTGAGATCTTCCGTGTGGAGTGTGGAAGCTGGTAAGCAGACTGCCTGGAGGCCTGGAAAAGACTTGCTTGATGCCGCATGGCATGGACTCAGGTGTGAACAAATACCTAAGGAATACAGGTGGACTTTTGTTACTTTTTATTTGATCTGCATTAAAGAATGTTTGCTGTTTGCCAAGTGTGAATAAAACACTGAACTTTGATTTGAAAAGTCCTGTTTCCGTGCCTCTATACTGCAACCGCACCTGTCTGCAAGAGCGAGTCCTCACAATATATATATATATATATATATATATATATATATATATATATATGTAGAGCGAGGGAGAACTATGTTCAAAAGCATGACTTTTGTACTTTTATGACTGAATGTAAAGGATAAATTTTGATTTTGTTCCTCAAATAAAGACCAGAGAAGGCCTCTTTTGAACTATACATCTCAGTCACTGTCCCTGACGGCTATTTGCCTGGCTCTAAGGAGCTAATCTCCTACATACTATCAGCGGGATTTGTCAAAACCTGTCCAGAGGAAAAGTTGCTGAGTTGCCCATAGCAACCAATCAGATCGCTTCTTTCATTTTTAAAAAAGGCCTCAGCAAAATGAAAGTGATCTAATTGGTTGCTATGGGCAGTGGCGTTGCGACCCGGGTGCGGGGGGTGCGGCCCGCACCGGGTGACACCAACCTAATGGGGTGACACCAAGACGCTCCGCAGCACCCCCCCCCCAGCTACACCGACACCCCTGTGCGCCCGTCTGACAGCACCCCCCCCCACCGCATTCACCGGCGCTGTGCGCCCGTCAGCAACACACCCCCCCCCCGCCCTTCATCGCCGCTATGCGCCCGTCCGTCAGCTAACAACCGCCCGCCCCCGCCCTTCATCGCCGCTGTGCGCCCGTCCGTCAGCTGCCTCCCCCGGCCTTCATCGCCGCTGTGCGCCCGTCCGTCAGCACCACCGCATGGGACGTCAGTGACGTCACTCGCAGGGCGCCAGGAGAGAAGGAGCGCTGCGCTGGATGGGTGAGTGTGTGTGTCTGTCTGTCGCTATCTCTGTCTGTGTGTGACTGTCTGTGTGTGACTCTGTGTGTGTGTGTGTGTATGTATGTGTCTGTGTGTGACTCTGTGTGTGTGTGTGTGTATGTATGTGACTGTGTGTGACTCTGTGTGTGTGTGTATGTATGTGACTGTGTGTGACTCTGTGTGTGTGTGTGTGTATGTATGTGACTGTGTGTGACTCTGTGTGTGTGTGTATGTGACTCTGTGTGTATGTGACTGCGTGTGTATATGTGACTGTGTGTGTGTGTGTTTTGCAGGGGGACCCAGGAGCTTTAAGCTACACCCCTGCCCACAATCATTTCTTGTATTGGAATTATGTAGGAGGCCTTCTGGTGTGCCAAGTATGCCTTATTTTCTGTGTGTGTGTGTGTGACTCTGTGTGTGTGTGACTGTGTGACTCTGTGTGTGTGTGTGACTCTGTGTGTGTGACTGTGACTCTGTGTGTGTGTGTCTGTCTGTGAGTGTGTGTGTGTGACTCTGTGTGTGTGTGACTGTGACTCTGTGTGTGTGTGTGTGTGTGTGTGTCTGTCTGTGAGTGTGTCTCTCTGACTGTGTGTGTGTTTGTGTGTGTGTCTCTCTGTGTTGTATGTGTTTTTTTTTTGTGTGTGGGGGGGGGGTGAAACAGCGATCTAATGTGGGGAGACTTTGACCCATTGCGGGGAACCTGCAAGGGAACCTGCGGCCTAATGTGGGGTAACTACTACCAAATGTGCGAAGTCTATGCTACCTAATGTGGGGAGTCTATGCTACCTAATTAGGGGAAACTGCTACCTAATGTGGGGAATCTGTGCTACCAAATGTGGGGAGTCTATGCTACCTAATGTGGGGAAACTGCTACCTAATGTGGGGAATCTGTGCTACCTAATGTGGGGAAATTGCTACCTAATGTGGGGGAACACGTACCAAATGTGGGGAATCTATGCTGCCTAATGTGGGGAAAATATGCTACCTAATGTGGGGGAACTGCTGCCTACCTAAAGTGGGGGAACTGCTGCCTACCTAATGCTCCCCCCCTGGCAGTAGCACCCTCATCATCCACCAGCAACACCCCCCCCCCCCCCAGCAGTAGCACCTCCATCAGCAGATCCTGATGGTGGATGATGGCGGTGCTCCTGCCAGGAGGATGATCCTGCGGATGGATGATGGGGGTGATACTGCCAGGGGGATGGCCAGTTGCACCCTCATCATCCTCCAGCAACACCCCCCAGTAGTAGCACCCCCATCATCCATTAGCAACACCACCAAAAAAACCCTCCCGTGGTAATAGCATCAGCTAACGGATGTTGAGGGGTGTTACTGCGGTTGTGGTATTATATTCAGAGGGTGCACTGTATGGTAACGTTAAATTCAGAGGGCGCAGTTTGTGGTAGTATTATATTCAGAGGGTAAAGTGTATGGTAGTATTATATTCAGGGGTACAGTGTGTGGCGGTATTATATTCAGGGGTACAGTATGTGGTAGATTTATATTCAGAGGGTACAGTATGTGATGGTATTATATTCAGAATGTACAGTGTGTGGTAGTATTATAGTCAGAGGGGTACAGTGTGTGGCGGTATTATATTCAGGGGTACAGTATGTGGTAGATTTATATTCAGAGGGTACAGTATGTGATGGTATTATATTCATAATGTACAGTGTGTGGTAGTATTATATTCAGAGGGTACAGTGTGTGGCGGTATTATATTCAGGGGTACAGTATGTGGCAGATTTATATTCAGAGTGTACAGTATGTGTTGGTATAATATTCAGAATGTACAGTGTGTGGTAGCATTATATTCAGTGTGTATGGTGTATGGAAGGTTTATAATCAAAGAGTGTAGTGTATAGTAGTATTATATTTAGAGGATACAGTGTCTGGCAGGTTTATAATAATACTTGTTTTCATATAGAGGATGAGAATGCGCTGACATAGTGAGGAGACGTCTGGGCGTCACATTCTACAGACAGAAGTTTTAGCTGGACCAGGCGGTATGTACCATCTGAGTTAGATAAGGGAAGACTATAGAGAAGACGTCACCTGTAGTCACTGATATCATTGTACATTCTCCTCACTATAGAGAAGACATCACCTGTAGTCACTGATATCATTGTACATTCTCCTCTCTGTGTCCTATCAGAGCTGTAGTCACTTGTAAGTTCTACAGTTATGGTGAGTGAAACTACAACTCCCAGAATAACCTCACCACTGCTCAAAGGGGTACTCTACTGGAAAACATTTTTTTTTTTATCAATTGGTGCTACAAAGTTAAACAGATTTGTAAATTACTTCTATTTAAAAATCTTAATCCTTCTAGTACTTATTAGCTGCTGTATAAGTGATTCACAGGAAGTTCTTTTCTTTTTTAATTTATTTTCTGTCTGACCACAGTGCTCTGTGCTGACACCTTTGTCCATGTCAAGAACTGTCCATAGTAGGAGCAAATCTCCATAGCAAACCTATCCTGCTCTGGACAGTTCCTGACATGGACAGAGGAATCAGCAAATAGCACTGTGGTCAGACTGGAAAGAACTACACAACTTCCTGTGGAGCATACAGCAGCTGATAAGTACTGTAAGGATTAAGATTTTAAATTGAAGTAATTTAAAAATCTGTTTAACTTTCTGGCACCAGTTGATATAAAAGTAAATGTTTTCCAGTGGAGTACCCCTTTAAGTAATTCTGGGAGCTGTATATTTAAATGGTGAAAACTTCTTTAACACTTTCCTATTCTGTGGCAACTGGTATATCTGATTATTATACTGGAATTTCTCACAATGCGCGACAACAGTGGTGTCTGTCACAACAGGCTAAAAACTTACTGAGGGGGGGGAGGTATGGGGTGACACCATTTTCTACCGCACCGGGTGACACCAACCCTAGCAACGCCACTGGCTATGGGCAACTCAGCAACTGTTCCTCTGGACTGGTTTTGATAAATCTCTCCTTATTGCATGGTAAGCAATGTTATTAGTTCTCAAGTAGTGAAAGTAGCTAACACCTGCAGCAAAAAAACACAACATATTAAAAATACTATGCAAAGTTGCTCTCCTCCGGAAGTCTCTCTGGAGAAGAGCCAATTTTAATACTTATTTCTGGGAAGCATTGCCTATAAGCTGAATCTCCACAATAAGAACTGACACTTTCCAAAAACTGATGCCAGAAAGTTAAACAGATTTGTAAATTACTTCTATTAAAAAATATTAATCCTTCCAGTACTTATTAGCTGCTGAATACTACAGAGGAAATTATTTCCTTTTTGGAACACAGTGCTCTCTGCTGACATCACAAGCTCAGTGCTCTCTGCTGAAATAATGACCACAGTGCTCTCTGCTGACATCTCTGTCCATTGTAGGAACTGTCCAGAGCAACATGCGTTTGCTATGGGGATTTTCTCCTACTCTGGACAGTTCAAATGGACAGAGATGTCAGCAGAGAGCTCTGTGTTCCAAAAAGAAAATAATTTCCTCTGTAGCATTCAGCAGCTAATAAGTGCTGGAAGGATTAAGATTGTTTTAATATAAATAATTTACAAATCTGTTTAACTTTCTTGCACAAGTTGATTTAAAAAAAAAAAATTAAATAAAAATAAGTTTTCCACCGGAGTACCTCTTTAATATTCTAGTCCTGAGAAGCCCCATTAAGAGACCAAGAACTTTATTGAGTGTAAGGAATAAGAGATGTGTGTGTGAGTATATATATATATATATATATATATATATATATATATAGTATATGAAATCAGTTTTGCTAAGTGTGTTGACTTTCCTATTGAGCAGTGGTCTTCAACCTGTGGACCTCCAGATGTTGCAAAACTACAACTCCCAGCATGCCTGGACAGCTGGGAGTTGTAGTTTTGCAACATCTGGAGGTCCGCAGGTTTGAGACCACTGCTATAGAGTTTAAAAAACACCATGGTGGAAGCGTAGTGAGAGTCCATCATTCCAAGCTTTATTGAATAGAATTACAGAGATGAGATGAATGGAATCCCTCTCGGCCGGGACAGAAAACGAGTTGATTCGTGTTAATAGAATATTGTAACCATGGGATGATTATTTCAAAAACTTGAGATCCACGTAGTGATGGCGGATTCGGTAGCTAGAATCACACGGGTGATTACCCTCTTTTTTTTTCTTTTTTTTGTTATTTACTCTTTTTTTTCTCTTTTTGTACTTTTAAATACAATTCTCTTCCATTCCCTTTCTACTTGTCCAATGTCATTCTTGTTTCTGAGGCGAAGTGATGGACCTAAGGACACTCTTAGACCATATAATAGTTAAAAAAAGTTTAAATAATAACTTAATCCAATAGAACACGATCATGTCACAATGTTACAGGCCTCTATATTATTTTGCCGGATGGAATTGCCACACCACCTTGATGCCACAATCTCCTAAAGCGGACTATTCCTGTCTTGCTTTTGCTGTACATGTGGACTTTTCACGTTTTCCAATTCGGCTCATCTGCATAATGGACTAATCCTGTATAAACCTTAGGGGTATATACACTGCTCCAAAAAATGAAGGGAACACTTAAACAAATAATAAAGGAGTGATTCTGCAGGTGGTGACCACAGACCACTTCTCAGTTCCTATGCTTCCTGGCTGATGTTTTGGTCACTTTTGAATGCTGGCGGTGCTTTCACTCTAGTGGTAGCATGAGACGGAGTCTACAACCCACACAAGTGGCCCAGGTAGTGCAGCTCATCCAGGATGGCACATCAATGCGAGCTGTGGCAAGAAGGTTTGCTGTGTCTGTCAGCGTAGTGTCCAGAGCATGGAGGTGCTACCAGGAGACAGGCCAGTACATCAGGAGATGTGGAGGAGGCCAAAAATCCAGCAGCAGGACCGCTACCTCCGCCTTTGTGCAAGGAGGAGCACTGCCAGAGCCCTGCAAAATGACCTCCAGCAGGCCACAAATGTGCATGTGTCCACTCAAACGGTCAGAAACAGACTCCATGAGGGTGGTATGAGGGCTTGATGTCCACAGGTGGGGGTTGTGCTTACAGCCCAACACCGCGCAGGACGTTTGGCATTTGCCAGAGAACACCAAGATTGGCAAATTCGCCACTGGCGCCCTGTGCTCTTCACAGATGAAAGCAGGTTCACACTGAGCACATGTAACAGAATTGACAGAGTTTGGAGACGCCGTGGAGAATGTTCTGCTACCTGTAACATCCTCCACCATGACCAGTTTGGCGGTGGGTCAGTAATGATGTGGGGTGGCATTTCTTTGGGGAGGGGGGGGGGCCCACACAACCCTCCATGTGCTTGCCAGAGGTAACCTGACTGCCATTAGGTACCGAGATTAGATCCTCAGACCCCTTGTGAGACCATATGCTGGCCCTGGGTTCCTCTTAATGCATGACAATGCTAGACCTCATGTGGCTGGAGTGTATCAGCAGTTCCTGCAAGGGGAAGGCATTGATGCTATGGACTGGCCTGCCTGTTCCTCAGACCTGAATCCGATTGAGCACATCTGGGACATCATGTCTCGATCCATCAACCAATGCCACATTGCACCACAGACTGTCCAGGAGTTGGGGGATGCTTTAGTCCAGGTCTGGGAGGACATCCCTCAGGAGACCATCTGCCACCTCATCAGGAGCATGCCCAGGCATTGTAGGGAGGTCATACGGGCACGTGGAGGCCACACACACTACTGAGCCTCATTTTGACTTGTTTTAAGGACATTACATAAAGTTGGATCAGCCTGTAGTGCGGTTTTCAACTTTGATTTTGAGTGTGACTCCATATCCAGACCTCCATGGGTTGATAAATTTGATCTCCATTGAAAATTTTTGTGTGATTTTTGTCATCACATTCAACTATGTAAAGATGAAAGTATTTCATACGCTTAGTTCATTCCTTCAGATCTAGGATATTTTTCAGCAGTGTATATACACCAGTATACAAAACATTAGAGTAGAGTAGGCTGTATGCAAACATGGCGTCCTCTACTGCTTGGGTTTGAGGAAAGGTCATACAGTTATACTCTTTGAGCAGTGCTTCCCATTGTTTCCATGCCAAACACACCTTACTCTTAGTAACCCTCCCAAGGCTATGATCACACACTGTGCAGCATATATTAAAAGGGAATTAGAACATTAAAGTAATGGGGGGACATGTATCATTATTTGTGTATGGTAGAAGCATTTTACCCCTTTTCCCGAATTCTAAATTATGTGCAGAAGCGCTAAATTTATCAATCAAGTGCAATGAGCTTCATAAATTGCGGGTAAATATAGTGATCTCCTCAATCCACTCTTTGGAAAATAGAATCGATGATTTAGAGCATCTTGCTACGTTAAGTCCAAGATGGCTTATATTTGCGCAAAAAAAACAGCTCTTGCGGCAAAATTTTTGGTGTAAAAAAAAAGTACGCAGTTAATAAATCCATGTGTACTATAGATGTCACTCCAAGGTACCCTGATTCAGCCACATCTGGAGGACATGCTCTACCAAAACGTGCGCAAAAAAATTGCGCAAAAAAAGGGCTTGCGCAAAATTTTGCAAAAAAAAATACACACAAAACAGGGGTAAAATCTTTGATACATGTCCCCCATTGAGTGTACCCCTGAGGTTTAGGTACGACAGGTTGAGTACTTCGGTTTAGAACTTCCAAGCACAATGATAGTATTCGGCACACACCTATTGCTGGACCTGTACCACAACTAGATATATTTCCTAGAATTGTACAAGAAGGATTTTGGACGTGTTCCCATAATATTATTTAACCACATAATATTTTTTTTAATGGAAGAACGTCTCATATAATTCTTCTATCATGCAAACAGGTGAATGACATTTCACAGATTTGATTGGATTAGATCCAAATTTGCCTTTGTTTAGTCCAAAATAAACAAGCGGCAGCCAATTTTTACAGGCATTTTTCGCATATTACACATGAAACCAAACAGAAAATAAATACCTGCCGGTCTAGGCTGTAACAAAACAGAAGATTTTTTCCCCCCTATGCATATAGTTCACTAATACAGCTTCACCTAAGCTTACAAAGAACCTGTCATCTCTTCTCAAAGGGTAGAGCGTCAGGCTCATGCCCCATTGTGGTGACCGTCCCCTTCCAAATCTAGGGGCACTGTTTCAGTTTGTGACTCATTGAGGGGGTGGTCACCAGCTGAGGTGTTTCCCTTTGAGAACTTAGCGGTGGTGACCGCCCAATTGACATTCTAGGCCAGTGCTTCCCAATCAGGGTGTCTCTGGCTGTTGCAAAACTACAAGTCCCAGCATGCTCAGACAGACAAAAGCTGTTATTTTTTTTTATAAAGTGCAGTATAGGCTATTATTGGATAACAATGTAAAGGTTCTTGAGGGAGACTTATCAAAACCTGTCCAGAGTTGCCCATAGCAACCAATCAGATTGCTTCTTTCATTTTGCACAGGCCCTTTAAATAATGAAAGTAGCGATCTGATTGGTTGCTATGGGCAACTCAGCAACTTTTCCTCCGGACAGGTTTTGATAGATCTCCACTTTGTGTATGCCTTGTTGTGCTTACTTGTGTTCGCTGATGTAGCAGGTTTAACAATGGTTCTATATTGGTTTGCTATTTCCCATGAATCCTCTGGCTGACGGTGTAGTGTTTGACCACTATTCCTGGTCATCTAATTAAGACTCACTGATGCCCGCCATTACCTGCGGGTCCCTGTCTGCTGATATGAGCTGGGACCTTCTGTGCACTGATGTGCGTCATGTACAGGACATAAAAGTACATCCTGGTGTGCTAAGTCTCAGCGCATCATGACGTACATTTACGTCCGTTGTCTTTAAGCAGTTAAGGGGTACTCCGCCCCTAGACATCTTATCTCCTATCCAAAGGATAGGGGATAAGATGTCAAATCGCCGCGGTCCCGCTGCTGGGGAGCCCCGGGATCCCCGCTGCGGCACCCCGCTATCATTACAGCACAGAGCGAGTTCGCTCTGTGCGTAATGACGGGCGATACAGGGGACGGAGCAGCGTGATGTCATGGCTCCGCCCCTCGTAACATCACAGCCCGTCCCCTTAATGCAAGTCTATGGCAGGGGGCGTGACAACCGCCACGCCCCCTCCCATAGACTTGTATTGAAAGGGGCGGGCCATGATGTCACGAGGGGCGGAGCTGTGACGTAACTATGCTCCGGCCCCTGTATTGCCCATCATTACGTGCAGAGCGAACTCGCTCTGTGCTGTAATGATAGCGCAGTGCCACAGCGGGGATCCCGGGGCTCCCCAGCAGCGCGACTGTGGCGATCTGACATCTTATCCCCTATCCTTTGGATAGGGGATAAGATGTCTAGGGGCGGAGTACCCCTTTAAGCATATAGGAGGGTATTTATCAAAACTGGTTGTTCTGTGGTTTTTTTTACCCTATTTTTTTTGCGGTGTTTTCGACGGACTTGCGCCAAATTTATCATTTGCCGCAGCTATATCGTAACTTTGGCGTTTATTGGGGTTTACTAGCCAAAACGAATGGTATGGCACTTTTTTATGTCCGTTTAAAAATGACTTTGAATTGCGACAATATTGCGGTATTAGTAACCGTTTTTGCGACGAAGTATAAAGGCGCTAATAGTAAAGAAGCTGTCAAAAGTTGATTTGCAATCAGAACATTAAAACGATGTAATGACAAAGGCGCAATGAAAAGTCGCAAATCGCAATGTCTCAGTGGAAATGCGACAATAGTACGCAATAAAAGACGTGTATATGCAATGATAAATACCCCCCATAGTGTAGAGCAGTAGTCTCCAAGCTGAGGACCTCCAGATGTTGCAAAACTACAACTCCCAGCATGCCCGGACAGCCAAAGGCTGTCCGGGCATGCTGGGAGTTGTAGTTTTGCAACATCTGGAGGTCTGCAGGCTGGAGACCACTGGTGTTGAGCCTTTATTATTTCTTGCGGGGAATGTCCCTATGGTGAAAGAACAGGGTTGGGTAATCAGTCAATGGTATGCTATAGATCCAAGGGTTGATATCCGTAGATCCTTGCCAAATACTGTGCCAAGTATTTTTCTACATATATACATGACTGTATAAACCACA
Source organism: Hyla sarda (assembly GCF_029499605.1). NCBI lineage: Eukaryota > Metazoa > Chordata > Amphibia > Anura > Hylidae > Hyla > Hyla sarda. The sequence continues at coordinate 200,254,519 of NC_079195.1, forward strand.
TGAATAAGTCATTTATTTGTATTTCTTTGAAAAAAAAGAAAAAATATACAAAAATATAAAGTCAGAAATATAAAAAAAATATGTGGTGTGCCACGGGGGTGCGATGTGAGGTGTATGGGGCAGATGTTGTAGCCCAGGGGCAGATGGTGTTAACCCCTAAATGTTCGTGACGCCAGGGCGTGGTTTTAACCGAGAACCACCCAAACGGTAGCACCGCTAGTCCTAGTTAGGCAGGGCAAATAAGAGTCCAAGGCCAGGTCAGGGTTAACGGTAGCTTTACTGAGGTAGACAGATGGTACAGTCTTTACAGCTAGGCCAGGATCCCAGAGAGGTGACCAGTAACACAGGGGACCTCGCAGCTTGCTGGGACTTGCAGTTACTTTGACAGACTTTAGGACAGCCACGCTGACTAATAGACTAGACTTGACTGAAGACAGTGACAGCAGACAGAGATGACTTGACTTACTGACTTGTGGCTGTAATTTAGGTTGAGGCCTCCAGATGTGCTGGACACTGGATCTGAGACGTCTGGACTGGATTGCAGCTCCTCCCTATCTTATAAAGGGGGGGCTGTACAAGGAGCCCATAGTCTACCTGCGGGTCACCAGGTGCTCTCTGGGTAACAAACATATGACTTAAACATGTGACTAACAATCATGTGACCAACGTCAAAGGTCCTTTACACTTAATATACAACCTGTTCACATTATGGGGGTACACTGCAGGAGAGCCCTCAGGACGTACAGGGACTCAACCTGACAGGACTGTTGGAGCATATCTTGCACTGGGACACCACAAATATATATATGAAAATATAAGTATGTAAAAAAAAATGTTTTTTCTTTTTTTGTGTGATGATTTTCACCTCAGGTCTGCGTCCTTTGGTCCTCACATTTGGGAGCTGCACATGACCCCCGTTTCTCTTCAGGCTTGGCGAGTTCAATAAGCTTGTCCAGGATTTCAGCTCTGTGGCAGATTTTCTGATCATCTACATTGATGAAGCTCATGCAGAAGGTATGGAACTATTGAACTGCATTTCCAGTATGACCACCTGTATGAACATTTGGGCCTGTGGACAATAGGGCAGATTTACTTATAATGTCGAATTCTTAGTGTAAAATCAGATTAGTCAATCCCAAAATGCTCCTGATTTATCACAGTGGTTCAGGCTGTTTGATAAATTTGGCAGCCTTAGGGATGCAGCATTTCCACCTGCAATTCCGCTTACTAAAATGTACTGTATAGTGAATGGGTTTCCGTTCACAAATTAACACTTCGGAATTTGTGAACGGAAAATCCGCTTGAAAATTTCCGCCTGAAGAATGGCGGAAATACTCGCTGGACACATTGCAGTCTATTGGAGATTGCAATCTCCAGTCGGAAATTTTCTGCCCTGAGATTCCGTAGTGTGAACCTAGCCTTAAAGGGGTACTCCCTTGGAAAACTTTTTTTTTTTTTTTAAATCAACTGGTGCCAGAAAGTTAAACAGATTTGTAAATCACTTCTATTAAAAAATCTTAATCCTTCCAGTACTTTTTAGGGGCTGTATACTAAAGAGAAATCCAAAAAAGAAATGCATTTCCTCTGATATCATGACCACAGTGGTCTTTGCCAACCCCTGCTGTCCATTTTAGGAACTGTCCAGAGCAGCATATGTTTTCTATGGGGATTTTCTCCTGTTCTGGACAGTTCCCAAAATGGACAGCAGAGAGCACTGTGGTCATGACATCAGAGGAAATGCATTTCTTTTTTGGATTTCTCTTTAGTATACAGCCCCTAAAAAGTACTGGAAGGATTAAGATTTTTTAATAGAAGTGATTTACAAATCTGTTTAACTTTCTGGCACCAGTTGATTAAAAAAAAAAAAAAAAAAAAAAGTTTTCAACAGGAGTACCCCTTTAAGGTCTATTCACACAGCAGAATTTCCGTTTGAGGAATTCCACCTCAAATTAAAGCCCATAGACTTCTATGGGAATTCCGCACTCCCATTCAGACTTCTGAATTTCCGCTTGCGGAAATTCAGAACTTTGAATGGGAGTGCAGAATCCCATAGAAGTCTATGGGCTTTAATTTGAGGCGGAACTCCGCAAGCAGGAATTCTGCTGTGTGAATAGACCCTCAGAGTGTCTAGTCTAAGTTTACACCTCCTCTTAGTTAGCTTACTTTATGCCACAAATGTGCACCAAGATTTTGGCACATTTTAAAGCACACAAGTTGGATCAAGCGACACCCTCCATTTTGAGATGTCCATAAAATGCAGTGCAAAAGTGTAACCCATTCCCGACCCCCAAATTTAAAGGGTTACTCCTCTACCCAGCATCTGGAACATTGAGTTCCAAGCGCTGGGTGCGGGCTTCCGTGTTCACGCCCGCCCCCTCAATGCAAGTCTATGGGAGGGGGCGTGACGGCCGTCGCGCCCCCTTCCCATAGACTTTCATTGAGGGGACAGGCGGTGATGTCACGAGGGGACGGGCGTGAACACGGAAGCCCGCACACAGCGTTCGGAACTCAATGTTCCAGATGCTGGGGAGCGGAGGAACCCTTTAAAACTTTTTCCTATATTTTTCTCCTTTTCACCTTTTTGAAGACCCAAAACAGCCATATGGGGGCGTATAGAGAACTATATACTTAGATTTAGTGTTATATTACTTTTAGAGATGAGCAAACTTACAGTAAATTCGATTCGTCACGAACTTCTCGGCTCGGCAGTTGATGACTTATCCTGCATAAATTAGTTCAGCTTTCAGGTGCTCCCGTGGGCTGGAAAAGGTGGATACAGTCCTAGGAGACTCTTTCCTAGGAATGTATCCACCTTTTCCAGCCCACCGGAGCACCGGAAAGCTGAACTAATTTATGCAGGATAAGTCATCAACTGCCGAGCCGAGAAGTTCGTGACGAATCGAATTTACTGTAAGTTCGCTCATCTCTAATTACTTTACTAGGTAAAAATGAAAGGTATGTTAACAGTCAGGATTGAATTCTTCTCTGCACAGTGAGGTGGATGTGACCCCTCTTTGTGAGTGGGACTATGGGCACAGTATGTATGAAATGTCTTTATTTTCTTCCATTTGTAGATGGATGGGCTTTAAAAAACAATATATCAATAAAGAAACATCAGAGCATCCAGAACCGGCTTGTTGCAGCTAAACGCCTGATGGAGGAGCAGCCATCTTGTCCTGTGGTATTGGATACTATGCAGAATCTGTGCAGTGCCAAATATGCCGCCCTGCCTGAGAGGCTTTATGTTCTGCAAGAGGGCAAAGTCATTTATAAGGTAAAAGCTGTGGCACTGAGGGGGCAGTCACTCTAGGGTTCTTATCAAACATTTCAGGCAACTGACGGTGAAATCTCATTTATATCAGTGGTAAACCCAGTTGTAAGCAGCACTTGGATGACAGTGACAAAGTGAAGAACCATTCTCTATCATTCAGTCACTAGAGGCCGGGAGAGTCTCTATCTTCTCTCCCAGCCTTTAGTGACTTGAGGAAGAAGCTGAGAGAAGGGGGCAAACTACCTACTGGAGGGTCTTACCTAGATTTACCTTTTTCCTGATGTAGTTGTGATCTGTTTTTATCTGACATTACAATAACTTACCAAAAAGCAAGTTATACCCTTGTGCTGGACATATTCTTACTTGTTACACATGTGCAGCTGCTAACTCCTACAGCAGTCTGTGCACTCACAAGTCATGCATAGGAAAAAATGACAGATGACGGCACTCAACATTCAGAGGTCTTTATTGCGACAGACGGTGGGTACATAGAGAAGAAGCTATGGCAGGGGTTATTAGGACAGACTGTTTCACATGGCACGTGCGCTTCCATTAACCGATACACACTTCATTCATGAGGAAACACGGGGCGCCGGGAAGGAGATCGCAATCCATTACAGATAGGGAATACTTTTTTTTTTTTAACTGGACTATATTTTTAATGCTGGCTAAGATAAAAAGGTGTCAGATCACACAGGGGATCACACCTTTTGTGTGTATGTGGTTGCATAGCCACAATCTAGTCAGAGTGACCAAGCTGACCCCTGTCCACTGTGAACATGAGCATCAGAACTAAACCCTGAAGCAATGGAAGAAGGTAACTTAGTCTGATGAATGATGTTTTATATAATGTAGGTGGTTGGGTGCTTGTGTGTCACTTAAAGGGGTACTCCGCCCCTAGACATCTTATCCCATCCCCTATACAAAGGATAGAGGATAAGATGTCTGATGGGGACCCCTGCGATCTCGGCTGCGGCACCCCAGACATCCGGTGTACGGAGCGAACTTTGCTCCATGCCATATGACTGGCGATGCGGGGCGGAGGCTTGTTACGTCATGGTCACGCCCCACTCGTGATGTCACGGCCATGCCCCCTCAATGCAAGTCTATGGGAGGGGGTGTGGCCGTGACGTCATGAGCGGGACGCGGCCGTGACGTCACGAGCCTCCGTCGCTGCACTTGACGCTCTAAACAAACGCCAGGTGCAGCAGGGAGATCGCGGGGGTCCCCAGGGATCAGACATTCCTATTCCAAAGGATAGTGGATAAGATGTCTAGGGGTGAAGTATCCCTTTAACTATGAAAGAGATTACACCAGGATGCAATATGGGAAAAAGACTAGCCGGTGCATTGCCGTAGAATGAGATTTGCCATAGAATGAGATGGTCCGCCTCCATCACATCCTATTGGCTCACTCTTGTCACGTGACATATTTAAACGTCACGCATCGATGCGCACAGCAGTGTCAGTTTGGCTATCACAGGGAGAGGATCTCCTCTCCCTGTGATAGCTGCACGGAGCTTTCATGGCCTCTGTGGCCCGACAGAAGTTCACACATGTACGCAGCTCATACGGCTGGCTCATATACATTTACTGTTGATCCATAGCGCTATGGGGATCCCGATGCCCGATGGCGCTGTCAGTGTGCGTCCCCGCGAGCGCCCCACGCCCGCAGCTCTACTCCCCATCCACCGCTCCCCGCAGCTCTACTCCCCGTCCCGTTAACGCTCAGGGAGCGGGGAACAGAAAGTAGAGCATCGGGCGCAGGTTAAGTTATTCGCGTAGTGCTGCGCATGCGCAGTACTACTTTACCTGCGCCCGATGCTCTATTTTCTGTTCCCCGCTCCCTGAGCGTTAACGGGACGGGGAGCTGCGGGGAGCGGGGGACGGGGAGTAGAGCTGTGGGGGACGGGGAGTAGAGCTGCGGGCGTGGGGCGCTCGCGGGGACGCACACTGATGACAGCGCCATCGGGCATCGGGATCCCCATAGCGCTGTGGATCGCTCCCTGAGCGTTAACAGGGGACGGGGAGTAGAGCTGCGGAGGACGGGGAGTAGAGCTGCGGGGGACGGGGAGTAGAGCTGCGGAGGACGGGGAGTAGAGCTGCGGGGGACGGGGAGTAGAGCTGCGGGGGACGGGGAGTAGAGCTGCGGGGGACGGGGACGGGGAGTAGAGCTGTGGGGGACGGGGAGTAGAGCTGCGGGGGAAAGGACGGGGAGTAGAGCTGTGGGGGACGGGGAGAAGAGCTGCGGGGGAAAGGACGGGGAGTAGAGCTGTGGGGGACGGGGAGTAGAGCTGTGGGGGACGGGGAGTAGAGCTGCGGGCGCGGGGCGCTCGCGGGGACGCACACTGATGACAGCGCCATCGGGCATCGGGATCCCGATAGCGCTGTGGATCAACGGTAAATGTAATAGGATCAACAGTAAATGTAATAATACAGTAAATGTATATGAGACGTATGAGCTGCGTACATGTGTGAACTTATGTCGGCCCACAGAGCCCATGTGAGCTCCGTACAGCTTCAGCTATCACAGAAGGTGATTGAAAGCAGATCCTCTCCCTGTGATAGCCAAACTGACACTGCTGTGCGCGTCGATGCGTGACGTTTAAATATGTCACGTGACAAGAGAGAGCCAATAGGATGTGATGGAGGCGGACCATCTCATTCTATGGCAAATCTCATTCTACGGCAATGCACCGGCGGAGGCAGTGTGATGGACAATGTCGTGCTGAGAAACCCTTCAGTCTTGGCACCATGTTACTGTGACACCTACCACCTTCCTAAACACTGTATAGACCAAGTCCTCACTTCATGGCAGTGATATACACTAAAGCAGTGGCCTTTTTCAGCAGGATAGTCAGAATTGTGGAGGCCCAACCTCTTAACATACAAGATTTAAAAAGGGAATGCATGGGAATAGTGTAAAAATAAAGAAACCATACTCCCCTACCTGCAGGGGGTGCACCATTGCTTCTGGTCCCCTCTCATCGCCACTACTTGCTGGTTTCTGGTGATGCGTCTTTCCTGCCAGAAGTGCCTGCTTACCCAATCAGTGGCAAAGGCTGGGCACTCCTGCGGCCAGTAATTATCTTAGTGGGAAAGTTCCTGCAGGAATAAATCATCACCAAGAAGTAGCAGTGACCAGTAAGGACCGGGAAGTGTCAGTGTAGTAGCTGCAGAGGCTCGCGGAGGTCTTGTGGGGTCCACGGCTTGATGGCTGTTGTGGCAGCATGTATTAAGCAGGTGGTTTTAAGGTTCATGGCTGATAGTTCATCTCTGAGAACCAAAACAAATGACCATATCGAAAAGAAGGAATCTGTACAAAAGTTTTACTTTAATGCAGTTTTATCCTGTTCGATTTAAATTGTAATTAGAAAAATATGAAAAACGAAACACAAAATTATAGCTGTAAAACCTGTAAGAACTAAAATCCTCTATTAACAAAGTGGTTAAAGGGGTACTCCAGTGGAAAACTTTTTTTTTCTTTAAATCAACTGGTGCCAGAAAGTTAAATAGATTTGTAAATGACTTCTATTAAAAAATCTTAATCCTTCCAGTACTTATTAGCTGCTGAATACTACAGAGGAAATGATTTTCTTTTTGGAACACAGAGCTCTCTGCTGACATCTCTGTCCATTTTAGGAACTGTCCAGAGCAGCATATGTTTGCTATGGGGATTTTCTCCTACTTTGGACAGTTCTTAACCCCTTAACAACTCAGGGAGTAAATGTACATCCTGGTGATGTGGTACTTAATGCACCAGGACATACATTTACGTCCTGAGCATAACCGCGGGCATCGGAGCGATGCCGCCATCATGCACGGCAGGTCCCGGCTGTGGATCGCAACCAGGGACCCGCCGGTGATGGCGGACACCCGCGATCCCGTGGATGTCCGCCATTAACCCCTCAGATGCTGTGATCGATACAGATCACGGCATCTGCAGCATCGCGGTCACTTAACAGGATGATCTGATCGCCCGCAGCGCTGCCGCGGCGATCCGATCATCCTGCACGGCAGACGGAGGTCCACTCGCCTGCCTCCGCTGCCTTCCGGGAGTCTTCTGCTCTGATCTGCCTTCCCGCAGACCAGAGCAGAAGATGACCGATAACCCTGATCAGTGCTGTGTCCTATACATAGCACTAAACAGGATTAGCAATCGAATGGTTGCTATAAATAGTCCCCTATGGGGACTAGAAGAGTGTAAGATTAAAATTAAAAAAATAAAGTGAAAAAAAATTTGAAAAACCCCCTTTCCCCCCAAAAAACGTAAATTGTCCCATTTTCCCTATTTTACCCCCAAAAAGTGTACAAAAATAAATAAATAAAAAATTATTTTATATACATATTTGGTATCGCCGCGTGCGTAAATATCCGAACTTTTAAAATAAAATGTAAATGATCCCGTACGGTGAACGGCGTGAACGTAAAAAAAAAGTCCAAAATAGATGCTTTTTTATAACATTTTATTCCCAAAAATTTTTTATAAAAAATGTAATAAAAGTTTTGTATAAGCAAATATGGTATTAATAAAAAAGTACAGATCACGGCGCAAAAAATGAGCCCTCATATCGCCGCTTATACGGAAAAATGAAAAAGTTATAGGTCTTCAAAATAGGGGGATTTTAAACGTACTAATTTGGTTAAAAAGTTTGCGATTTTTATATTTTTTTTAAGCGCAACAGTAATAGAAAAGTTATAATCATGGGTATCATTTTAATCGTATTGACTCAAAGAATAAAAAACACACGTCATTTTTACTGTAAATTGTACGGCGTGAAAGCGAAACCTTCCAAAATTAGCAAAATGGCGGTTTTCTTATTAATTACCCCACACAAATAGTATTTTTTTGGTTGCGCCATACATTTTATGGCAGAGTGATGGCGCTACAACGGACAACTGGTCGCGCAAAAAACAAGCCCTCATACTAGTCTGTGGACGAAAATATAAGAGTTATGATTTTTTGAAGGGGAGGAGGAAAATACGAAAACTTAAAAATAAAATTGTCTTAGTCCTTAAGGTCCAAATGGGCTGAGTCCTTAAGGGGTTAAAATGGACAGAGATGTCAGCAGAGAGCACTATGGTCATGATGTCAGCAGAGAGTTCTGTGTTCCAAAAGGAAAATAATTTCCTCTGTATTAGGCAGCTAATAAGTACTGGAAGGATTAAGATTTTTTTAATAGATGTAATGTATAAATCAATAGTAGTATATAGAAATAATAACCACACCTCAAGGACACAACCATTAAAAATGGTGCATGATGTTAATAGAATAGACCGTGCTTCAGTTTCATATTATATTTATTAAACCAATATTAAAACTTGAAGACATATATTTTAAACATATGAATATGCACTTGTAATGAAAAATCTACCACTGGGCCCTAGTGGTAGATTATAGATCTACTGCTGCCATCTATTAAAAAAATGTAATTGCTGAATAATATAGCAGATCTGTTAATTCGGCATTTAGTAGTCCGGCACTTCAAATAAGGTGTTTTTTGTTAATGATAGTCTGTCTCTTCCAGTTAGACATTAATGAATGTAAAGTCTCTAGCTGAGGGTGGCTTCACACCACGTTTTTCAAGTACGTTTCCCGTATACATTTTCATTATTGAACACGTATGGAACCGTATTGAAAACCGTATACATAGAGAAATAATTGCAAACCGTATGCACCCAATGCATCCGGTTGCGTACGGTTTGCTTGCAATACGGTTTTCTCCCGTAGATGACCACGGTTTTGTCTTCAGTTTAAAAACCGTACTGCAACCGCATACGTTTTTGTTTTGTTTTTTTAACATGGACGTCAATGGGAAACTCACATGTATACAGTTTTTACTTTGCACATGGGCATTTGCATCCTAAAGTCCCCACCCAAGACCCCTCCCATTAAAAATGGACAAGTTTTTCTAAAACTTATGGTTTTTTTTTAATAAAAACGGACGGAGCTGTACACTTTTAAAAACAGTATACGGTTTACTTTTTCCCATACTGTTCCATCCGTTTTTTTGCCATACGGTTTTCTTTAGAAAAACGGATTGAAAACAGCATGGCAAAAACATGATGTGAACCCAGCCATAGAGATACAGTTCTCACCAATCCTTTAGCCGCTGGTCTTGTGCTGCGATGGACCCGCTTGGTTGTCCTGCGCCTGTTGGTTCAATGTGGGTGCTGTGGTGACTCTCAAGGGCACAGCAGACTGCCGGCTCCAGATAAATACCATGCGTGCTGTGTTTGCATGCACGGTATCTATCTGGAGCCGGCAGTCTGCTGTGCCCTTGAGAGTCACCACAGCACCCGCATTGAACCAACAGGCGCAGGACAACCAAGCGGGTCCATCGCAGCACAAGACCAGCGGCTAAAGGATTGGTGAGAACTGTATCTCTAAGCTAGAGACTTTACATTCATTAATGTCTAACTGGAAGAGACAGACTATCATTAACAAAAAACACCTTATTTGAAGTGCCGGACTACTAAATGCCGAATTAACAGATCTGCTATATTATTCAGCAATCACATTTTTTTAATAGCTGACAGCAGTAGATCTATAATCTACCACTAGGGCCCAGTTTTAGATTTTACATTACAAGTGCATATTCATATGTTTAAAATATATGTCTTCAAGTTTTAATTGAATAGAGAGAGCGCTACTACGGCACTGCAATATACAGATACAGAGCCGGTCTACGGACTAGGATGATGGTGGTGCTCTGGTATTATGAACAGTGCAGCAAACATTCACATGAAGGTAGGAAAATACCGTCTACTCACCATGTTCATCTTCTTGCATAAGGGTACAATGTAGCAATGTAAAGAAACATAGCCAGCACTCACCGCTCAATACGGGTCTAACGGCCTCAGGTACCGGACCTCCTCGGTAGCGTGGGATTCACAGCAGCTGCTGACAGCGCTCAGAAAACAGGCAACTGCCGGCGGTTTCGCGTTACAATCAACACTTCTTCTGGCCTGTATAAGGGTACGTTCACACGAGCGGATTTTTTGGCCGGTTTTCCGCTGTGTATTTGAGAATGGGCGGGCTCTTCTCGGCTGTCCGCAGCAGATTTTCCGCAGTGGAAGTTATGTTGCAGAAAATCCGCCGCAGTCCCTACTGACTTCAATGGGGTTTGCGTAAATTCCATCGCGGAAAATCTGCTGTGGAAAGCCGAGAAGAGCCCGCCCACTTTCAAATACGTAGCGGAAAACCCACAAAAAAATCTGCTCGTCTGAACGTACCCTTATTGCATAATAGAATAGTCACATAGACACATAGGGAGAGGGAAGCAGCGGGGGGTACAAAGGCAACAAGCTCCATTTCGCACTGAACAGAGTGTGAAACGGAGCTTGTTGCCTTTGTACCCCCCACTCCTTCCCTCTCCCTATGTGTCTATGTGAGTAAAACAAGAAGATGAACATGGTGAGTGGCCTTTTTTTTTTTCCCTACCTTCACGTGAATATTCAAGTTTTAATATTGGTTTAATAAATATGATAATATGAAATTGAAGCACGGTCTATTCTATTAAAATTATGCACCATTTTTAATGGTGGTGTCTAGAGATGAGCGAACTTACAGTAAATTCGATTCGTCACGAACTTCTCAGCTCAGCGGTTGCTGACTTTTCCTGCATAAATTAGTTCAGCTTTCCGGTGCTCCGGTGGGCTGGAAAAGGTGGATACAGTCCTAAGAAAGAGTCTCCTAGGACTGTATCCACCTTTTCCAGCCCACGGGAGCACCGGAAAGCTGAACTAATTTATGCAGGAAAAGTCAGCACCCGCCGAGCCGAGGAGTTCGTGACGAATCGAATTTACTGTAAGTTCGCTCATCTCTAGTGGTGTCCTTGAGGTGTGGTTATTATTTCTATATACTATTGTGCTAAATTAACCGTTGGGTATCGGTATATAGCAACATATACCTCGGACATTTTTGTTTGTGAGCTGCACAGGTTTTTTGTCTTTTTAATTTATAAATCTGTTTAACTTTCTGGAACCAGTTGATAAAAAAAAATAATAATAATAAAAAAAATAAAAAGTTTTCCTCCGGAGTACCCCTTTAAACCGTCAAATGATAGATGATAACATGAATAATAGAAATGATATTTATGTAACTAATAACTTATGTTTCCAGAAGTTATGTAACATGATAATAAGATTGTGTAACTGTCTTCATTGAGTAACTTGATGTTTTAATTATAGGGCAATATGGGACCTTGGGGCTACAAACTGGAGGAGGTGCGTTCTGTACTGGAGAAAACAAAATAGTCTGTGTGTCCCATGTAATGTGCTCTCTGCATCACAACAACTATCTAAGACTATAGACCACACATGAACGGTTGTACAGGTACATCGACTTATCTGATGGCGGTGAATTGCAGACGTGTTCTCTGCCCACACGTCTACATTCAGGAACAGGTTCTACCATTTATTTCTTCGTGACGGTTGTGGCCTAAAGCAGTGCTGGCCGCAGTCTGAGTTTGCAAATATCTGGAAATGTGTCTTGTGTTCTGAGTGAAACAATAAAAAATAAAAAAATCGTAAAGAACTGTTTTATTGATGATCGATTTTGAATTGTTTCTTTCTTTTATGGGCCTTTTATTAAAAAATAAAATGAAGAGTTCAGTTTTTGTATTCCATATAATCACAGATTCCCCCAATGATAAAGTCCATATGATAGAGCTAAGACAATCAGATGATCCCCCCCCCCCAGTGGGTTGTCATATGCTAGTAAGGCAGTATTTCCCAACCAGGGTGCCTCCAGCTGTTGCAAAACTACAACTCCCAGCATGCCCGGACAGCCGCTGGGAGTAGTAGTTTTGCAACAGCTGGGGGGCACCCTGGTTGAGAAACACTGTAGTAAGGGCTTGATATGTGCCCCCGAAGCACAGATATGTCTAAATAAGATGTTTATGTTCAGTTCATTTTCAAAATGTATCTAAGGGTGGGTTCTTACTAGGGATCGACCGATTATCGGTATGGCCGATAATCACGATTTTGGGCATTATCGGTATCGGCAATTACCTTGCCGATAAGCCGATAATGCCCCGCGACCGCCCCCCCGACCCGCCGCACCGCGACCGCCCCCCCCCCCCCCGACCCACCGCACAGCGTCTCACTCCCCACCGTAGTGCTGGGCGGTATATCGGTATTAACCGGATACCGTTTTTTTTCTCCCACGGTATGGATTTTTGCCCATATCGCTATACCGGTCGGGCCCCTCCCCCCACCCTCCGAGTCAATAAAAAAAAAATTAAACTTGCCCGTAATGGGGGTGGTCTGGGCCATCCATCCTTCCTTCCTGTAGTGTCCGGCGGCATTCCGGGTGGAGGGTGAACCAGTCCGGGCTGTCCTTCTTCTCCGGGGGTCCTCTTCTCCACTCCGGGCAGGCTCTGGCCTAGTACGCCTCATAGACACCGCTACGCCGTGGCGTCAGGTGCGTCGCTGCGCACGGGTGTCACTGCGCAGCGGCGTCTATGCTGCATTACTAGGCTGGAGCCTGCCCGGAGTGGAGAAGAGGACCCCCGGAGAAGAAGGACAGCCCGGACCGGTTCACTCTTCACCCGAAACGCCCCCTGACACTACAGGAACGATGGATGGCCCGGACCACCCTGACAGGCAGGGGGAGAGAAGCGGGTGGTGGCGGCGGCGGCCTATGGCACCGCAAAAGCCACTGCAGTGCATTGATTTAAAGCGCCCGCTTTAAATCAATGATCTGCAGCTTTGTCGCAGGGGGATAAATAGCCGATAACTTATACCGGAATATCGGTATAAGTTATCGGCTATCGGCCCTAACCTCCACCGATTATTGGTATCGGCCCTAAAAAAACGATATCGGTCGATCCCTAGTTCATACTACGATTTTACTATACGGTTTCATTAAAAAAAAACTTATGCAACCGTACAGAAAACTGTGCCCATAGACTTCCCATTCAAAACCGTATGCACCATAATGTATACGGTTGTCTCAGTTTTTCAAACCATACGGTTTTTAACTTTTTTTTATTTTATTTTTTTCAGACAGAAAACCGCGGCCTACCACAGTTTTTGGTCCAGGTGAAAACCGTATTAAACCATATACATTTTTTTTTTTTTTTTTAACAAGGGAGTCAATGGGAACCGTACAGAACTGTATGTGTGTACGGTTCCATCCGGTTTTTTACTTTGCACAGTTTTTTTCTTGGAATTTCAATAAAAAAAGTGAAACTTTATTCATAATGGAGTGAAAAGTTAAACGTATACATTTTTTTTTTTCTTAAAAAAGGGATGGAACCGGACATCATTTTTCAAACCATATACGGTTTTCAACTGTATACAGATAAAGATTTGTACACACGTTTTGATACAGTTTAGTCAGGTTTTGAGGAATCCGTTTGTTTGTTTTTTTTAAATCAAAAACCTGATATGGGAACTGTATTGCAAAAACGTGGTGTTCCAGCCTAAGTTTTGTCTCGGATTAAAAAGTGCTGCAAGCCACACTTCTCAGTCTGAGCCAAAAATCGTATATACTCGAAAAATGACCTGAACGTAGTCACTAGTTCTTTACTTGTGGCATTGAAATTAATGGGGCCCATGGCTGTCATTTTGACAGTTTCCGGACGTATCTGTGCCTCAGGGACACAAATGATAGTGTAAAAAATGCATTGTGCAACAAAATTGAAGGAAATACACAATTTTGTAACTTTTGGGGGCTTCCGTTCCTACACAGTAATTTTTTCGGTAAAAATGACACCTGATCTATCTTCTGTAGGTCCATACGATTAAAATGATTCCCTACTTATATAGTTTTGATTTTGTCGCACTCCTGGAAAAAATCATAACTACATGCACAAAAATGAACAAGTTTAAAATTGTCATCTTTTGACCCCTATAACTTTTTTATTTTTCTGCGTATGGGCCGGTATGAGGACTCATTTTTTGCGCCGTGATCTGAAGTTTTTAGTGGTACTATTTCTGTATTGATCTGACTTTTTGATTGCTTTTTATTAATTTTTTCATTATAAAAAAGTGACCAGAAATACGCTATTTTGGACTTTGGAATTTTTTTTCGTGTGTACGCCATTGACCGTGCGGTTTAATTAACAATATATTTTTATAGTACGGACATTTCCGCACGCGGCGATACCACTTATGTTTATTTTTATTTACACAGTTTTTTGTTTTTTTTTAAATGGGAAAAGGGGGGTGATTCTTACTTTTATTAGGGAAGGGGTTAAATGACCTTTATTAACTTCTTTTTTGCAGTCTTATAACCCTCTAGTGGCTATGACACTGCACACACTGATCTTCTACACAGATCACTGCCATGCATTAACATGGCAATGATCAGTGTTATCGGCAGTCGATTGCTCAAGCCTAGATTTCAGGCTTGGAGCAATCAATCACCGATCGGACGCGCCGGATGCAGGTAATGGACCCTCCGTTCGCATTCTAGCTGAACGGGGCATCGCGATTTCACCGTGATGGTCCCGATCAACCCAACTAAGCTGCCGGGAGTGTATTTTTGTTACTTTAGATGTGGCAATCAACTTTGAACACTGCATCTAAAGGGTTAATAGCGCGCGGCCCAACGATCGGTCCCGCACGCTATTAGCCCAGGGTCCCGCCGTGACCAGGTGTTATAGACCGGGACCAGGGTGTACAGGTACGCCCTGCTTCCTTAAGAGGTTAAAGTTCCTGTAGATTTTAATGAGAGAATCCATGAGGAAGGGTGCAGAAAAGTGACATTAATTTTTCCCTGCGTCCAAAGATCTATAACACAGTTTTGGAAAACAATGCAGAGATGTTTTAGATTTTTATTTTTTTAGATTTTTTTAAATTTCCCACATGGAATGGTTTTTAATACAAAACCTCACTTATGTGAGTTTGGAAATCCTCGTACAAATCAGTGTGGATTTTAGCTGTGTGAACATGGCTTAGGGCAGTACTTTCCAAACTGGATACATTAGTGTGTTGGCAGCAGTCTCCAAGTGTGTTTCAGGACCTTCCTGTAGCAGCTGCCGCTGGTCCCTATTCTGAGGTGGTCATGGCACGTGCTGCCTGATGAGGAGCAGGAGGATGTCACTTGATTCCATAATAATTAACTATACAAGTTGTGTATCAAGCGTATCCTGTGTGTACTACCCTTAGTCATTTTCTAATCTTAGACAACAATAAATAAAACTATATTCTGTGTTTTTGGTGCCAGGCTAGGACTTTTGTTTAAAGGAAAACTGTCACCAAGTTCACCCACACTAAGCCCAATACACTGGGTTATAATGTGGGGTGAACAGGAGTCCATACATGGGTCGCTTACTTTTTTAGGTTTTCTTGCCGCCGAGTTGTCGTCCGCTAAAGTTCTGTACTTTTGGCCCCCACCGGCAGCCTTGCTTTGGGTCCCAGAGGAAGGGGCCTTAGCCCACCCCCCTTGTTCACATATTCATTTTCCCCCTGAGCACAGCGCTCTGTCTGCAGAGCGCATGCGCTCTATTTTTTATCCAGCTCCCACATCCTGGTGACGTGAGAGCAGTGCGTCCGGAGAGCGCTCTGTGCAGTGTAACTGCGCATGCACCGGTCCTTCGCTACCGCCGACTTATGGTGTATTGGGTTTAGTGTGGGTGAATTTGGTGACAGTTCTCCTTTAACCACACTGACCTTTGCTTGGGGAGAAGACTCTCCCGTGCCAAATATGACTGTTACCATTTCACCTCTTAGAGTACTGTACGTATTTTTTTGAATAAGTTACTCTTCTAGAATGAAAAAATCTTGCTAAAAAGTCCCTGAATGTCATGATCTGCTGTCAGTGCGGCTCGGTAGCACTCAGGTAGAATGTGGGGTGGAATCTAATCAGTAATAAAGTCAGCGGCCTACCACGACTCACCGTACACCATGTCAGCCGCACACCTCTTCTTGCCATCAATAGACCGACTGCTGGACCTTTGCCGACAATCGACCATCTGATGGAGAAGCCGGCATCTGCCAACAATGAAGACTTCAAAAAGACTGTCCACTTCTCTCCTTGAATAATAACCATGGCGAAGGCTTGAATAAGTAAATTGCCAGGGTTGTGCCCTATGTTTCTGGTGAGACCGAGTCCATCCACCTCAGCACTGCTCATCACCAGCATGGCCTGCAGCTATCCGACTGGGTCTCCCTCCAACATAGTGTCCAATAGAACCTGCAGTTCTGGTGCAAGTGAGGCCTATACCCTCCTAAGTCCCACCCTACTGGAGCCATTTCAGTATATTAGAAGGGTAGTCCAGCATAGCCATGTCCTCTGAAGACCATGTGACTTAAGACATCTTGTCTCTGGCCACATGAAAAGCTGGGAAAGGTCAGAGAAAACAGTAAAATTAAAACAAGACTTGCACTACAGCATGTCCAGGTGGGGGCCTATGCATTAAAACAAAATGGCGAACAGGGGTAATAGAAGCGTAGTACATAGCATTATAACTTGGCATCATCTTAGAATATAACCAAAAATAAGGGCATAAATACTACAATATAAATAGGGCAAGGTGTCCCTTAAACTAAATATTAATCCTACATAATGACACCAAAGGGCCACTAGATACAAAAAAATAACAACTTTATTGAATATAACATACAAATAAAATCACTTAAAATAACAGAAAACAGTCAGACTGTACAAAAAGACTTCAGGGACAGTCCCATGATAATGGGTATAAGGCACATAAAGATATATATATATATATATATATATATATATATATATAGCTCATTCACCTGTGAGCAGTGTATTGCACATCCGTATCCATCAAGCCATAACATATGTGAACCAAATCAGTGCAGCCACAGGGACAAATGATGATGAAATACCCTGCCCAAAAACCCTGTCAGGACCAAAAAAGAGGGAAGGAAAAAAGACAAATGGTGCAAGTGACTGAGAAAAATGGAGAGGGGGTGACGGTATTAAGAGGGGGGAAAAAAACAGAGCGTTAGCACTAGGGAGGGGGGAAAAAAGCCGCCCACACTGAGCCCCTCTCAACAAAGCAGTCAAGAAAGTGATACCATCACCAAATCTCCATCAATAGCAGCATGCACCAATAGTCTTACCCTCAGGACCCGGAGTCACCCCAACGCTGTTTCGCTAATCACGCTTTTTGGTCCTGACAGGGTTTTTGGGCAGGGTATTTCATCATCATTTGTCCCTGTGGCTGCACTGATTTGGTTCACATATGTTATGGCTTGATGGATACGGATGTGCAATACACTGCTCACAGGTGAATGAGCTATACAGTGACCCCTCGACCTACGATGGCCCCGACATACGATCATTTCAACATGCGATGGCCTCTCAGAGGCCATCGCATGTTGAAGGCAGCATCAACGTACGATGCTTTTGTATGTCGGCGCCATCACATAAACGGCTATCCGGCAGCGCAGACTGCTTCAGCTGCCACCGGATAGCCGTTTATGGTGCCCCGTGTGGTCCGCTGACGATCACTTACCTGTCCTCGGGGCTCCGTGGCGTCCTCTTCGGGATCCCCTGCATCATCGGCACTCTCCATCATCGTCATCACGTCGCTGCGCACGCCGTCCCGTCATCCAATAGGAGCGGCGTGCGGAGCGACGTGATGGCGGCGACGGAGAGTGCGGTTGCCGGGGAAGCAGAGGTCTTCAGGAGCGTCGGGGACACCCCGGGGACACGGCGACAGCCATGGACGGCGACATCACCGGGCAGCGGTGGCGAGCGGTGATGGTCCGGAGCAGCGGGGACAGGTGAGCACAACTTTCTCTAACAGTGGACTACAATCTGCGGACCTCTAGATGTTGCAAAACTACAACACCCAGCATGCCCGGACAGCCAACGGCTGTCCGGGCATGCTGGGTGTTGTAGTTTTGCAACATCTGGAGGTCCGCAGGTTGTAGACTACTGTCCTATACTTTACATTGCACGGATCCCTCAACATACGATGGTTTCAACAAACGATGGTCCATTTGGAACGGATTACCATCGTATGTTGAGGGACCACTGTATATATCTTTATGTGCCTTATACCCATTATCATAAGACTGTCCCTGGAGTCCTTTTTGTACAGTCTGACTGTTTTCTGTTATTTTAAGTGATTTTTATCTGTATGTAATATTCAATAAAGTTGTTATTTTTTTGTATCTAGTGGCTCTTTGGTGTCATTATGTAGGATTAATCATCTTATAATAATCAAAAACCTGCAATACCTCTTTAAAGGACAGCCTAGTTGTATAGAAGAAATCTAAAAGGTATAAAATATTAAAGGGGTACCCAGTGGATAACATTTTTTTTCATCAACTGGTGTCAGAAAGTTAAACAGATTTGTAAATTACTTCTATTAAAACATCTTTATCGTTCCAGTACTTATTAGCGGCTGTATATTACAGAGAAAGTTCCTATCTTTTTGGATTTCTTTTTTTTTTTTTCTGACCACAGTGCTCTCTACTGACACGTCTGCTATGAAGATTTTCTCCTGCTCTGGACAGTTGCTGATACGGACAGAGGTTTCAGCAGAGAGCACTGTGGACAGAAAAAAATAAAAAAAAGAATTCCAAAAAGAAGGGAACTTTCTCTGTAAAATACAGCCGCTAATAAGTACTGGAAGGATAAAGATTTTTTTAATAGAAGTAATTTACAAATCTGTTTAACTTTCTGGCACCAGTTTATAAAAAAAATAAAATAAAATAAAATGTTTTCCACCGGAGAACTCCTTTAAAACCCTTTTACCCTAACAAACCAAAGTTAGTGACATTAACCCATCAACTTCTGTACACAACGAGGGAAGTTTTGATTCATATACATTATTTGTCTCCTATTTTTCTGTTGTCTAAACCTGGTGCCTCCAGTAGTCAGGGGTAGAGATGAGCGAACTTACAGTAAATTCGATTCGTCACAAACTTCTCGGCTCGGCAGTTGATGACTTTTCCTGCATAAATTAGTTCAGCTTTCAGGTGCTCCGGTGGGCTGGAAAAGGTGGATACAGTCCTAGGAGACTCTTTCCTAGGACTGTATCCACCTTTTCAAGCCCACCGGAGCACCTGAAGGCTGAACTCATTTACGCAGGATAAGTCATCAACTGCCGAGCCGAGAAGTTTGTGACGAATCGAATTTACTGTAAGTTTGCTCATCTCTAGTCAGGGGTTTACTATTGTATGAAATGTATGGTAATTCCCTCTCTTTAATAAGACTGTGGTGGTGCCCACAGCCCTTCTCATATAAAACACAGCATTTTGCCATTTTATTAGTTTAAACAGTAACTACACATAATTTAACAAATTTATTTTCCGTACAAAATAATGAAGTTACATGTCAGTGGTTACAAGAGCTGTTGTAGAAGCTTCCATGGTCAGGTCCTCTGAATCATGTGTTTGGGTAAATCTTTTACACCGATCATCTAATACAATACCACAGTTTATATGACGCTCTCTGCCGATACACTACGCATGGAGACAAAATGATCATATCCGGAGACAATAAGAAAACGCAAGTGAGTCGCCTGAACACCAGGAAGCTGTGGAATTAATTAAGAGTTACAATGTATAGAACATTAACACTATTTACCAATTTCCAGCTTGAGGGTAGAAAAAAAATAAAATAAAATAAATAAATTAATTATATTATATTATATTTATAATATATATATATATATATATATATATATATATATATATATATATATATATATATAGTAGATTTGAGTAGCTGCATTAGTTCAGTAATGCAGATGCAAATCAAAAAATGATTGTATCTTCTAATACCTTTTTTTTTTATTGAATTAACAGAATTTTGTAGAGAAGCTTTCGGGATTCCTCCCTTTATCAAGTCCAAAGCAAATCTAAGCTCCCAAGCAGAAGACACAGGTTACATCTCACAAATATGCAGGGGTTACAGGAGTTATCCCGGAAATATTTTTTTTTGATATATCACCTGGCTCCAGAAATTTAAACAGATTTGTAAATTACATCTCTTACAAAATCTTAATCCTTTCAGTACTTATGTGCTGCTGAAGTTGAGTTGTTCTTTTCTGTCTAAGTGCTCTCTGTTGACACGTGTCTCGGGAACTGTCCAGAGTAGAAGCAAATCCCCATAGCAAACCTCTTCTACTCGGTGCAGTTCCCGAGACAAGCAGAGATGTCAGCAGAGAGCACTGTTTCCAGACAGAAAAGAACAACTCAACTTCAGCAGACGATAATTATTGGAAGGATTAAGATTTTTTAATAGAAGTCATTTACAAATCTGTTTAACTTTCTGGAGCCCGTTGATATACATAAAAATGTTTTTTTTTCCCTAGAATACCCCTTTAAGACAATAGATGTGGAGAATTCACACTAAGATGGGGCATAAATTGTCCTGCTATAGGAACTTAGAACATAGACTATTTAGTCTATGTTCCTATAGCAGGACAATTTATGGCCCATCTTAGTGTGAATTCTCCACATCTATTGTATTAACCCCTGCATATTTGTGATATGTAACCTGTGTCTTCTACTTGGGAGCTTAGATTTGCTTTGGACTTGATAAAGGGAGAAATCCCGAAAGCTTCTCTACAAAATTCTGTTAGTCCAATAAAAAAGGTATTACAAGATACTGCAACATTTTATGATTTGCATCTATATATATATATATATATATATATATATATATATATATATATATATATATATGGAGATTGTGACATGCCAAACTTATTTTATATGGTGAACCTTTGAAATTGTCCATAAATTAGGGTTATCTTATGTGTTTTATGGTCTTATCCAAGGGATAGGGGGATAAGAAGTCTTCGGGACCCCCGCGATCTCTGTGCAGCAACCAGCGTTTGTTGAGAAGTCATGACGTCACGACCACGCCCCTTGTGACATCACATCATGCCCCCTCAATGCAAGAGTGTGGGAGGGGGTGTGGAGGCCTCCACGCCCCCTCCCACAGACTTGCATTGAGGGGGCGTGGTGTGACATCACAAGGGGCCTGGTTGTGACGTCACAACCACAGCCGCCCGCTCCAAGTGTTCGAAACAAAACGTTCTGAACGTTGGGGCAGTGGAGAACCCCTATTATTCCTCGAAATAGGCCATAATCTGATTATTGGGGCGCCATGTGCTGATGAAAGGTCTCCTTTGCTCATACTACTGCCTCTTCTGTTCCTAACAGGTAAAGTTCTGCACACTTTATAGTGACTGTGCCTGGTATTGCAGCTCGCCCAATTCACTTTAACCAAATTAGATTGATGAGATCCCTACAAATAGGGGGTCTGCACGAAGACTATGTAGCACCTGTACTGCCCTTTTTTGGTGACACCAGACTATTAAAGTATTTTGCAACTAGAATTGACTTGTCTGTTAGTATCTTGGAATCTTTTCCCACTATCTGTCTCTGTACATTGGAGTAAGGGTGGAGCTGGGAATTGCAGGATGTTACATGTGATGGATATTCTGATAGCAGGACTACACCTAAGAAGCAGTAATTAAGTGTAAATCCCAGAAGTAGTTTTACTACAATGTGTTCCTGATTGGAGTAGCTTCTACAACTGAACATATGCAGGTGGTAAAATTTAAAGCAAATCAGTCACCCCCCACCAACTGCAGCGATGAACCACCGGCGCTGCTGCATAGATTACAATAGACTCATACCTATCCTACCTTTATATCTTGTGTCTCTGTGTTTTTCACAAAAAAAACAGTTTGTAGTGTAAGTGTCAAAGAGGCCTGGCCTAGGGTCCACAGTGCCTTAAAGGGGTACTCCGGTGGAAATTTTTTTTTTTTAAATCAACTGGTACCAGAAAGTTAAACAGATTTGTAAATGACTTCTAATAAAAACATCTTTATCCTTCCAGTACTTTTTAACAGCTGTATGCTACAGAGTAAATTCTTTTTAAATTTCTTTTTTGTCTTGTCCACAGTGCTCTCTGCTGACACCTCTCTCAGTGTCAGGAACTGTCCAGAGCAGGAGAAAATCCCTATAGCAAACCTATGCTGCTCTGGACAGTTCCTGATACAGACAGAGGTGTCAGCAGAGAGCACTGTAGACAAGACAAAAAAGAAATTCAAAAAGCAAAGAATTTCCTCTGTAGCATACAGCTGCTAATAAGTACTGAAAGGATAACGATTTTTTAATAGAAGTAACTTACAAATCTGTTTTAATTTTTGGCACCAGTTCATGAAAAAAAAAAAAAAGTTTTCCACCGGAGTACCCCTTTAAGCTTGCAACACTTGTGAACCTAATCTCTGCCATCTTACATATTGTTAGACAAGCAGCACCCAGCTTACCTTGATGAGCCCTGCTAAAAGCCTAGACATGTGTCCAATTGCGGCACAGACGCAGTGAGCGATTGAAGCCACTGCTTCACTTGTCACACTCAATGCGCCGGCAGAGAGACAATGCGTGGTGAGCCTGCGCTACAGCTGGTTACAACAGAGCATGCGTGGCTCCGTGGTGTAGGCCTAGCCCTACTTGTCTATAAATGTGCGAGAAGGTGGGTATTTAGTGCACGGAGGAATTGCAGGACTAGGGCACGGTTGACCCTATGCCATGCCTCCTTGACACTTGCACTGCCCATAAAACTGTGTTTTTTTTATTTAAAAAAAACAAACAAACACACAGACACAAGATATTTTATTCAACAGTGCTAGTGGTTCACTGCCATTAAGGGTGACAGGTTATGGACATCTATGAAAAGCCATTTCTTTTTGTTAACCAGGTAACTGTCACATATATAGCGAGACAACTAAGTTAAAAGCATCTATTTTTGGAACTCTGCTTCCTGCCTTTTCTTTCTTATTTCTCCTGGAAATGTAAATAAATTGGGAACAGTGTCAGACGGTTAGGGGCACACTCTTTGATAAGGGGATTGGAGGGCACAACACAATGAGCAACATCGATTTTCAAGAACTGTACATATGTACAATACAAATGAGTAACCTTTTAAACAGAAATAAAAATAAAAAAATCATGGAGTGTGTCCCAGCACCCTGTACTATAGTTTCATACTTACAGTGATCTCCTCTGTTAGGAACTGTCCTTCCACATGCTCAAGTTCTGGAATGAAGAAAGGTCACATTACAGAATGATACAGGAGTCATTCATTCAGAGGTAAACAACATTTTTATGAGTAAAAAAAAAAAGCACAGATCTGTCATGTGAAAATCCTGCCTGTTCTATATAAGTGCATGCACATATACCCACCAGCCTGTAAGTCACCAGCCCCAGGGGCAGGGGGTGGCAAGGAAAGGCAGACATCACTTCCTTCAGACATATACCAGACTTATAACTATGAGTCCACTGTATCTTTCAGCTCCCCTATTATTCAAATTGTACATAAATTTGTGTGCTTTTTTGGCTATTCATTGTATGGACCTTTAGCTTTACTATGCCGCCCTTCAAATAAACACATATTCATCTTATAGATGCACTAAAGGGGAATTCCGGGCAAAAACATTTTATCCCCTATCCAAAGGATAGGGGATAAGATGTCTGATCGCAGGGGGCCCCGCTGCTGAGACCCCCCCGCAATCTCCCTGCATAGAATGCGGGTGCTGAATCTCCAGTTTTGGAAACCTCTGGGTTTCCAGGACTGGGCACGTGATGTCACGCCACGCCCCCTCCATTCATGTCTATGGGAGGGGGCGTGACGGCCATCACGCCCCCTCCTATAGACATGAATGGAGGAAGCGTGGCATGACGTCACGTCCCCAGTCCCGGAAACCCGGTGGTTTCCGAAACGGGAGATTCAGCACCCGCATAGAATGCGGGTGCTGCAGGGAGGTCGCTTGGGGGGGTCTCAGCAGCGGGCCCCCCAAGATCAGACATCTTCTAGGGGATAAACTGCTTTTGCCCAGAATACCCCTTTAATCGCTAAAGT
The DNA here is from genome assembly GCF_029499605.1 of Hyla sarda. Taxonomy (NCBI): domain Eukaryota; kingdom Metazoa; phylum Chordata; class Amphibia; order Anura; family Hylidae; genus Hyla; species Hyla sarda. Next base: position 200,278,607 of record NC_079195.1, read on the forward strand.
TGGCCATGCACATTAGCAAGAGTGCCTCTATATGTATATGGCAGTCTTATGATTCTCCCCAGAAACATGACATCAGGCAAGAGAGAGATCAGGCATTTTGGATTTCAACTGCCCGATCCTTTTGTTTTCAGGGAAATAAGCCACCGCCAGAGGTGTCTAACAGCGGCTTTCTCCTCTCTCCATTCAGGATACATGCGTACTCATATGGGGAGGGAGATCAGAAGAAATAGCTGTCAGCTAAACAAGCATACAACCGACAGCTATTTTATGCCTTTAGTGAGATCTGCCACATAACAAGATCCTTAGCAACAGACTGGAAATAGTCTCCCTGCCACCACAAACAGTCACTAAAAAGGTATCAAGGCATTTTAAGGGGGAACTTTTAAAATGTTAAGTGAAATAAATCAATGCAATAGTAGTCATACTCACCACATGGAGATGTTAGGATCAGAAAACCAATCCTCAACTATCCTATCCAGGCATTCAGAGTTAATAGAAAGGCTTTCTTAGGCTAGGGTCACACGGCAGAATGTCTGCACGGAAACTCTCAGTGCGGACATTCTGCAGGCTGCAGGCGCCGGCATGATATGGACGGCAATGCATTCCGCGCAGAGTCAGCAGAAAAGATAAACATGTTTATTCTTTCTGCTGATAGTGGAATCCGAAATTCCGCTGTGCACACAATGCAGGAGAATCTCATTGAATTCAATGGGACTCTGCTGCTGCTGCGGAATCTCCGTGCGGAATTCTGCATAGAATTTCTGCCGTGTGAACATAGCCTTATTTGGACTTATTTGGAGCCATTACCAATCAGCCAGAAGCAGCTACAATTGCTACACAACTTCTCTGTGCATTAAAGAGGTACTCCACTGCCCCAGTGTTTGGAACATTTGGTTCCAAACGCTGGGTACAGGCTGCGGGGTTCGTGATGTCGCGACCACACTCCTTGTGACATCATGGCATTATAACATAACGTGGACTGCCCAAAAAGACTATACCTTTAACACAATATACAAGGCAGCTCTTACCTCTCTCCAGGCACAGCTCAAAGTTTATTGGTTCTTTGGATGCACTTGAGTAGATTTTTACATTTTTTACTAGAGAAGAATCAAAAGAGAAAATTACACATTAAAGTGTACCTGTTGTTTTATAACTTTTTTTTATTTTTAAACCTCTATGGTTTAACCCTTCATAGTAGTTACAAGATCATTTTACTGCTCAAACCACTTCCCTTCCATAGTGCACAGTTATTTTTCATGCTCTTCATTTTACAGGGCAGGACCCGAGCTGGGCCGTTTGCCAGTGGTACTCACACAGTTACTTCCTTTCCCTTAGTTGTCTGGCCAATCACAGCTCAGCACTCTCCCCTCTCTATTATGCCCTGATACAATGGCAGGGAATGTGCACTGAACTGAACAGGAAGGCACTGTGCTGGAAGATGATGTACACTACTATATATGGCATATGAAGGGAGAATGGGTTAATGATGCACTTGCATAAAATTAAAGAAAGAAACAGCAGCAGCACAGCAATGAAGGGGTTACACCTAGCACCAAACTGCTGTTTTTGCTGCTGCTGAGATAAGGGATTAAGAGAGCTTTAATGTACCCTTTAGGGACAGGGAGGATCCTCTGAAGAAGGCTTAAGAAGGTCAACCATGATCAGAACAACATAACTGATTTCATCCAAAAGCAGCAACACATTTGCAGCTCACCTTTATTCACAACTAAGGAGTTGAGCTGCATAGAAAACCTAACCTTTAAACAGATGCGATGCTGATGTTGGAAAAGAGTCACCATGTTTTTTTTCATTGTATTCTGTACCATCCTTTTAGCTATGTGGTGATGTGGTTTGTTGTGCATGAAAGAAAAGGTCCGCCTGTCATTTTTGCCTAGAAGTTGACAGTTTGGGTTATGGTCCGATTCATAGCAAACATGCACCAAATGTATAAAGTGCAAATGAGATTGCAAGAAAACTATTGTACACCAGTTTACAACAGTGATACATTGCAGATGGATTTTTCAAAAAGAGCAAAATGTTGCAGATGTGACATGTTACTTATTTTGCATTATTTATTAAGCACTCTCAATGAGCCTATCACACTATGGAAATGCAAAGCAGAATCTGCAAAGAATGTCATCGAGGAATTATGTGTGAACTGTGCTTTGCATCAAGCTTCAACTCTGCCTTGCACTGACTTCAATGTATTTTTTTTTCTTTGTTGTGTTCACTCAGCAGAAGATATGTGACAAAATTTCCCCACGGTGTATTCAGAAGTATCCGGTAGTTAAAAAAGCCCATAGGTCAATACGACTTTTTCGGTGCTTATTCTTGCAGAGCATCATTTTTGCTCTATTTACCAGAGGAATTCAGGGAAGACATTTTCTTTCATTTTAACATACCCAAGGGGATGGCACCAACTAAAAATATCTTTGTGTGCCTGCTCTGAGCCTGGTAAGTTTAGCAAAATTATTGTGGAAATAAATTACACTTTGTTGTGCATGTGCTACACTGCACACAGCTAGAAAAGCCATCATCTTGTTAAAGCCCTCCAGCATTTCTGCTGTGTGCCACTGGGTGGCAGTAGAGTGACATACCATGACTCCATCCTACTGTTTGCCGAAATATTACGTACACACAACATCCGAAGGATGGGGGTAAGATGTCCAGTCGCGGGGGTCTGGCCGCTGGAACCCCTCCACAATCTCCGTGCAGCCACCCGGCGTTCTGAACATTATGTGCAGAACACTGGGTTGGAGCGGCTGTGGTTGTATCGTCAAGCCCCTTCCATTCAAGACTATGGGAGGGAGGCGTGACAGTCACTCTATTCTTACTCAGACTGGAGACTGAACAGAATAACTCACTTAATGAACTCTCCATGATGATTTTTCCGATCTTCTGTAAGCCATTCATACTGATGATGAATTCCTGAGGAAACATTCCTGTCGTTGTCCAAAATGTCTCTGGATTTCTAGAAGGAGATGCAGAAATTCTGTAAATTTGCAGAAACCAAGGTTGTCATCCAGTTTGGATTATTATTTCTGATCAGAAATCAGCAACCTGAGACAAGATTTGTAATTGTCCATACATATTATTATATTGGCTGAGTAGATCACAAATATTTTATACTCACCTGCTGCCGATCCCTGCCGATCGGCAGCAGGGTACAGAACTGACAGGTGATCAGCAGCAGGGTAGAGAACAGAGAGGTGATCAGCAGCAGGGTAGAGAACAGACAGGTGATCAGCAGCAGGGTAGAGAACAGACAGGTGATCAGCAGCAGGGTAGAGAACAGACAGGTGATCAGCAGCAGGGTAGAGAACAGAGAGGTGATCAGCAGCAGGGTAGAGAACAGACAGGTGATCAGCAGAAGGGTAGAGAACAGACAGGTGATCAGCAGAAGGGTAGAGAACAGACAGGTGATCAGCAGCAGGGTAGAGAACAGAGAGGTGATCAGCAGCAGGGTAGAGAACAGAGAGGTGATCAGCAGCAGGGTAGAGAACAGAGAGGTGATCAGCAGCAGGGTAGAGAACAGAGAGGTGATCAGCAGCAGGGTAGAGAACAGAGAGGTGATCAGCAGCAGGGTAGAGAACAGAGAGGTGATCAGCAGCAGGGTAGAGAACAGAGAGGTGATCAGCAGCAGGGTAGAGAACAGAGAGGTGATCAGCAGCAGGGTAGAGAACAGAGAGGTGATCAGCAGCAGGGTAGAGAACAGAGAGGTGATCAGCAGCAGGGTAGAGAACAGAGAGGTGATCAGCAGCAGGGTAGAGAACAGACAGGTGATCAGCAGAAGGGTAGAGAACAGACAGGTGATCAGCAGCAGGGTACAGAACTGACAGGTGATCAGCAGCAGGATACAGAACTGACCTGAGGTGATCAGCAGCAGCTGAGAACAGGTTTCTTCTTTATCCTTCTGCCCCGTGCTTTTTTTACGTTTAAATTAAGTCTCTACAATACCCTCCTTTAATGTCTCCCTTGATTTTATCATAATCATTTTATCATTGAAACAACAAATCTGTTGTGCAGTTTAATGTTGTTTTACTGTTCACTTACTTATTATACTCCAGTTACAGGGGCAATCGGACGCCAGCGTGCGGGAAAATAACAGCTCAGACACAACAGGTGCCATTCAATGTGGCATCTAGGAAGTTACATGGCCGGGACCGGCTGCTGAAGAGGGCCGACAGGTGCTGCCGCCATGTAACAACCCGGCTCGGCTGCCAATATTTCTCAAAAAATAAAATAAACTACTATTAAGAAAACGCATCAAAACTGCACATAACATGAACTGACCTCAACCCCCTTATGATTCACCTGGGTAAATTCCAGCACCATAAGCCGAATGAGATGACCAGGTGCAGTGATCAAACCCCACACATTTATCCAGAGGATTCATGTAGGCAGAACAACTTTACCATAATGGATCCTAACTCATCTTTGCCACATCAGATAAAATAGGCAACATAAGAATCTCAATACTATCTCTAAGGGCGGGTTCACACCACGATTTTGCTATACGGTTTAAGCATTCGGTTTCATAACCGTACAGAAAACCGTGCCCATAGACTTCCCATTCAAAACCGTATGCACCACAATGTATATGGTTGTCTCCGTTTTTCAAACTATACGTTTTTTTTAAACTTTTTTTTTGTTTTCTGGACAGAAAACCGTGGCCTACCACGGTTTTTGGTACGGGTGAAAAACTGTATTAAACTGTATACGTTTTTTTTCCTCAAACATGGGAGTCAATGGGAACTAGGGATGTAAGAAAAAATCGATTCGTGCGATTATCGCGATTTTTTCACTTGGCGATACTGAATCGATTCAAAATATTTTTGAATCGATTCTTTTAGGGATGTGGAATTTGTATCTCCTGACGCCCGGAACAGCATGTCCCGGGCATCAGGAGATACAAGTTCCACATTTGTGGAGCCGGGCAGGCCGGATCTGACGCGGCGGCGCTCTGGGTGTACGGAGCGGGCACGAGTCAGAGCAGCCCCCGGCTGTTCTCAGTAGCCGGGGGCCGCCGCTAATAGCCAGCATGCGGCGATCGCCATGGCTGACTATTAAAGGAGTACTCCGGCGTGCACTTTTTTCCTTTTATCCCGTCCGGGCTGCAAAATAAAAGAAAACACACTTTCTCATACCTGCAAACGAGCGCCCGGAGCTCCGGTACACTCCAGTACAGGTGTTCGGTCCCCGGGCTGTATTCTTCTTACTTCCTGTTAGCTCGGCACGTCACACGGAGCTTCAGCCTATCACCGGCCGCAGCGATGTCCCGCCTCTGCTGGTGATAGGCTGAAGCTCCGTGTGACGTGCCGGGCTAACAGGAAGTAAGAAGAATACAGCCCAGGGACCGAACACCTGTACCGGAGTGTACCGGAGCTCCGGGGACTCGTTGGCAGGTATGAGAAAGTTTGTTTTCTTTTATTTTGCAGCCCGGACGGGATAAAAGGAAAAAAGTGCGCGTTGGACTACTAGATCGCCGCTGTCAAAGCTGACAGCGGTGTCTAAAGGGATCTGTGAATGCTCCCTGGTGGGCGATGTATCGGGATATATCGCGATGTATCGTCACCTAGACGGCATCACGATATATCGGGATATATCGAATCACCACACTGGTATCGCGATTCGAATCGTATCGCCAAATTCTTGGCGATTCACACCCCTAATGGGAACCGTACAGAACCGTATGTGCGTAGGTCACCATACGGTTTTTGACTTTGCACAGTTTTTTTTTCTTGTAATTTCAATCAAACAACTGAAACTTTATTCATAATGGAGTGAAAAGTTAAAAACATATACTTTTTTTTTTGTTCTTAAAAAACGGATGCAACCAGACATCATTTTTCAAACCGTATACTGATAAAAATGTGAACAGGCGTTTTGATACAGTTTAGGCTGGATTCACATCTCGTTTTTGCAATACGGTTGGCGTATCTGGTTTTAGCAAAAAAAAAACAAAAAAAAACGCATCGAACCGTATTCCAAACCGTATGCATAGACATTACATTGACAACCGCAGCATCCGGTTGCGTACGTTTTGCTTCATTTACGGTTGTATGCAGGTTTTTTTCCCGCACACAAAACCGTAGTCTACTACAGTTTGAAGTCCGGTTGAAAAACCGTATTCCAACCTGTATACGGTTATTTTAAAATGGAGTTCTATGGTAACCGCATTGAACCGTATGTGCATCCGTACGGTTACATCAGGTTTGCACAATACTATTTTTCTTTGTTTTGGGGAAATTCAATTAAAAAAAAAAAGAACTTTATTTAAAATGTTGACAAACATAAAACCGTATCCTTTTTTTTTTTTCAAGGAAAACGTATTAAAACGTATGCAAACGGACATCCGTTTTCAAAGCGTATACGGTTTAAAAACGTGAGGAGGCATATACGGTTGCATACGTTTCGGTCCGGTTTGGAGACATGAGTTTTTTTGTACAGAAACGGGATACGGGAGCCGTATTGCAGAAACGAGATGTGAATGCAGCCTAGTCAGGTTTTGAGGAATCCGTTTTTTTGTTTTTTTAAATCAAAAACCTGATACGGGAAAGGTATTGCAAAAACGTGGTGTGAACCCAGCCGAATAATAGTCTATGCCAGTGGTCTCCAACCTCCAACAGGTTGGAGACCACTGTTCTATGCTGTATTATATAAGAAAAAAATAATAGAAATAGAGTACTTCTTCAATATAATAGGCTCATATACACTTCCGTCCACCATAGACCCCCGCACAGCTCACCCATCAATGATGTGCTCCGCCGGGTGTCTCTCATCGCTGGATGTGGCCAGAGACACTTGGGCTCCCGCCGAGCTCAGACACAGGTTCCCCGCCCGGGTCATGTCACCTGCACGGACCTCCGCTTCTCACATCACATACATAGAGTCTCGTCTTGACGCTATGCCGTTGCTAAGAAACCAGGAGCTTTTTCCCGGAAATGGTTACACTTAACCCGGAAGTACAGCTGCGGCTGGGTCCTACTGACACTAAGAAGAAACGTTCCGAGTGCCAAAGGTTCCGGACGGCTGTGCATCGGGGATAGAGGTGAATTGTAGGAATGTGTAATATCAGTCTTGTATATAAGGGGAGTGGGGCACATATACATACATTCTCACTGTTATTATAGCTTCTAAAGGTTTAGTATACAGAGGTGGGGAATAGTTAGCAGGTTATTTATACTGTCTTGAAAACTTTATAAAAGAGCTGATATGTCACATGTAATCTATCACTGATTTTATTTACCTGGATTATAAATTGCTGGATATGTAAAGGGATGCCAAGCGTTGTCCGGTCTTCCTACCTTAACCTTGTGTGAGAGGAAAAACAACAATGACCCTCCCGTCCCCATAGCCTGACCCCATATCCCAGCCCCATACTTTGACCCCAAATCCTGTCCTCATAGCCTGACCCCATACCCTGTCCTCATAGCGTGACCCCATACCTCGTCCTCATAGCCTGACCCCATATCCCGTCCTCATAGCCTGACCCCATATCCCGTCCTCATAGCCTGACCCCATACTCCGTCCTCATAGCCTGACCCCATACCCCGTCCTCATAGCCTGACCCCATACCCCGTCCTCATAGCCTGACCCCATATCCCGTCCTCATAGCTTGACCCCATATAACGTCCTCATAGCTTGACCCCATACCTCGTCCTCATAGCCTGACCCCATACCCCGTCCTCATAGCCTGACCCCATATCCCATCCTCATAGCCTGACCCCATATCCCGTCCTCATAGCCTGACCCCATACCCCGTCTTCATAGCCTGATCCCATATCCCGACCTTATATCCCATCCTCATAGCCTGACTCCATATCTCGTCCTCATAGCTTTACCCCATATCCCGACCTCATAGGCTGATCCCATATCCCGTCCTCATAGGCTGATCCCATATCCCATCCTCATAGCCTGACCCCATACCTCGTCCTCATAGCCTGACCCCATATCTCGTCCTCATAGCCTGACCCCATATCCCGTCCTCATAGCTTGACCCCATATCCCGTCCTCATATTTTGTTCTCCTATCCTGACCCCCATATCCTGACTCCATATCCTTCCCCCAGCAGCTATTTTCTGCACCTGTCAGCAAAATGTTTAAAAGTCCTGGGATTTCAGACAAAATCCTCCACCGTCACAATTGGGGGGTAGGTTAGGGTTGATTTAACTATATTTTTAGTTGACATATAAGCTACATGTTTGCCAAACTTTATATTAAAAGATACAATGATGTAATGTCTGGCCCGAAAACCATTTAGTCCAAACTTCTGTGTCAGTTCATTTTTTGTAATGCTGGTTACTCCGCTAGTCCTTTATATATCTAGTAATGTACAGTATAATCCATGTAAATAAGACCAGTAATGGAATACATGTCAGATATCAGCTGTTTTATAAAGTATACATAACCTGATAACTATTCCTCACCTCTGTATAGTAAGCCTGCTTCTAATCCCCTGTGTACATATATGGGAGGAACTTATTAAAGGAGTAGTCCAGTCTAAAATTATTATTTTTTTTTTTTTTACATTAAATACATATAAACATAAAACAAACGAATAAATAAAAAAAAAATGACACAAAAGATATATCACATTTCAACTTGACAAAGTCGCAAAACAATGTATAATACATTGAGGAGTAATGAATGGGCTTAAATGCTTAATACTACTAAACTCTAAAATCTCCCAATGTTAACTTGCTAACAGTGGGCTGGAAGGTCTTGCATATTTGTAAATGTTGAAAATTGTAATAAAAATTAATAAATAAAATAATATGCAAATATAACAGTTTTTTTCCATGGCTTCAACATTTCTGGAAATTTTACATCTCCAATTTACTCCCATTATTCAAAATTAAGTTCACGCTCATCTGACTGATTCCCTGAATTGTCAGACAAACTATAAATCCACATATCTCAGTAACAGGAAGTGTATACAGTGGTCCCTCAAGTTACAATATTGATCGGTTCCAGGACGACCATTGTATGTTGAAACCATTGTATGTTGAGACCATAACTCTATGGAAACCTGGTAATTGGTTCTGAAGCCACCAAAATGTCATCCAAAAATAGGAAAAAGTGAGGATTAAACATAAATAAGTAGATAACTAATACAGATAAAGCAAATCCTTACATATAAAAGTAAGAAAGATCTGCTGGGAGCTGTAATCACTGTCTATTTCAGTGTTTCCCAATCAAGGTGCCTCCAGCTGTTGCAAAACTACAACTCCCAAAGGCTGTCCGGGCATGCTGGGAGTTGTAGCTTTGCAACAGCTGGAAGCAACCATTTTTGGGAAACACTGGTCTATGTAGAGGACAGGAGATTCTTCAGGGTCCTGTACAGAACACACAATGTCCTAAAAAAAAAAAAAAGGAAAATGGAGCCGCCCTCACCTGATGCCCAAAGGGGCACCTAACCCTGGCACAGGTAAAGAGTACAGAACATGTAATACCTCCCTGTACTGTAAGGGGCGCTACCAGACACCAGTCAGTGCATGCACAGGGGTTTTACCAGTGAAATATCCATTCTGATTGGTCGGTTCTTCCAGCCATTGACACATTTCGCAGATTCCAAAGCATTGTATGTTGAGTCTGGTTTCAAGTTACAATGGTCCAGAAAAGACCATTGTATGTTGAAACTATTGTATGTTGAGGCCATTGTAAGTTAAGGGAACACTGTATTAGGAAACACATTTTTGGGGGTTGGTCACAGTTCCTCTTTAATTCTTTTGCAGAGGTTTTAGAGCTCTGTATCAGGAAAATGGAGTCCTACCTGAGCTACAGATATAGTAAGAACACATTATACACAGAATTTTGGATGTCCAAAAATATATAAAGATGTAGACAGAACCCATTTTTATTGTTACGCCGAGCGCTCCGGGTCCCTGCTCCTCCCCGGAGCGCTCGCGGCGTTCCTCTCTCTGCAGCGCCCCGTTCAGACCCGCTGACCGGGAGTGCTGCACTGACATTGCCGGCGGGGATGCGATTCGCATAGCGGGACGCGCCCGCTCGCGAATCGCATCCCAAGTCACTCACCTGTCCCGGTCCCCGGCTGTCACGTCCTGGCGCGTGCGGCTCCGCGTCTTAGGGCGCGCGCGCCAGCTCTCTAAGATTTAAAGGGCCAGTGCACCAATGATTGGTGCCTGGCTCAATCAGTCTAATTAGCTTCCACCTGCTCCCTGTCCATATGACCTCACTTCCCCTGCACTTCCTTGCTGGATCTTGTTGCCTTGTGCCAGAGAAAGCATTTAGTGTTGTCCAAAGCCTGTGTTCCAGACCTTCTGCTATCCTCATTGACTACGAACCTTGCCGCCTGCCCCGACCTTCTGCTACGTCTGACCTTGCCTCTGCCTAGTCCTTCTGTCCCACGCCTTCTCAGCAGTCAGCGAGTGGATACGACCTGGTTGCTACCGCCGCTTTGCGGCGGGCTCTGGTGAAAACCAGTAGCAACCCTATAACCGGTCCACCGACACGGTCCACGCCAATCCCTCGCTGACACAGAGGATCCACATCCAGCTAGCCGAATCCTAACATTTATGGAAGCAATATTTACTTTAATAATTCAGAGAATTGCAATCTGTATTACAGTCACTTTATTGCAAATTGCAATGGAAATGGAAAGCTGAGGTGGTTTGGTGTGGTAAAAAAAAAAAAAAAGAGTCTTTGATGTTCTATAATTTCCTATTTTTTACTTCAATTTATGTTCAGATGTCACAGATTTCAGACCTTCAGGGACATGAAGACATTGGGCCGATCTATGTACGGGAAAAAGGTCAGCTGTCACTGGCAGGATCTCATTGTGTCCGGATCAAGACTCCTCCTGTTAGACTCTTCTCCAAAGGCTTTTCAGTGGAACTATGCGTGAAACAAGGCGATACATGTAAACCTAAGGAGAAGCCATTTATTTTTACATACACTGAGCAGGGAAGCTTGCGGTATTCTGCTAAGTCCTTGTTCACTTTGGCTCTTGATCTCATTGCGGACAATATTCAGCACGTAGACTCCCTGCTTGGGTTTCCTGAGCAAGTTGCAGAGAGACTGTTCACAGCCGCAGAAGCCCGGCAACAGTTCTGTCATCCACAGAGTGGACTCAAAGCCCTGTGCAAGTTCACAGAGGCCTATGGAGACTTGATGCTGTCATCACTGTGTCTGCGGGGCAAGTATGTGTACTGCATTTTATAACAAGGGAACATTAAAGGGGTACTCCGGTGGAAATGTATTTATTTTTTTTTTTTAAATCAACTGGTGCCGGAAAGTTAAACAGATTTGTAAATTAGATAAAAAATATATATTGGAGAGGCTCTTGTCTATCCAACTCACAAAATGACCTGAGCTGCCCAATCTGACACTTATACCCTCAGTGTCTGTAATAAAAATATAAACTATAAAAAAATATTGGGGCTCAAGGTCTGAGATATCAGTACACAATTTATTAAATAATAAATACATACAATGGTGTATAAAATTACCTGGGACTCACAGGGCCCTTGTGAGTCTTCAGGGACATTAAATTATCTTAAAATCAGTTAAAAAAAAAATGGTACAATATGATAAAAAAAAAAACCTTAATTGAGACCAATAGAGATATATAAAATTGTATCCACTGTAGAAGGTCTGGATTATATTCTAGGTACTTGTTGCTCCAGATACAATGTATTAAAGTAAATTAGCTCTTGTAAGTAAGCTTGCAACAATGTTTCGTTTTGCAGTCACCAATTGACAGATCAAGTATTACAGTAATTCAGTTATCACAGTCTTCATGTAAACAGAAACTGCTGCGCTGGTAGCTGAAAAATAGTCTTTGCAAGTATTAAGCAATAATGTAGCAATTCTGTGATAATAAAATAGTCTTTTATATCTTTCTTTAACCACTTGGTCTGCTGCGCTGACAGCCTGTATATGTTCTTTGATAGATGGACAGATATAACAGTTATATATGTGCCCAGATCGGCAATAGTAGCAGTCGAAAATAGATAATGTCTCACACACAGCGTGTGCGTGTATGCTCACCGATCCCTCGGGAAAAGATATTACGCTCTCCGGTGGATATGAATCCTGCGATACCCGGTATGGCGTGGATGTTGCGATCTCCCAGTACCGGTCACGCTGGAACACAAAAGTCCTCCTGCTGGAGCGCGTGTAGTGCGGGCACACCGCTGGAGACTCTGCCTTCTCCTATATCGCGGTGCGGCACAGCCGTGGGCCAGGAGGTTGGGGACTGCAGCGCTTCTGCTACGTCCACTGTTAGTCACAGGTATCTATCTTTGATGTTAAGCAGTAAATGGTGAATTGCGCCTATTGATAATAGTTAGATGGTGTCAATAGTACATTTAAGCTAGTCTACACATTAGCCCTACAATTTATAGTCCTGACAAATGTTTTCTTTTCCCATATAGAAGGATTGGTTCACATTCATTCATAAATTGTAACCTCTACTATTGTTGACACTGGATGTGAGGTCATAATTGGTAGGGGAGGGACTATTGGTATATATATGTTAAGATACTGACCCCCGACATATATGATTATTTAAAGCTGCTGAAGAAAGGACTGCGAAGGTCCTGAAACGCGTCCAGTGACCCCCCCCCCCAATATCTACTATTGAGACCATCTAACTATTATCAATAAGCGCAAGTCACCATTTACTGCTTAACATCAAAGACAGATACCTGTCAATCACATTTCATGTGTAGCGCGCGCAAACCTCCACGAGGACGCCGCTAGTGACTTTATCAGTGGATGTAGCAGAAGCGCTGCAGTCCCCAACCTCCTGGCCCACGGCTGTGCCGCACCGCGATATAGGAGAAGGCAGAGTCTCCAGCGGTGTGCCCGCACTACACCCGCTCCAGCAGGAGGACTTTTGTATTCCAGCGTGACCGGCGACCGGTACTGGGAGATCGCAACATCCACGCCATACCGGGTATCGCAGGATTCATATCCACCGGAGAGCGTAATATCTTTTCCCGAGGGATCGGTGAGCATACACGCACACGCTGTGTGTGAGACATTATCTATTTTCGACTGCTACTATTGCCGATCTGGGCACATATATAACTGTTATATGTGTCCATCTATCAAAGAACATATACAGGCTGTCAGCGCAGCAGACCCAGTGGTTAAAGAAAGATATAAAAGACTATTTTATTATCACAGAATTGCTACATTATTGCTTAATACTTGCAAAGACTATTTTTCAGCTACCAGCGCAGCAGTTTCTGTTTACATGAAGACTGTGATAACTGAATTACTGTAATAATTGATCTGTCAATTGGTGACTGCAAAACGAAACATTGTTGCGAGCTTACTTACAAGAGCTAATTTACTTTAATACATTGTATCCACTTTGTATCCTGTGGCTGATCTGGAGCAACAAGTACTTAGAATATAATCCAGACCTTCTACAGTGGATACAATTTTATATATTTCTATTGGTCTCAATTAAGGTTTTTTATCATATTTTACCATTTTTTACTGATTTTATGATAATTTAATGTCCCTGATGACTCACAAGGGCCCTGTGAGTCCCTGGTAATTTTATACACCATTGTATGTATTTATTAGTTAATAAATTGTGTACTGATATCTCAGACCTTGAGCCCCAATATTTTTTATAGTTTAGATTTGTAAATTACTTCCATTAAAAAATCTTAATCCTTCCAGTACTTATTAGGTGCTGAATACTACAGCGGAAATTATTTTCTTTTTGAAACACAGAGCTCTCTGCTGACATCATGACCACTGTCCTCTCTGCTGGCATCTCTGTCCATTTTAGGAACTGTCCAGAGAAGCATATGTTTGTTATGGGGATTTTCTCCTACTCTGGACAGTTCCTAAAATGGACAGAGATGTCAGCAGAGAGCACTGTGCTCATGATGTTAGCAGACAGCTCTGTGTTTCAAACAGAAAAGAAATTCCACTGTAGTATTCAGCAGCTAATAAGTCCTGGAAGGATTAAGATTTTTGAATAGAAGTAATTTACAAATCTGTTTAAGGCTGGGTTCACACTACGTTTTTGCCATACTGTTTTCAATCCGTTTTTCTAAAGAAAACCGTATGGCAAAAAAACGGATGGAACAGTATGGAAAAAAGTAAACCGTATGCGTTTTAAAACAGTATACTGTTTTTAAAAGTGCATACAGTTCCGTCAGTTTTTATTTAAAAAAAACATAAGTTTTTGAAAATTTTGTCCATTTTTAATGGGAGGGGTCTTGGGTGGGGACTTTAGGATTCAAATGCGCATGTGCAAAGTAAAAACGTATACGTTTTTCCCGTATGGAACCGTATACATGTGCGTTTCCCATTGACGTCCATGTAAAAAAAAAAAAACGTATGCGGTTGCAGTACGGTTTTTAAACTGGAGTCAAAACCATGGTTGACCACGATTTTGTCTACGGTATTAAAACCGTACTGCAACCACATACGTTTTTTTTTAACATGGATGTCAATGGGAAACGCACATGTATACGGTTCCATACGGGAAAAACATATACGTTTTTACTTTGCACATGATGCGCATTTGAATCCTAAAGTCCCCACCCAAGAACCCCTCCCATTAAAAATGGACAAAATTTTCAAAAACGTATGTTTTTTTTTTTCTATAAAAACTGACGGAACTGTATGCACTTTTAAAAACAGTATACTGTTTAAAAAACGCATACGGTTTACTTTTTTCCATTCTGTTCCATCCGTTTTTTTGCCATACGATTTTCTTTAGAAAAACGGATTGAAAACAGTATGGCAAAAACGTAGTGTGAACCCAGCCTTACTTTCTGGCACCAGTTGAAAAAAAAATAAAAAAATAAAATGTTTTTTTACTGGAGTACCCCTTTAAGGCTCATGTCAATTAATTTTGGTTTCAGAGGGCTAATGCTCTATGGCAGTGGTCTTCCACCTGCGGACCTCCAGATGTTGCATAACTACAACTCCCAGCATGCCCGGACAGCCGTTGGCTGTCCGGGCATGCTGGGAGTTGTAGTTTTGCAACATCTGGAGGTCTGCAGGTTGAAGACCACTGCTCTATGGCTTATGTCTATCAATATTAGTTCAGTCTGTGTTATAGGATATTTTTTTATTATGCAACAAATGTAAAAATGCCCCTACTAACTTGTTAGTACTTGCTAAATTTGTCAAGATTAACATTAGTACTTTTAGTTTAGTTTTCTACGTTTTGATCATTTGGGGCCTGTGTGTTCACACCCCAATTGATCACTTTTAGAAGCCAGACAAGGCACCCACTAAGCACAGTCTGTCCTAGTTCTGTGCTACGTCACCAAGACAGTCTATGGGATTATCTCAGCCGTGCACACAGAGACTGGGGAATGAAGCGCTCAGCCGTGTGCTTCTCCTGGCTCATTTTAGTGATCAGTCGTGGGATGAACATTAAAAATAATTTTTGCCACAAAAGCAAAGAGGTTGTCTGATTTCTAAAACAGTCTTTCCTTCAACTTAAAATAATTTTATTTTTAAAACTGCCCTGGCCAGTCAGATGGTGCCGATCCCCTATGTCCTGTTCCTCTACTGATGTTGTGTACTCAGCATTCATAGTGCTGAGTGTGAGAAGATCAAGGTATGGCCCATTTCTACTTCCATTGGAGCTGACATACCTGTAAACTGTGCTGCAATGCATGCTGGATGTCGTTTTAAAACTAAACCAGGGGTATGTGTAGCTCCCTTAGTTATACTATCCTGAGGTTAACGGGATTGGTCTAAATCCCCAAAAAACCTAATAAAGTGGAGAAGCGTATATAATAAATAATTATATAAAACCAGTCCTCAAGGATAGTGAATAAAAGAAAAAAAAAAAGTAGAAGTATAGTAATAATAATTAATTAGATATCATAAAAAAATATCAATAAATAATAATTATCAATAATTCATAAGAGCTAGTAAATAATAAACTATTATTTATTTATTATTTACTATTACTCATTAATTAATAGCTCTTATGAATTATTGATTATTTATTGATATTCATTTTTTTATTATATCTATACTTATAATTATTATTACTATACTTCTACTTTTTTTTTTCTTTTATTCACTACTAGAGATGAGCGAACTTACAGTAAATTCGATTCGTCACAAACTTCTCTGCTCGGCAGTTGATGACTTATCCTGCATAAATTTGTTCAGCTTTCCGGTGCTCCGGTGGGCTGGAAAAGGTGGATACAGTCCTAGGAGACTCTTTCCTAGGACTGTATCCACCTTTTCCAGCCCACCGGAGCACCTGAAGGCTGAACTAATTTACGCAGGATAAGTCATCAACTGCCGAGCCGAGAAGTTTGTGACGAATCGAATTTACTGTAAGTTCGCTCATCTCTAACATACGCTTCTGTTTTAAAATTTGGACAATCCCCATAGTAAAGACCATAGATTTGCTACAGCATTCCACATGGTGATTGATACATATGGACCCTGATGTATAGGATTTTGAAATTGTGCAGCTGATCATCATCATCATCATCATCCACAAGGGTAGGAGGATCATGTAAAAGCAACAGATCACACAGGGTGTTGTAGAGCCGCTGTTGTAACCTGCTGCAAGGACAGACAATTGCTAAGCAATCTGATGGTGTCTACGCATCTTATTTTACCTGAACAAATATAGCAAGTGCTTTCTGTCCTTCTTTTAGTCATACACCGAAGTTAATTTTATTTTACCTTATTCAAACAGCACAAAATATATATATATATTTTTTTTAAATTGAGTTCTATCTTTATTATTAATGTTAATATCTTGTACAGGTACTTGCTTGTTTCTGAAAAGTTGGAAGAAATCCGATCATTCCATGGTCTTCACAGCTTGGACTTGTCGTGTTGTAAACTTGGAGATGAACACGAGCTGCTTGCGCACCTTTCCTCTCAGGCTATGGACAGGTATAGTAATAGTTGTACCCTTTGCCTTATGTTGGTGTTATATTTACATAGGTGTTATATTGATATATCCTACAGCAGTGGTCTTTATCCTGCGGACCTCCAACGGCTGTCCGAGCATGCTGGGAGTTGTAGTTTTGCAACATCTGGAGGTCCGCAGGTTGAAGACCACTTTCTTAGAGACAGGCCAATAGTTTTGATAGGTTGGGGGCTCAGTACTGAGTCTTCTACTGATAGTTAGATGGTGGGAGAGAGAATGCGCCTACTGTACATTTCTCCTGGCTTTTTCTAGTGATTAGTTTGGGTCCTAAAATACCGACCCCAACCAATGAAAACTTCTGACATGTCGTTACAACCTTTTTTTTTATGTGAGGAGAGTGTCTGCCTCTTAAGTCGTGCACTTTACATGCCCCCAATATGCAGGCTAAGTGCTATCCCAGGAGAGGTATGTTGAGTGTAGGGTCCGTTCCAATGAGGTCTCCTCACCATGGTTGGGGGGTACACAATGGCCCTCATTTACTAAGAGTGGAGTGTCGGTTTGTGTTTTTGCAAGTCCTTTACTCCTTTTTTTTCTGATGCTATTTACTAATCTGTCGCCCAATTTCGCCCAATTTCCCTTTCTTTCTGTCGCAGTTTTTTTTTCTGTTGCACAAAATGTATTCTGTGCGACAGAAAAAAGTCTCTGCAAATTCTGACTACATTAGTGCTTGTACGACTACCCCCATCATGGAACAGGGTCTGTTCCATGTTGGGGGTAGTAGTAGAGGGGCTGAGGGATTGATCGCACCAGGTCTCACTTCTGAGACCCGATCAGATGTTATTAAGCAGGGGAGCGGGCGGCATGTTCCGATCCCCTGCAAATGTACTGTAAACTTTCATTTTTAAATTCCCCACCGAGGAGCCAATCAGGGCTCCTGGCAGGGTTTTAATATAGAAGCGCTGTGGTGGGCAAAGATGTATAGAATCGCTGGAGGGGGGGTATATATCTGGCCCCTTCAGCGTTTCTTTATATCTTTCCCCCTGCTGCGCTATATCAAACTTAGTGCCCGCTGCGCTTGAATAAATGTACTGCCCCCCCCAGCGCTATTATATATCTATACTGACCCCCGCTGCACATATACTGACCCCCGCTGCGCATATTGATATATATACTGACCCCCCCCCCCAGCTGCGCATATTAATATTCATTTTTCTCCCTCCCCTGGCTGCCAATGAATGAAAACTCTATTAGCAGCGGAGCGGAAGGCTGCTGCCCGCTCACACTGCTAAGAGTTTGTCATTCATAGCTGGCAGCAGCTGCATATCATGCTGTGGGGGGGAGACATATGGATATATGTCTGACCCTCACATCATACATATACAAATGTCCGCTCACCACTATGAATGACAAGTAAAGCCGTGCAGGGAGGCTCGCGCTGCTGCTCCTATTAGCTTACTTGTCATACATAGCGGTGAGCCGGCATTTGTATATGTATGATGTGGGGGTCAGACATATATCCATATGTCTCCCCCCCCACAGCATGATATGCAGCTGCTGCCCGCTATGAATGACAAACTCTTAGCAGTGTGAGCGGGCAGCAGCCTTCCGCTCCGCCTCTAATAGAGTTTTCATTCATTGGCAGCCAGGGGAGGGAGAAAATATGAATATTAATATGCGCAGCTGGGGGGGGGGGGGGTCAGTGTATACATATAAATATGCGCAGCGGGGGTCAGTATATGTGCAGCGGGGGTCAGTATCGATATATAATAGCGCTGAGGGGGCAGTACATTTATTCAAGCACAGCGGGCACTAATTTTGATATAGCTCAGCAGGGGGAAAGATATATAGAAACGCTGGAGGGGCCAGATATATTCCTCCCAGCAATTCTATACATCTTTGCCCACCACAGTGCTTCTATGTTAACCCCTTAAGGACACATGACGTACCGGTACGTCATGTGTCCGCTCCCGATCTATAACGCAGGGCAACGGCCGGGACCCGTGGCTAATAGCGTGCGGAATTGATTGCGGTGCCGCGCGCTATTAACCTTTTAGACGCGGCTTTCAAAGTTGAATGCCGCGTCTAAAGTGAAAGTGAAAGCATGCCGGTTAGCTCAGTGGGCTGTTCGGGATAGCCATGGCGAAATTGCGGCATCTCGAACAGCATACTTGACAGCTGGAGGATCCCTACCTGCCTCCTCGCTGTACGATCGCCGAATGACTGCTCAGTGCCTGAGATCCAGGCATGAGCAGTCAAGCGGCAGAATCATCGATCAGAATCATCCTATGAGAAACCAGTGATCAATGTAATAGATCAGAGTGTGCAGTGTTATAGGTCCCTATGGGTTTGAATCACCCCCCTTTTCCCATAAAAAAAAACAGTGTAAATAAAAATAAACATATATGGTATCACCGCGTGCGGAAATTTCCGAATTATAAAAATATATCCTTAATTAAACCGCACAGTCAATGGCGTGCGCGCAAAAAAATTCCAAAGTCCAAAATAGTGCATTTTTGGTCACTTTTTATATCATGAAAAAATGAATAAAAAGCGATCAATAAGTCCTATGAATGCAAAAACTTCAGATCACAGCGCAAAAAATGAGCCCTCATACCGCCCCATACACGGAAAAATAAAAAAGTTATAGGGGTCAGAAGATGACAATTTTAAACGTACAAATTTTCCTGCATGTAGTTATGATTTTTTCCAGAAGTCCGACAAAATCAAACCTATATAAGTAGGGTATCATTTTAATCGTATGAACCTACAGAATAAAGATAAGGTGTCATTTTTACCGAAAAATGTACTACGTAGAAACGGAAGCCCCCAAAAGTTACAAAGCAGCGTTTTTTTTCAATTTTGTCTCACAATGATTTTTTTTCCGTTTCGCCGTAGATTTTTGGGCAAAATGACTGACGTCATTACAAAGTAGAATTGGTGCCACAAAAAATAAGCCATCATATGGATTTTTAGGTGCAAAATTGAAAGAGTTTAATTTTTAAAGGCAAGGAGGAAAAAACGAAAATGCAAAAACGGGAAACTCTGCATCCTTAAGGGGTTAAAACCCTGTCAGGAGCCCTGATTGGCTCCTTGGTCCCGGCCATTCAGGGCTCCTGGTGGACTGGTGGGGAATTTAAAATGAAAGTTTACTGTACATTGCAGGGGATCGGAACATGCCGCCCCCTCCCCTGCTTAATAACATCTGATCAGATTGGGTCTCAGAAGTGAGACCCAGTGCGATCAATCCCTCAGCCCCTCTACTACTACCCCCAACATGGAACAGACCCTGTTTTGAGGAATTTACCGACAGCTCTGAGCTGTCGGTTTTCTGTGAAGCAAAACTCACAGGTTTTCCTGTGAGTTTTCTTCCCACTCGGAGTGTTTTTTCTCTTTTTGTTGGGCACATGCCCCTTTTGTTGTTTTTTTTTCACTCTGAGTGATTTTGATATTGTCGGGTTGTGCGCAAATTCTGGCGCAGACCGAATTCTGGCGCAAAACCCGACAAAAAGTGTCGGGATCCTGTTAGTAAATGAGGGCCATTATGGCCCTCATTTACTATTGCAAACCCGACATGTTTTGTCGGGTTGTGCGCCAGTTTCGGGCGCATTGCGCCTAAAATTCTGTCTGCACCAGAATATGCGCCTGAAATTCTGCCTGTGCCTGAAATTGCACCTGAATTGAAAAAACCCCAACTAACTCTCCATTTTGCTAAGAAAACCCGAAAAAGGGGCGTGGTCGTCGGGGAAAGGAGGCGTGATCACAGAAAAGGGGTGTGTTTCCAACATTTTCACAAAATCCCAACATATTTACTAAAGTTTCCACAGAAAATGTGGTGGATTTCAGCTGAGGAAAACCCGACAGATCAGAGCATGTGTAAAAAAAGCAAAATGTAGGGAAAGTGGAAAATGTAGGGAAACCTTAGTAAATACCGTGGGAAATAAATTGTAGGGAATTAAAACCCACAAAGAAAACTACACAGCCATTGTTTGTTTAAATGGTACGCTTATGCACAATGTTTTTCTATATATATATTAAAGGGGTATTCCAGGAAAAATACTTTTTTTCTTATATCAACTGGTTCCAGAAAGTTAAACAGATTTGTAACTTACTGCTATTAAAAAATCTTAATCCTTTCAATAATTATCAGCTGCTGAAGTTGAGTTGTTGTTTTCTGCCTAACAACTGTGCTCTCTGCTGACACCTCTGCTTGTCTCAGGAACTGCACAGAGTAGAAGAGGTTTGCTATGGGTATTTGCTTCTACTCTGGACAGTTCCCGAGACACGTGTCATCAGAGAGCACTTAGACAGAAAAGAACAACTCAACTTCAGCAGCTGATAATTATTGGTACTGAAAGGATTAAGATTTTTTAATAGAAGTAATTTACAAATCTGTTTAACTTTCTGGAGCCAGTTGATATATATATAAAAAAAAAATTTCCTGGATAACCCCTTTAATGCTTGCAGTGTGCTGCTTGAATTTTTGTATTTGCATGCACAACATTTTAAGTTTTCAAAAGTGACATTGTCCATTAAATGCTTTGCCTTTTTTTTTTTTTTTTTCTAAATGTGAGTTTTTAAAAAGTAAGACAAATTTATAATCTGCCCCTTATAAGCAGGCTTATGTAAAATGTAAGCCACAACAAGCCGGCAGTGTAATACTCATTATACGCTTCTCCTAGCTGAATGCAGCAATTGGTGGGGGTCTCAGCACTGATCGCACCCATTTACTTTAGATAACAGCATTATATCCACATGTTGCCCTCATGGTCCTACTGAACTAATTTTGTGTGTCTTCTATCCAGACTCCAGTTTATTTACCTCTGCCGGTTCTGGAACTTGTCAATGATCCAGTCTTCAAATTCTTGAATCATTGTTTTGTATTGTATGGACCAAGAAAACGTGTTTTAAAGATTTCTAAA
This sequence comes from Hyla sarda, assembly GCF_029499605.1. Lineage (NCBI taxonomy): Eukaryota > Metazoa > Chordata > Amphibia > Anura > Hylidae > Hyla > Hyla sarda. Next base: position 200,300,381 of record NC_079195.1, read on the forward strand.
CCACCAAGGGTGTCGGCCTGTAATTCCATAAATCTGCTATAGCAGGTTTTTTTTTCTTTTTTTTTATGTTTGTGATATAAAAATCTCTGCCGGTGGAATTTTTATTGGCTAGTTTCATCATAATAAAGCACAAAATGTGACTGATGGCTTCACATAACCCTTAGCAGAATCAGCTGGAAGCCGTGACCAGCTAAACAATTGCTCTGCAGCAGCTTCCCCTAGAAGATGGCCATGTGCTTATATAGGGTATATAGACAGGGCTTGTCTTGTGAAGTTTAGGCACCGTATTGATTATTCTAGATTCTGGTGCACGGCAAAGATCATAGACTTGGATCTCTGTCATCTGAGAAAAGCATACGGACTGCATTTCCCCTTAAATAGTTCTCGCATGGTCTTTTTTTTTTTTTTTTTGACAGATTTTTTTTGAAAAGCTTTTATCACACAAAACAAAATTTTCCCAAATTCTAATTCCACCTCTCCTCTCCCCCCAGTCCTCCTCTCCTCCCTTCCCCCCCACTCCTCCTCTTCTCCTCCTCCTCTTCTCCTCCCCACCCCTCCTCTCTTTTTAAACCAGATTTTTCTAACAAGAATAACACTTTAACCTCTTAAGGACTGAGGGCGTATGGATACGCCTGTGGGAATTCCGGTCCCCACCGCTAGCCGGGTGGGGACCGGATCGGGATGCCTGCTGAAATCATTCATCAGGCACCCTGGCACATCGCCCAGGGGGGTCCTGAGACCCCCCCCATGTCGGCGATCGGAGAAAATTGCATGTCAATTCAGACATGCGATTTTCTCCAATTCCGGGCTGATCGGGTCTCTGGTGACCCGATCACCCGGAAAATAGGGATGATCGGAGCTGTCATTGATCAGCCTAAGGGATAGGAGTGAGGTCGCAGTGGTGCGATCTCCTCCTATCCCCTGCCATTAGTCACAACTGAGTTCTGACCAATGGCAGCGCAGGACAGGGGGTTGCCATGGAAACCCCCCATTCTGCCACCCCTGGATGTCGGGCAGAACGGGGGGGAGAGAAGATGGAGTCCTGTACCTGAGGAGAAGATGCGTGGAGCCCGGCGATCATTGCAGACATCCAGCGGAGATCACGGCTCAGGTAGGGAATCGACAGTGGGGGGGAGAAATGAAAGTGAAAGTAATGTGATCTTTACTGTGGCAACCAATAGGAAGGCCTGACTTCAACTCCCAGCATGCCCAGACAGCCAAAGGCTGTCTGGGCATGCTGGAAGTTGTAGTTTTGCAACATCTGGAGGGTCACAGTTTGGTGACCACTGTTACAGTGGTGCCCAAACGGTAGCCCTCCAGATGTTCTCTCAGCATGCCTGGACTGCCCAGGCATGCTGGGATTTGTAGTTCTGTAACATCTGTCCCTTCAGATTTAGCAATTTTCATGAATTTTTTGAAAATTGCTGCTCTACTTTGAAGCCCTCTAATTTTTTCAAAAAGTGAAAATATGTCAATTTTATGATGCCAACATAAAGTGGACATATTGTGTTTGTGAAGAAAAATAACATTTATTTGGAATATCCTTTTCCTTACAAGCAGAGAGCTTCAAAGTTAGAAAAATGCAACATTTTCAAAATTTTCATGACATTTGGGGATTTTTCACCCAAAAAAGGATGCAAGTAACGCCGAAAATTTACCACCAAAATAAAGTAGAATATGTCACGAAAAAACTATCTCAGAATCAGAATATTCGGTAAAAGCGTTTTCGCGTTATTAATTCGTAAAGCAACGGTGGTCAGAATTACGAAAAAGGGCTCAGTCCTTAAGGTGAAAAAGGGTTGCGTCCTTAAGGGGTTAAGTCATTGAGACTGTCCCCAGCAACTTCCCTACCCACAGCCTTGATTGACAGATAAACCTGTTTTAATACATCTATCAGTCAGGCCAGTGTTGCAGGCGAAGGCCACCAGGGAACCCCCTTGATGAGTTGTGGTTCAGGCAGCATGAAAGTAATGACAGGTTCCCTTTAATATTATTCACATAATATTAATTGCTTTTTATATCTTTGGCTGGAATAATTGTTCTCTTACCGTCTTTCATGTTTCTGTCTCCACAGCCTGAGGGAGCTTTACTTAAAGGATAATTGTCTGTCTGACATTGGGGTCAGGAAGCTATCTGCTCCTGTCCGAGTGCTGCAGAGAGGCCTTGGGAAACTGACACTTCTAGACATGTCATGTAAGTCCCTGGTCTATGCTGTATAGGTTTGGGATAAGTGCCTATCATACATTACTAATATTTTAGAATTGGTTCGGTTCTGCCTATTTAATGGACTCAGCTGCAGTGCATGTTCCAAAGTGCTGTTAGAACAAGAAGACACATAGTATCTTTCATATATTGTTTTGTGCTTCTATAACATATATAAGTGCTGAGGGCTGGAACGCCTCCTCAATCCCCTATCATCTCTGTCTCTACTTGATTGACCGTCAACTGGAAGCCAAGCCCTGTTTCCAAATCTCATACCTGTGCAGGAACGAGATTTTGAAACGGGGCTCAGCTTTCAGCTGGCTGTCAATCAAGCAGGGGTGAGGATGGGAGTGAGGAGACGTTTCAGCCCTCAGCACTTCAAGAGCTTGGCAACACCTTCTTGACTCTTTGCACCAGAAAATAAAACCAATATTCATGTTTGGGAAGCACAGACAGATCTATGAAGGGCCCCCTGTGTCTCCTTGCCCTAACAGCTATCTAATAGTGTCAGCAGTTTGGAACATGAAAAGCAGCTGACAGATTCTCTTTAAGGGTACACGTGCATAATCCACAGCCCATTATGTTCCATTAACTTCAACGGGTCTGTAGCAAATCTGTGGAAAATCTATGTATGTGGTAAATGTACCCTAAAGTGGTATTCACATCTGGGACATCTATGGCATATCCACAGGATATACCTTAAATGCCCCTAGATGCAGGTCCCAACTCTGAGACCCACATCTATCTTTAGATTAAAGGGATACTCCAGTGGAAAACATTTTATTTTTTAAAAAGTTTAAACAGATTTGTAAATGACTTCTATAAATCTTATCCAGTACTGATCAGCTGCTGTATGCTCCAGAGGAAGTTGAGTTGTTCTTTTCATTCTGACCACAAGTCTGACACCTCTGTCCATGTCAAGCACTGTCCAGAGTCAGAGCAAATCCCCATAGCAAACCTCTACTCCTCTGGACAGTTTGTCACACGGACAGAGGTGGCAGCAGAGAGCTCTGTGGTCAGACAGAAAAGAACAACTCAACTTCCTCTGTAGCATACAGCAGCTGATAAAGTAATATCAGGAAGTATTACTTTACTGAGAGAGTAGTGGATGCATGGAATAGCCTTCCTGCAGAAGTGGTCGCTGCAAATACAGTGAAGGAGTTTACACATGCATGGGATAAGTATAAGGCTATCCTTCATATAAGATAGGGATATACAGAAGGCTATCCTTCATATAAGATAGGGATATACATAAGGCTATCCTTCATATAAGATAGGGATATACAGAAGGCTATCCTTCATATAAGATAGGGATAAGCATAAGGCTATCCTTCATATAAGATAGGGATAGGCATAAGGCTATCCTTCATATAAGATAGGGATATACATAAGGCCATCCTTCATATAAGATAGGGATAAGCATAAGGCTATCCTTCATATAAGATAGAGATAAGCATAAGGCTATCCTTCATATAAGATAGGGATAAGCATAAGGCTATCCTTCATATAAGATAGAGATAGGCATAAGGCTATCCTTCATATAAGATAGGGATATACATAAGGCCATCCTTCATATAAGATAGGGATAGGCATAAGGCTATCCTTCATATAAGATAGGGATATACATAAGGCCATCCTTCATATAAGATAGGGATAAGCATAAGGCTATCCTTCATATAAGATAGAGATAAGCATAAGGCTATCCTTCATATAAGATAGGGATAAGCATAAGGCTATCCTTCATATAAGATAGAGATAGGCATAAGGCTATCCTTCATATAAGATAGGGATAGGCATAAGGCTATCCTTCATATAAGATAGGGCCAGGGACTATTCATAGGATTCAGATTATTGGGCAGACTAGATGGGACAAATGGTTCTTATCTGCCGACACTTTCTATGTTTCTATAAGTACTGGAAGGATTAATATTTTTAAATAGAAGTAATTTACAAATCTGTTTAACTTTCTGGCACCAGTTGAGTTTAAAAAATTTTTTTCCACCGGAGTACCCCTTTAAGGGCTCCCCAGGCCCCCTCATGAGCTACGAGCCAGTAGTAATGGAAACAGTGTAGTTTGCAATTTTTAAAGAAAATGCTAACAATATTTGTTGACATATAAGTAAACAGGTAATTCTGTGAGTGCCCAAATGGTGATTTACAGTTGTGTAGACATCATAATTTTCCTACCGTTTTAGTTTCAAGTCGACACCTATGACTACACTTCAGAGATATAACTTGGCAGCACGTTGGCTGTAGTTCTGCCCCAGTTCCTTCCTAAAACCTGTATTTCTGATTTATTGTAGTCTCAGCATTTTATAGTGTAAAATATGAAACCTTTTCTGCCATCCACATGACAGACCCTCAACGGGAGCTGAGCTGCAGTAACCATTCTGGTGTGCTGGGTGTTGGCATCGTGACGATCAGTGATTGATGACCTATCGTGAGGTTAGGTCTTCAGTCCTTGTAGCCCAAAACACCCATTTGGTACAACTAAGTAGAGGTTCACTCACCAGAAACATACAGGTAGCAGGAGCAGAGAAGAATTGCACTCATTGATCAAGTTGTGTCCATCCTTCTTCAGCTTTTCCCTTCTTTCCTGTAGGTAATCCGGAGATCACAGACACAGGGGTGGCCTTCCTGCTTGGATTTAGACATCTTAGATTTCTGGATGTCTCTGATACAGGTGTGCAGGTAAATTATTACCAAGCTGACAACATTATTCTGTAATATACCGTATTTTTCACCGTATAAGACGCACTTTTTCTTCCCCAAAACTGGGGGGGGAAAGCCGGTGCGCCTTATATGGTGAATACCCCCCTATCGCGGCGGACCCTGCGGCCATCAACAGCCGGGACCCGCGGCTAATACAGGACATCACCGATCGCGGTGATGCCCTGTATTAACCCTTCAGACGTGGCGATCAAAGCTGACAGCCGCGTCTGAAGGGAAAGTGACACTAACCCGGCTGTTCAGTCGGGCTGTTCGGGACCGCCGCGATCTCACCGAACAGCCCGACTGAATAGCCGGGTTAGTGCTTACAGGACACCGGGAGGGACCTTACCTGCCTCCTCGGTGTCTTCTCCGTTCAGGGATCCCCTGTATGGCCGGCGCTCTCCTTCCTCGTCATCACGTTGTCGCGTACGTGCGTCGGCGTGCGTAACGACGTGATGGCGGCGACGGAGAGCGAGGATACCCGGCTGGCAGCAGAGACATTCCGGAGCGACGGGGACACGGCGACAGCGATGGAGCGACATCCAGGGCAGAGGTGACGGGTCCGGAGCGGCGGGGACACGTGAGTATTACCTCCTATGCAGTGGTCTTCAATCTGCGGACCTCCAGATGTTGCAAAACTACAACTCCCAGCATGCCTGGACAGCCGTTGGCTGTCCGGGCATGCTGGGAGTTGTAGTTTTGCAACATCTGGAGGCCCGCAGGTTGAAGACCACTATTGGGTTCAAAATCTTTATTTTTTTAGATTTTGCCCCTAAAAATTGGGTGCGTCTTATAGGCCGGTGCGTCCTATAGGGCGAAAAATACGGTACAAGATGCACCCACCATCATCCAGCCCTAAACTAGTCATACACATTAGACTATAGGGGTACTCCGCTGAAAACATCTTATCCCCATCCAAAGAATAGGCGATAAGATGTCTAATCGCGAGGGTCCCGCCGATGGGAACCTCAGCGATCTCCGCTACAGCACCCCTGTCATTCGGTGCACGGAACAAACTCCGCTCTGTGCCCAATGACTGGCAAACAAAGCTGCCATGCCCCCTCCATTCATGTTTATGGGAGGAGGCGTGACGGCTATGTACTAGCCGTCATGCCCCCTCCCATAGACATGAACGGAAGGGGCATAGCATGACGTCACAAACGTGGAAGCTCCGAGCTTCCGTGTTCTGGCCGCCGCCATTTCTGGCACGGAGATCGCGGCGGGACCCTTGTGATTAGACATATATCTCTTATCCTTTGGATAGGGGTTAAAGGGTTACTCCTTTGGAAAACTTTATTTATTTATTTTATTTTTTTAAATCAACTGGTGCCAGAAAGTTAAACAGATTTGTAAATTATTGTAGCAAAGAGGATTGGTAGAAAAAGTCGGCAGACTCACCAAAGGCTTCTTTTCCAGGGTAGTTTCTTTATTTCATACTCACATATAAAAAAGGTAGATACAAAAGGTGGGAGAGGGATCACAGTGGGGGGTATTCACTGTCTGGCGACAGACTCTGTTTCGCTCGGTGCTCGAGCTTCTTCTGGCCTGAAGAAGCTCGAGCACCGAGCGAAACAGAGTCTGTCGCCAGACAGTGAATACCCCCCACTGTGATCCCTCTCCCACCTTTTGTATCTACCTTTTTTATATGTGAGTATGAAATAAAGAAACTACCCTGGAAAAGAAGCCTTTGGTGAGTCTGCCGACTTTTTCTACCAATCCTCTTTGCTACAATATCTGTGACTTATTATTCATAGTCAGAGCACCACCAATACTTCGGGGAACACTCCAATACGTCCCGTAGTCCAATTACATGAGAATATCAGTAGCAGTGCCGGACATTACACTCTTTGTTTGAGATTTGTAAATTACTTCTATTTAAAAATCTTAATCCTTTCAGTACTTATTAGCTGCTGAATACTACAGAGGAAATGGTTTTCTTTTTGGAACACAGAGCTCTCTGCTGGCATCACGAGCACAGTGCTCTCTGCTGACATCTCTGTCCATTTTATGAACTGTCCAGAGCAGCATATGTTTTCTATGGGGATTTTCTCCTACTCTAGACTGTTCTTAAAATGGACAGAGATGTCAGCAGAGAGCACTGTGGTCATGATGTCAGCAGAGAGCTCTGTGTTCCAAAAAGAAAACCATTTCCTCTGTAGTATACAGACCCTAAAAGTACTGGAAAGATTGAAGGGGTATTCCAGGAAAAAACTTTTTATTTTTAGATTAACTGGCTCCAGAAAGTTAAACAGATTTGCAAATGACTTTTATTAAAACATCTTAATCCTTCCAATAATTATCAGCTGCTGAAGTTGAGTTGTTCTTTTCTGTCTAAGTGCTCTCTGATGACATGTGTCTCGGGAGCTGTCCAGAGTAGAAGCAAATTCCCATAGCAAACCTCTTCTACTCTGTGCAGTTCCTATGGGAAACTATCCACAATTAATGATTTTAGGTTTCAACTGCCTGGTCCTTTTGTTTTTTGAGAAAGAACCTGCTGCTTAAAGGTGTGCTCTGCTGGAAAAAGAATGTTTTGAATTTAAACACTTTAAACACCGTATTTAAACACCTTAAAGGGGTACTCCGCCCCTTGCATCTTATCCCCTATCCAAAGGATAGGGGATAAGATGTCAGATCGCCGCGGTCCCGCTGCTGGGGACCCCGGGGATGGTCGCTTTGTGCGTAATGACGGGCGATACAGGAACCGGAGCAGCGTGATGTCATGGCTCCACCCCTCATGACATTACGGCCCGTCCCCTTAATGCAAGTCTATGGCAGGGGGCGTGATGACCGCCACGCCCCCTCCCATAGACTTGTATTGACGGGGGCGGGCCGTGACGTCACGAGGGGCGGAGCCGTGATGTAACGATGCTCCGGCCCCTGTATTGCCCGTCATTACGTGCAGAGCGATCTCGCTCTGCGCAGTAATGATAGCGGGGTGCTGCAGCAGCGATCCCCGGGGTCCCCAGCAGCGGGACCCCGGCGATCTGACATCTTATCCCCTATCTAGGGGCGGAGTTCCCCTTTAATTCTTCCAGTACTTATCAGCTGCTGTATACTCCAAAGGAAGTTGTGTAGTTCTTTTCAGTCTGATCACAGTGCTCTCTGCTGACATCTCTGTCACTGTCAGGAACTGTCCAGAGCAGGAGAGAGTCGCTAGGGGGAGTACTGTGGTATGACTGGAAGCATACAGCAGCTGATAATTACTGGAAGGATTACAATTTTTATATAGAAGTAATTTACAAATCTTTATAACTTTCTGGAACCAGTTGATTTTTTTTTTTTTTTTTTTACAGTGGAGTACCCCTTTAAGCTGTCTGGCAGCAATTTTTCCTCATCTTGTTTAGAGTACAGGCATGCTCAGCCAAATTGAAGTATGGGGGCATTGGGAGAGATAGCTGTCTGCTAAACTAAACATCCAAAAATATGAGGCCAGCTTTAGGACACTGACAAATTGCTGCCCCCGTGTGGTTAAAGTCGGAATAGAATCTACCTATGTAGTTACTAGAGATGAGCGAACTTACAGTAAATTCGATTCGTCACGAACTTCTCGGCTCGGCAGTTGATGACTTTTCCTGCATAAATTAGTTCAGCTTTCCGGTGCTCCGGTGGGCTGGAAAAGGTGGATACAGTCCTAGGAGACTCTTTCCTAGGACTGTAACCACCTTTTCCAGCCCACCAGAGCACCTGAAAGCTGAACTAATTTATGCAGGAAAAGTCATCAACTGCCGAGCCGAGAAGTTCGTGACGAATCGAATTTTCTGTAAGTTCGCTCATCTCTAGTTGTTACAAAGCACACTTCGTATTAGGAACTGGCCAGATTCACTAACTTAAAATGTTCAGGTTAGGCAGGGTTAACAATGAATGTACAACATAGTCGAGTAGGATGACAACTGCAGGATAATTTTACAGTGGGTTTGGTGATTCTTATATTGAAGGGGAAGGCTCTTTAAAAAACTAGTCAGGAAGGGGTTAAAAAAGAACCAACTCTAATCTTCCTAGTTCCTGCGCTGCCCCCTCTATGACAGAGCTTCCCAACCAGGCATGGATTCCCAACCAGGTTGCCTCCAGCTGTTGCAAAACTACAACTCCCAGCATGCCCGGACAGCCAACGGCTGTCCGGGCATGCTGGGAGTTGTAGTTTTGCAACAGCTGGAGGCACCCTGGTTGGGAAACTCTGGCATATGGGGTTGGGGGGGGGGGGGTGATGTCACATGACTACTCATGTGGTCATGTGACATCACACGCTGATTGGATCATGTGACATCATGTCACCAAAGAAGCATGGGAACTGGAAGGAAGGTTAGAATGGGTTAGATTTAAGTGTGTTGTCAGTACAGGGGAATCCATCAATGAACTTTATGGGCCGTCATGAAACCTACAAAGTTCACATATCCCTATTCTGTTTTTGTTCCTTTAAGGATCCCATTGCGACCTGTAAGAAAATCCAAACAAGGACGGGGCTGGTTCATTCCAAGAATCCTTTAAACCAGTTTGATCATGTGGACTGCAGGACTCAAGGTTGGGCCGAGCAGGTAGCATTGTGCAGGCCTTCTGTTCTTTTAGGGGCACTCTCCTGTTTACATATGGATGTGGTAAACGGACTAAAAAAAATAAATAAATAAAACGGACAATAAACAGATGACGTTAAAGGGGTACTTCAGTGGAAAACTTTTTTTTTTTTTTTAACCCCCTTAACGACGCAGGACGTAAATGTACGTCCTGGTGATGTAGTACTTAACGCACCAGGACGTACATTTACGTCCTGAGCATAAACGCGGGCATCGGAGCGATGCCGGCATCATGTGCGGCAGGTCCCGGCTGTGGATCGCAGCCAAGGACCGCCGGTAATGGCGGACACCCGGGGTCCCGCGGATGTCCGCCATTAACCCCTCAGATGCCGTAATCAATACAGATCACGGCATCTGCAGCATCGCGGTCACTTAACAGGATGATCGGATCGCCCGCAGCGCTGCCGTGGCGATCCGATCATCCTGCACGGCAGACTGAGGTCCCCTCACCTTGCTCCGCTGCCTTCCGGGAGTCTTCTGCTCCGATCTGCCTTCCTGCAGAGCAGAGCAGAAGATGACCGATAACCCTGATCAGTGCTGTGTCCTATACATAGCACTGAACAGGATTAGCAATCGAATGGTTGCTATAAATAGTCCCCTATGGGGACTGGAAGAGTGTAAAAATAAAAGTAAAAAAAAGTACAAAAAATAAAGTAAAAAAAATTGGAAAAACCCCCTCCCCCAATAAAAACGTAAATCGTCCCATTTTCCCTATTTTACCCCCAAAAAGTGTAAAAAAATTATTTTATATACATATTTGGTATCGCCGTGTGCGTAAATAGCCGAACTATTAAAATATAATGTAAATTATCCTGTACGGTGAACGGCATGAAGGTAAAAAAAAAAAGTCCAAAATAGCTGCTTTTTTATAACATTTTATTCCCCAAAAAATTTATAAAAAATGTAATAAAAGTTTTGTATAAGCAAATATGGTATCAATAAAAAGTACAGATCACGGCACAAAAAATTAGCCCTCATACCGCCGCTAATACGGAAAAATGAAAAAGTTATAGGTCTTCAAAATAGGGAGATTTTAAACGTACTAATTTGGTTAAAAAGTTTGCGATTTTTTTTTAAGCGCAACAGTAATAGAAAAGTTATAATCATGGGTATCATTTTAATCGTATTGACCCAGAGAATAAAAAACACACGTCATTTTTACCGTAAATTGTACGGCGTGAAAACAAAACCTTCCAAAATTTGCAAAATTGCGGTTTTCTTTTTAATTTTCCCACACAAATAGTATTTTTTTGGTTGCGCCATACATTTTATGGTAAAGTGAGTTATGGCATTACAACGGACAACTGGTCGCGCAAAAAACAAGCCCTCATACTTGTCTGTGGATGAAAATATAAAAGAGTTATGATTTTTAGAAGGGGAGGAGGAAAAAACGAAAACGTAAAAATAAAATTGTCTTAGTCCTTAAGGTCCAAATGGGCTGAGTCCTTAAGGGGTTAAATCAACTGGTGCCAGAAAGTTAAACAGGTTTGTAAATCACGTCTATTAAAAAATCTTAATCCTTCCAGTACTTATTAGCTGCCGAGTACTACAGAGGAAATTCTTCTCTTTTTGAAACACAGAGCTGTCTGCTGACATCACGAGCACAGTGCTCTCTGCTGACATCTGTGTCCATTTTAGGAATTGTCCAGAGCAGCATGTTTGCTATGGGGATTTTCTCTGTAGTATTCAGCAGCTAATAAGAACTGGAAGGATTAAGATTTTTTTTATAGAAGTAATTTACAAATCTGTTTAACTTTCTGGCACCAATTGATAAAAAAAAAAAAAAAGTTTTCCACCGGAGTACCCCTTTAACCTCTTAAGGACCCAGGGCGTATGGATACGCCCTCACACCCTGGGCCTTAAGGACCCAGGGCGTTTTCCAGTCTCTGCCGCGCGCCGGGCAGAGATCGGAAGCGGATCCCTGCTGAAATCCTTCAGCAGGCATCCAGGGCAAACGCCGAGGGGGGCCATGTAGGCCCCCCATGTCGGCGATCGCCGCAAATCGCAAGGGAAATCGCCCTTGCGATCTGCGGCGATACCGGGCTGATCGGGTCTCTGGGTCTCTGGGACTCTGAGTATCAGGCTGCAAGTTTGCGATGCAGCAAATTTTGCGCGGCAGCTCAAACTCGCTGTAACCCCCCGCCCATGTGACTGTACCCTAAAAACACTACACTACACTACCACAAAATAAAATAAAAAGTAAAAAACACTACATATTCACATACCCCTACACAGCGCCCCTCCCCTCCCCAATAAAAATGAAAAACGTCTGGTACGCCACTGTTTCCAAAATGGAGCCTCCAGCTGTTGCAAAACAACAACTCCCAGTATTGCTGGACAGCCATTGACTGTCCAAGCATGCTGGGAGTTTTGCAACAGCTGGAGGCACCCTTCTGGGAATCACTGGTGTAGAATACCCCTATGTTCACCCCTATGCAAATCCCTAATTTAGTCCTCAAATGCGCATGGCGCTCTCACTTTGGAGCCCTGTCGTATTTCAAGGCAACAGTTTAGGGTCACATATGGGGTATCGCCGTACTCGAGAGAAATTGCCTAACAAATTTTGGGGGGCTTTTTCTCCTTTCACCCCTTATGAAAATGTGAAGTTGGGGTCTACACCAGCATGTTAGTGTAAAAAAATTAATTTTTTACACTAACATGCTGGTGTTGCCCTATACTTTTCATTTTGACAAGAGGTAAAAGGGAAAAAAGCCCCCAAAATTTGTAATGCAATTTCTCCCGACTACAGAGATACCCCATATGTGGGCGCAAAGTGCTCTGGGGGCGCACAACAAGGCCCAGAAGGGAGAGTGCGCCATGTACATTTGAGGTGATTTGCACAGGGGTGGCTGATTGTTACAGCGGTTTTGACAAATGCAAAAAAAACTAAACCCCACATGTGACCCCATTTTGGAAACTACACCCCTCACGGAATGTAATGAGGGGTGCAGTGAGAATTTACACCCCACAGGTGTCTGACGGATCTTTGGAACAATGGGCTGTGCAAATTAAAAATGTTGTACAGACCACTGTTCCAAAGATCTGACAGACACCAGTGGGGGGTAAATGCTCACTGTACCCCTTGTTACGTTCCTCAAGGGGTCTAGTTTCCAAAATGGTATGCCATGTGGGGGTTATTTTGCTGTCCTGGCACCATAGGGGCTTCCTAAATGCGAAGTGCCCCCCGAGCAAAATTTGCTCTCAAAAAGCCAAATATGACTCCTTCTCTTCTGAGCATTGTAGTTTGCTCGTAGTGCACTTCAGGTCAACTTATGGGGTACCTCCATACTCAGAAGAGATGGGGTTTCAAATTTTGGGGGGTATTTTTTGCTATTAACCCTTGCAAAAATTTGAAATTTGGGGGGAAACACCCATTTTAATTTTTTTTTTTTTTTTTTTTACGTATGCAAAAGTTGTGAAACCCGTGTGGGGTATTAAGGCTCACTTTATTCCTTGTTACGTTCCTCAAGGGGTCTAGTTTCCAAAATGGTATGGCATGTGGGTATTTTTTGCTGTCCTGGCACCATAGGGGCTTCCTATATGGGACATGCCCCCGAGCAAAATTTGCTCTCAAAAAGCCAAATATGACTCCTCCTCTTCTGAGCATTGTAGTTCGCTCGTAGTGCACTTCAGGTCAACTTATGGGGTACCTCCATACTCAGAAGAGATGGGGTTACAAATTTTGGGGAGTATTTTCTGCTATTAACCCTTGCAAAAATGTGAAATTTGGGGGGAATCACACATTTTAGTGACATTTTATTTAATTTTTTTACATATGCAAAAGTCGTGAAACACATGTGGGGTATTAAGGCTCACTTTATTCCTTGTTACGTTCCTCAGGGGGTCTTGTTTCCGAAATGGTATGGCATGTGGTTTTTTTTTTTGCTGTTCTGGCACCATAGGGGCTTCCTAAATGCAACATGCCCCCCAAAAACCATTTCAGAAAAACGTACTCTCCAAAATCCCCTTGTCGCTCTTTCCCTTCTGAGCCCTCTACTGCGCCCGCCGAACACTTTACGTAGACATATGAGGTATGTGCTTACTCGAGAGAAATTGGGCTACAAATATAAGTATACATTTTCTCCTTTTACCCCTTGTAAAAATTCAAAAATTGGGTCTAGAAGAACATGCGAGTGTAAAAAATGAAGATTGTGAATTTTCTCCTTCACTTTCCTGCTATTCCTGTGAAACACCTAAAGGGTTAAAAGGCTGACCGAATATCATTTTGAATACTTTGGGGGCTGCAGTTTTTATAATGGGGTCATTTGTGGGGTATTTCTAATATGAAGACCCTTCAAATCCACTTCAAACCTGAACTGGTCCCTGAAAAATAGTGAGTTTGGAAATTATGTGAAAAATTGGAAAATTGCTGCTGAACTTTGAAGCCCTCTGGTGTCTTCCAAAAGTAAAAACTCATCAATTTTATGATGCAAACATAAAGTAGACATATTGTATATGTGAAAAAATTTTTTTAATATTTTGAATATCCATTTTCCTTACAAACAGAGAGCTTCAAAGTTAGAAAAATGCAAAATTTTCAAATTTTTCATAATTTTCAAATTTTTCACCAAGAAAGGATGCAAGTTACAATTTTTTTTTACCACTATGTTAAAGTAGAATATGTCACGAAAAAACAATCTCGGAATCAGATTGATAACTAAAAGCATTCCAGAGTTATTAATGTTTAAAGTGACAGTGGTCAGATGTTCAAAAAATGGCCGGGTCCTAAGGTGTAAAATGGCTGGGTCCTTAAGAGGTTAAAGGCTCACCTGTTTTCCATAGACTTCAATGTAAAATTTACTGTATCCGTTTTTCTTACAGAAGAGAAAATACTGCATGTGCCGTTTTGCAGAGTGCAGACGGGTACAAATGGATGTAAACTGATTGTAAAAAAAAATCCTATTGACATGAATGGGATTTTTTTTTAAACCGTTGTTAATCTGTTTACAGCCGGCAACCGAACCGAAACGGGGATGGAAAAACGGGGACAGACGGCCGTGTGAACGCACCCACAACCAAACAGAAATAACACTGAGAAAACACAGATCACCTTGTGGGGTGCATAGAGATTAGCTGCAGACTCCCCACAGATTTTAGCACTGCTACTTCAAAAGTGGTGAAATCTGCTGTGAAAAGCCTCCATAAGTCTGCAACGTAATGAATAAGCTGGGGATGTTACAATCTGCAGCATGCCCATGTCTCTCCATAAAGTCTCATTTCCATGACAGGCAATATAATATAATATACAGTATACAGTATATAGATATAGAATTTGCTGTGAATTTTACCTGAGCAAATCTGCAGGAAAAATCAAAGGTCCTATTATTTAGAATAAGGCTCATGTACGGAACTCAGTGGGTGTATTATGGTTGTGTCTCTGCAACCCGATTGCCCAGCGTTAGCTGCGTCTTTTCATGTCGAGACTCCATCAAGGGGTTATCTGGCGCTAAACTTTTTTTATTTTTTTATTTTTATTTTTTTTTTAAATCCTGCCCAGGTATTGCCATGTTCGCAACGACTTGTACTATAAAACGGTATTATCCTGTACGGCATACACCGTTAAAAAAAAATAATAAAACATGAAAATTGCTAATTTTGGTCCAAAAAGTGGAATAAAAATAATCAAAAGTCAGCATGTATCTCAAAAATAGTACCAATAAAAAGTGCAGCTAAAAAATATGCCCTCACACAATGCGGTCGAATGGAAAAAAAAGTTATGTCAGAACATGGCAACACGAAAAAAGGGATTTTATTGTGAAAAGGGAAAAAAAAACATAAAAAGCGATATAAATGGTGTATTGAAATAATCGTATTGACCCACAGAAAAAACAGAACATACCGCTTTTACCGCACAGTGAACGCAATAATTTTTACCACATTTTGAAGTATTTCACTAATTTTACAGGTGTCAACAAAAATTTTTACCACTTGTATAAATTACAATATGTTACCAAAAAACTGTCTCAAAATTGCTTTGCTCAGTAAAAGTTATTACCACTTAAAGGGGTACTCCGCCCCTAGACATCTTATCCCCAATCCAAAGGATAGGGGATAAGATGTCTGATCGTGGGGGTCCCGCTGCTGGGACCCCCCATGATCTCCCTGCAGCACCTGATGTTCGTTTAGGCTCATGACATCACGGCCACGCCCCCTCTCATGGACTGCAGTATTTGTATGTGAGCTCAGCATGTGTGTATACAGATGAAATGTCCCAAACATTAATTAAATGGTGAGAAGATTATTCATTACATTACAGTATATTATTTGGTTATAGTCACATTATAGCCAGATGAGCCTAAGGGGGGGGCGAGTTTTGGCTAGGAACTTAAATTCATTTTTATTATTTTATAATAATTTTTAACATTTTTTACTTACTACTTTTTTTTTTTTTTTTTTTTTTTTTTTTTACTTTAGCTTTTTTGTCTGTGGGATCAGATGGTATTGTCGGCTGTTAAACCAAAGAAAGTCTTGAAATCCAGAACAGTGGCTCAGCAATTCTGTGAGTATAATAAGAAAAAAGACATCTTTTTAGGTACAATAGGATTGGGTATCCTCTGACCACAGACGTGCAGGATTTTCGGACATTCAGCAGTATAAGATGTCTGTGAACACATATTTACCATGGCGGCAGGTAGCTGTATATTCCATAGTGACTTTACTGGGCCTTATGCAACATTGTGCACCGCTAATCATTTGCATATGCAGGATTCCCCAACAAGTGTGCCCTCAGCTATTGCAAAATTACAACTCCCAGCATGTTGGCACCCTGGTTGGGAAACCCTGCCATAATGCGTGACACAGTGATCACAATAAATGTATACAGTAGCTCCTCCTAGTGGTGGCTGCAGGTAATTGGGATTTTATCATTTCATTCAATGGCTGTGTGACTTAAAGGGGTACTCCAATGGCCAGTGTTACAGCTGCGTTTGGAACATTTAGCTCCGAATACTGTGTGTGTGTGCGCTGCCGGGGTCGGCCACGCCCCCTTGTGAAGTCAGGCCCCCTTAATGCAAGTCTATTGGAGGGGGCCACGCCCCCTCCCATAGGCTTTCATTGAGGGGGCGTGGACTGACATCGCGAGGGGGCATGGCCGACACCCGCAGTGCGTGCGTAGCGTTTGTGGAACTAAATGTTCCGAACGCAGCCGTAACCCTGGCCAGTGGAGCACCCCTTTAAAGTAGATGATATAAGGTTATTCAGCTTTGTAAATGTGATGGCCTATCTTCATGATATTAGAAAGGCGGGGGTCCAAGGCCTTTCTAATTTTAATGGGGGGCATTTATCATTGTCTTTGGAGCTGTTTTTGTGTGCAGCACTGCACCTCAGGCTATTTTTTGGTATACACCTTTTTTTTAAAAAACTGTACAGACCAGCTGTTAAGGTTAGTCCCGTGCAGTGGTAATGAATTTATCAACTGCAACTTTTTTTTAACAATGCCCAAAAACCGCCAAAAAGTCGCTAAACTACACCAGCCCAGACTTAGCTTTTTGGTGTATGTGAAGAGCGAAATTTCCAAAAATGTCTTGCAACCATTTAATAAACTTAGCGCAGTTTTGCAAAAAAAAAGTCCGAAAAAAATTAACTACATCACACATATCTTAGTAAATGCTGAGGATAAGCCATCGATTTTACCAAGCCCAGATAACCCCTGTATATAGAAACAAAAATAAGGGTATTGCAACTCGGATTACTCGCCATATAGACCAGGGATGAATGGACTTGCCCAAATTCTGAAGCGCTGGAGCTCGGATAAAGCGGGCCGCCTGCCGGTGTAGATCATAGAGCAAACAATGGGGATCCAGCTTCTCTGCAGAAAAAAAAATGTTAAAATTCAAGCTTTAATGGAGTCATTTAAAACATGGAGAATCCAAATCCTTTGTTTTAAATGACTCCATTAAAGCTTGAATTTTAACCGTTTTTTCTCCTGAGAAGCTGGATCCCCATTGTTTGCTCTTTTTGATCCCCTGTATAGCTTGGTAACAAAGCTGGAGGAGCCGTGGAGCTGTGACTAGAGATGAGCGAACTTACAGTAAATTCGATTCGTCACAAACTTCTCGGCTCGGCAGTTGATGACTTTTCCGGCATAAATTAGTTCAGCCTTCAGGTGCTCCGGTGGGCTGGAAAAGGTGGATACAGTCCTAGGAAAGAGTCTCCTAGGACTGTATCCACCTTTTCCAGCCCACCGGAGCACCTGAAAGCTGAACTCATTTACGCAGGATAAGTCATCAACTGCCGAGCCGAGAAGTTCGTGACGAATCGAATTTACTGTAAGTTCGCTCATCTCTAGCTGTGACCACTATGAAGATGTATTATTAAATTTATTAGCTCAATATCTTAAACTTATTTAAAAATAAATAAAAATAAAGTGCACGTTCAACTAGTAAGGGCCCATTCACACTACGAAATCGAGATACCATGGTCAGCACGCCTCGGCAGTACAACTAGGACCGCTCTAGAATGCACCGTCTCCATAGACGCAGTGTATTTCCAAGTGGATTCTGCCTATAAAAATGAAACATTTCTTCTTTTGGTGGAGTCTGGGATCTGGATTTTCCATGGCAGAAATTCTGTAGTGTCAATGGTGCAGCAGGATTACATTAAAAGAGTAGTCCAGGATTGGAAAACGTATCCCCTATCCTAAGGATAGGGGATAAGTTTCAGATCGTGGGGGGTCCAACTGCTGGGGCCCCCCGCGATCTCCTGTACGGGGCCCCCGGCAGTGGGGCGTGTTGACCACCGCACAAAGCGGCCGCTGACACGCCCCCTCAATACAACTCTATGAGAGAGCTGGAGCGCTACCTTTGGCAATCTCCGTCTCTGCCATAGCAATGTATTGAGGGGGCGTGTCGGCCGCCATTTCTTGCGGTGGTCGACACACTATATCTGGCTGGAGAGCCGGGGCCCTGTACAGAGAGATCGCAGGGGGGTCCCATTGGTCGGACCCCCCGCAATCTGAAACTTATCCCCTATCCTTGTTGCTGAATTGTAATTTGCAAAGATAATTTTATTTGGTAATACAGTGGTCCCTCAAGTTACAATATTAATCGGTTCCAGGACGACCATTGTATGTTGAAACCATTGTATGTTGAGACCAGAACTCTATGGAAACCTGGTAATTGGTATTGAAGCCACCAAAATGTCATCCAAAAATAGGAAAAATTGAGGATTAAAGAAAAAGAAGTAGATAACTAATACAGATAAAGCAAATCCTTACATATAAAAGTAGGAAATAACTGCTGGGAGCTGTAAATCATGGTCTATGTCAGTGTTTCCCAAGCAAGGAGCCTCCAGCTGTTGCAAAACTACAACTCCCAGCATGACCGAACAGCCAAAGGCTGGCCGGACATGCTGGGAGTTGTAGTTTTGCAACAGCTGGGAGCACCCTGCTTGGGAAACACTGGTCTATGTAGAGGACAGGAGCTTCTTCGGGGTCCTGTACAGTACACACAGTGTCCTAAAAAAGTAATGGAGTTGCCCTCACCTGGTGTCCAAAGGAGCAGCTAACCCTGGCACAGGTAAAGAGTACAGAACATGTAATACCTCCCTGTACTGTAGGGGGCGCTACCAGACATCAGTCAGTGCATACACTTCAGTAATACAGGGGTTTTTACCAGCGAATGCCCATTCTGATTGTCCGGTTCTTCCAGCCATTGACATGTTCCACAGATCTGGACTGTCTGTACATTGTATGTTGAGTCTGGTTTCAACTTACGATGGTCCAGAAAAGATCATTGTATGTTGAAACTATTGTATGTTGAGGCCATTGTAAGTTGAGGGATCACTGTACATAGTGTGAATGGGCCCTAATACCTAAAGCTGTGACATGTGGGCTGTCTTAATGTTTGTCGCTTCTGTAGATGGAAAAGAAAAGGTAAATCCTCAAGATGTGGAGACCCCAGTGTTACCTGAGACACCGGCAGCCACCACAAAGCACCTACAGTTCTACAGAGCAGAGGTGGTGAAGAATCCTGCCCCGGCTGTATCTCATTCAGGACATTATCCGCTGAAAAGAGGTAAGGAAGAAAAACATGCGGAAGGTGCGGCTTCTTCTCAGCCTGCAAAAAAGTCACGTGTGGTCCTTACAACAGAGGACTGGGACTTACTGAACTCTTACTGAGCCCATTGTACAAGCATGATGCCCGGGATAGCTCCATATACTGTGCTCCACTATGGCAGAGGAACTCCTACAGCCTGGAACTACAACTCTCAGCATGGCATTACAGTAGCACACATGGTGCTCTTTAGAGATGAGCGAACTTACAGTAAATTCGATTTGTCACGAACTTCTCGGCTCGGCAGTTGATGACTTTTCCTGCATAAATTAGTTCAGCTTTCTGGTGCTCCCGTGGGCTGGAAAAGGTGGATACAGTCCTAGGAGACTCTTTCCTGGGAATGTATCCACCTTTTCCAGCCCACCGGAGCACCGGAAAGCTGAACTAATTTACGCAGGAAAAGTCATCAACTGCCGAGCCGAGAAGTTCGTGACTAATCGAATTTACTGTAAGTTCGCTCATCTCTACTGCTCTTCTATGTGTGAAGGCTGGATAGAAATTTAGCACCTTGAGCTAGGTTGACCTGTGGCCACTGTTAAAGGGGAACTCCACTGGAAAACTTTTTTTTAAATCAACTGGTGCCAGAAAGTTAAACAGATTTGGCCGGATGATGCTCGTGTAACGAGCGAAACAGAATCTGTCGCCTACTACTTACCCCCTGCACCGATCCCTCTATCCCTCTCCCCGACTGCATTTCATGTTGTGAGTATTTTTCAATAAAGAAGCTGATTTTGGATAAGACTGGCGAGTGCCGATTATTTCTACTCCTTCATTGCATTGAAGATTTGTAAATTACTTCTATTTAAAAATCCTAATCCTTCCAGTACTTATCAGCTGCTGTTATGATCCACAGGAAGTTCTTATCTTTTTCAATTTCCTTTCCTTTCTGCCTGACCCCAGTGCTCTCTGCTGACTGAACTGTCCAGAGCAGGATAGTTTTTTTTTTTTTTTTTTTTTTTATGGGGATTCCTACTCTGGACATGGACAGCTCCTAAAATGGACAGAGGTGTCAGCAGAGAGCACTGTGATCAGACAAAAAAATAAATTAAAAAAGAAAAGTCACTTTGTAGTATACAGCAGCTGATAAGTACAGGAAGGATTAAGATTTTTTTTTTTTTTTTTGAAGTAATTTACAAATCTGTTTAACTTTCTGGCACCAGTTGATTATAAAAAAATTATTCAGTGGACTACCCCTTGAATTTGCACTTCATAGATTTATCTGTATAGTTTGGGTTGGAAGATAAATCTCTTTATATTTTATTCTAGTAGTTTATACGTCGCCTCCTTCAACAAGTTGTTAAACCAATTCCCATTGTTTTATTTGGGTAAAAAAATTATATGTCATATATTTGTCTAGACCAGTGTTTCCCAACCAGGGTGCCTTCAGCTGTTGCAAAACTACATCTCCCAGCATGCCCGGACAGCCTTTGGCTGTCCGGGCATGCTGGGAGTTGTAGTTTTGCAACAGTTGGAGACGGGAAACGACGTTCTAGACTTTTGGGTCT